>NC_137496.1:9643038-9981555 GCF_963082875.1 Corella eumyota
TTAATTTTTTGTTAAATGTCTAATAAATCTTTTATTTTTTTTAAAACAAAATTTAATTTTAAAGTGATGCGAACGAATGTTTTACTTGAAATGATTAACAGTGAGAACATGGACAATATATCTACAACATTTAGTGGCAATCTTCTTACCCTAATTCAGGTATTTTACTATTAAAATTTCTAAAAACTAAAAAAAATTAATATTAGAAAATAGTTAAATTACCTGAAAACCGCTCTATGATTGGCATTTTATTTGTTGTAATATGGTCTCAACTGTCAACTAATATTTGCGTATGATTATATACCTATGTACAACAATCGCCAGTTTTGTTGATTTTGTACTTTTGTACATATATATGTTCCTACACTACATGAGGTCCTGGGTTTAATCCCTAGTGATCTCATGCTGTAGCGCCCTTGAGTAAGGCGCTATAAACTGTATAAACTGCTGCTGAGCCAGCACTTAATCAGCAGCATAATTATCGGGCAATTATAATCCATAATATCCCAAACTGCTAAAGGCAACTCAAAACTGGGTCAGAGTAACTGATGTTACTCTATGTTTAGGTCACGCATTTGACCTTCCCACATCGATGATAAAGATATAAATAAAAAAAGGTTAAAATATCATCCACTAAGCCCCATTATACATTTAAAACTGTTTAAGTCAACTCAAGCTTAAGTTAGGAAGTTAAGGTTTTGAATAAAAATAAAGATTAAATTTTACATTTAATAGTTGGCAGTTGGAGCTAATAATACAGAATCAAATCAATTATGGAATAATATGATCGACTATGCCAGAAACAGAGGTATTTGTAAACTGTGTTTATTAATAAATTAATGTTACTTAGTTTAGGATAATGTGTTTTTTACAGTCTTTTGATTAAATTATTAACTTTACTATTTTTTGGAATATAAATTTTTTAGTCTATTAAATTCCTTATTGTAATGTGGTACCAGAAAAATTTGCTCGAGCACCACAAATGGCAGTTTTTTTTGTCGCATGCCTTTAAATTTAACAAAATACAAATATATGTTGTACGATTAGCTAGCTTTGTTATATGAAGATTGACATTGGTTGGTTAACTGGTCATGGCATCGAACTACGTGCCGTAAGATTTTGGGTTTGAGCTGCACCAACGTCACACTATTCGCCCTTGAGCCCGGCGTTTACGGATAGCTTAAAACATGTCACAATATCACACCCCTATCTGATAAAAAATATAGAACCTATTACCTTGGTGATATGGAAAAAAAAAGATTGACATTGGTTGGTAATGTTGTATACCGGTTATGGCAGCAAGACCACAAGCCGAAGGGTTTTGGGTTCAAGCCCCATCAATGCCACAATATCCCCTTCTTAACTTAGGCAGTTATGGATAACTTAATATTGTGACATGGGCATATCTTTTTATAATAATAAAACACACTCATAAAAAAAACGAAGAGTGGTATAGCAGGAACCGTACTACAAGCCGAAAGGTTTCAGGTATTCGTCCCTAAGCGCTTCGTTTATATAGCCCAAGCACATCACAACAGCACACCCTTTCCAATAAACATTTTTTTTTTGTATATATATTTATCCTCGATGTTGGAAAGTTGAATGCGCGACTTAAACATAGAGTAACATAAGTTACTCCGACCCAGTCTCAAGTTGCCTGTGGCAGTTTGGGATATTATAGATTATAATTTCCTGTTAATTATACTACTGATTAAGTGCTGGCTCAGCAGGAGTTCATACCGTTTATAGCGCCTTACTCAAGGGTGCTACAGCATGAGATCAGTGGGGATTGAACCCAGGACCTCATGTGTGGTGTAGCAAGTGTTCTTATTACTTTAGGTGATATGCAAAAAAAAAGATTGATGTTAATATATTTATGACAATTTTTAATTTGTAGAATGGAATGGTTTGGATACAGGAAGAGAAGACGATCTTTTAGAAATAACCTCTCGTGTATTCTTTGCATCCCTTCTTAGACAAACTGGGCTTAATCCCCACTGTGTTAATTTGCAACCTCTTTACAGAGCAGTTTTTAAGGTGAATTTTTAAACCCTTTTTTGCTAACTTTTAAAGACTGATTACAATGTTTTAGGTTCGATCCTCAGTGATCTCATGCTGAAGCAGCCTTGAGTAAGGCGCTATAAATGGTATAAACTTCTGCTGAGCCAGCACTTAATCAGCAGCTCAGTTATCGGGCAATTATAATCTATACAGTATTCCAAACTGCTACAGGCAACTCGAGACTGGGTCAGAGTAACTGTTGTTTACTCTATATTTAGGTTATGCATCAACCTTCACACATTTAGGATAAAGATATATACAAAAAAATGTTTAAATACATTAAAAATTCTATTAAGAATTAGCATTTTACTCTAGTAATTAGTTTAATATGCATTTTAAAAGTGGCACAAAATAAACATATTAATTTTAAGTGTATGTATGTTTTTCTTGGTATTTTTATCCTTGATTTGGAAAGGTCGAATGCGCAACCTAAACATAGAGTAACATGAATTACCTTGACCCAATCTCGAGTTGCCTGTGGCAATTTGAGATATTATAGATTTTAAATAGTTTAATAATTACGCTGCTGATTAATGGTTGGCTCAGCAGTAGTTTGTATCATTTATAGTGCTTTACTCAAGGGCACTACAGCATGAGAGCAGTGGGGTTTAAACTCAGGACCAGATGTAGTGTAAAAAGTGTTCTGACTACTACACCATGCTGCCGGTATATCTTATTAACTTGGTTTATTTTTATTTTTTGTCAGGTGCGAACCCATTTACTTTCACTTCGAGTAAACAAATTGTCTACAAAAGAACAAAGTGAAATTTTACAATCTGACAATATTCCGTCAACCAGCAAATCACAAGAAACCGAAAAAAGTATTTTAATTAATAGCTTAAAAATTATTTTTTATTTTGTTTTTTTCTAGAAGAAATATGGTTTTGTAACAGGCTATCAAACCGACAGCGTGGTGTATTGGTAAGAACACTTGCTACACCACACATGAGGTTGTGGATTCAATCCCCACTGCCTTCATGCTGTAGCGCCCTTGAGTAAGGCGCTATAAACGGTACGAATTCCTGCTAAGCCAGAATTAAATCAGCAGCATAATTACCGGGCAATTATAATCTATAGTATCTCAAACTGCCACAGGCAACTCAAGACTGGGGGGGTGTAACTGATGTTACTCTATGTTTAGGTTGCGCATTCGACTTTTTTTCTCATCGAGGATAAAGATATACACTAAAAAAAAAACAATTTTTTTTTAGAATTTAGGTTTTTTAGAAAAGAGAAAAATTTAAAATCTGAAACAAAAAAGGCAAATCAAAAAGAAGGTTAGTAAAATCACTTGTAAAGCCAGCAGCATGTTGTGGTGGTCTAAACACTTGGCTTCAGTGCATTAGGTCAATCTTCATATTTTTCATGCTTTAGTGCCTTCAAGTTTTGAACCGGCAGCGTGGTGTAGTGATAAGAACACTTGCTACACCACCATGAGGTTGTGGGTTCAATCTCTACTGATCTCATGCTGTAGCGCCCT
The DNA here is from genome assembly GCF_963082875.1 of Corella eumyota. NCBI lineage: Eukaryota > Metazoa > Chordata > Ascidiacea > Phlebobranchia > Corellidae > Corella > Corella eumyota. The sequence goes on from NC_137496.1 coordinate 9,646,580, forward strand.
TGAGTAAAGTGATATAAATGGTATAAACTCCTGCTGAGCCAACACTTAATCAGCAGCTTAAACATCGGTTAATTATAAACTATATAATATCCCAAACTGCCACAGGCAACTCGAGACTTGGTCGGAGTAACTGATGTTACTCTATGTTTAAGTCGCGCATTTGACCATCCCACATCGAGGATAAAGATATATACAAAAAAAAAGTAAGGTGCCATAAATGGTATTAAATCCTGCAAAAGCAATTATTTTCTGAAACTTTTATTTGTTAATGGTATATTTTAGCTTACCAAGAGTTTATACATTCTATGTTGGTTTACTTATGGATGTTATAACATGGAAGCAGTGGGGATCGAACCAAACACCTTATGCAGCCAGTGTTCTTACCACTACATCACCATGTTACAATATTTCTTTTTTTGGACTTAATTAAATTTTTTGGGTTTCAGAGAAAGAAAAAGACTTCTACACTGAGCTATGCTTTTCTTTAATTGAAAAATCAGCATTCTTATTAGTGGGCATCACACCAGCTTTAAAGAATTACGATCCAAATAATGATTATTATCATGAAAATTATCAAGAAGGTAATTTTGATTAAACATTTTTTGTTTTAAAGTGGCATTTTTTTATGTTTGTCTATTCTTGATGTGAAAAGGACGACTAAACTTTCTAGATATAGAGTAATGTTTGTTACCCCGACCCAGCCTTAAGTTAACTTTGGGAGTTTGAAATATTATTAATTATAATTGCCCAATAAATAAGCTGCTGATTGTTTTTTGGCTCGGTAGGAGTTTATACCGTTTACAACATATATGTGGAAAAGCATTAGGTCTATGCTTCAACATACTTTAGTAAAGCTTTTACTTCAAAACATTTTATACTTAATTAAGAAAGTTAATTTTTTTAGGTGAAAACTCGCATTTAAATTTAAAAACTTTGCAAGCTTCTGTTTCAGAAGAAGCTATGACAGGTTTGTTGTGTATATATCTTAAACTTTAACAATTTCAAAGTATTTTTGAATGTTTGTATTTAGGTATATCAACATTTACTTTTTTATTTTTATATAAAAGACTAACTACATCGCTTATAAAACAAAAACTAGGAATTTATAGACCCTTGTGTAAACTGCAATAAATGGTACCTTTACCAAAAATTAATTTACAATTAATCAATACTATTTTAAACTGTTAAAGGCAACTCGAGACTGGGTTGGGGCAATAAATGTTACTCTATGTTTGGGCCAGAAAGTCACCTTTTTACACCAAGGATATTTAATGTAAAATATGTAGATGCTGTAAAAATTAAGATATTTTGTATGTCTGTATTTAAAGCTGTTCAAATTACCTTAAGACTAGGTTAGGGTAACAGATGTTACTCGATGTTTAGGCTGTTAAGTCGACCCTTTTACATTGAGGATAAAAAAATATATAAAAAAATAATTGATTTTAGTTGAAGTCCCGTCAATAAGTCGATCTCAGCAAAGTGCAATGGAACAAAGTGTTGAATTGAATGAGAACCAACAACATGGATTGTAAGTGTTTTACACATTTATAAAATCTAAAAAAATACAAAATTTTTACAATTTAAAAAATTTAAAATTTTAGAATACTTTTGAATTCATAAACTTTAAAAATTTTTCCAAAAAACTTTTTTTTTTTTTAAAAAAAAGGTGTTTATTTTTTAGGATGTGCTTATCTGTTCTTGAATTCTGCTGTTTCACCTCAAATTCTCTTGTGATGTCATCAACTGATGATGTCACGGACAATGTCAAAATTGAAACTTTAGCCAAAGCTATGCAGATTCAACAAGAAAGGGCTAAGGTAAAAAACATTAACCATCTGCATGGTGTAGTGGTTAGAACATCTGGTTTGACCACATAAGGTCCTAAGTTCAATCCCCACTGCTTCTATGCTGTAGCATTTTTTTGTAAGGCACTATAAACATTTAAAAATCATGCAGTCATGCACTTAAAGTCATATATTAGCGATATTTTTTTTCTCAAAAATTAATAAAGTTGGTGTAACTGAACACAAAAATAATTTTAACTTTTATTAATTTCACCTATTTTTTAAGTTATGCAACTTCAAAAAAAAAAAAAAATTAATTAAAAAAAGTGAAGGGAAGTCCTGTTTATGATGACGTGGAAAGTACTAGCGTATATACATTGACTACACTACTTTTTACGTCACACAATAAAATATGGGAACCTGTTTTTTTATGTTAATCATATTCCAGTATTTTTGAAACTAAATTGTAAGTACCACAGACATTTTTAAAAGTTTTAAAGCCATTTTGTGATTCAGTGTCAACCATACTAACATGCTATATACATCACTTACAAAATTGCAAAACTCTGTAATATATCATTTTAATCAACAAATCTGTAATATTTGAGGTTACAGATGTTATTCTATGTTTGGGTCATAAAGTTGACCTTTCCACATTAAAAATAAATAAATATAAAAAAGTAACAGTTTAAAATTGAAACAAAAAATTTTTAAACAGTTTTTTTTCGAAGATAAAAATTAAAAATTTTATTTTTTAGACTAGAAAAACTACGGTTGAAAAAATGTTAAGTTTGTTAAAAATCAAGGATATGTTACCTTCAGTTTATTTTCAAATGCTTGTCGGGTGTTTTGGTCTCTCTGTGATTCAGCCTCTAACAAGAGATCATCTACAAATTGGGTAAACCAAAAAATTAATTTTACAAAAATAAAAAAAAATTGTTTATTATTGTGTAATAATTAATTTTTATACCTTACTTAATTTTTTTTTGTATATATCTTTATCCTCGATGTGGGAAAGTCGAATGCGCGACTTAAACATAGAGTAACATCAGTTACTCCGACCCAGTCTCGAGTTGCCTGTGGCAGTTTGGGATATTATAAATTATAATTGCCTGATAATTATGCTGCTGATTAAGCGCTGGCTCAGCAGAAATTCATACCGTTTATAGCGCCTTACTCAAGGAACCTACAGCATGAGCTCAGTGGGGATTATACCCACGACCTCATGTGTGGTGTAGCAAGTGTTCTTACCACTACACCTAAAGCAATGGAAATCGAACCTAGGACCTCATGTTGTAAAGCCAAATGTTTTAACAACTTTACTATGCTACTAGTGTTTTATTTTGTTAATATTTTTAAAGTATTCTTTCTACTGACGATAATGCAATCACATCTGCGTCCAGTACAACGAAAACAGAAATAAACCGAAATTTGGCTGAGATAAGGACAATTATGTTTAACCATTTGTGTCAGTTTTCAACTTATCAAGCTTTAGGTATATATTTATTTATAAAAACATTTTATGTAAAGAAATTTGTACAAATAATATTTAGTTTTGTAGTTTTTTTTTTGCGATTTAAATGCTGACAGCATGGTGTAGTGGTTAGAACACTTGCTACATCATCATGATGTTGTGGGTTCAATCCTCACTGGTCTCATGCTGTAGCCCTCTTGAGTAAGGCGCTATAAACAGTGTGAACTTCTGTTGAGCCAGCACTTAATCAGCAGCTTAATTATAGGGCAATTATAATCTATATTACCCCAAACTGGTAAAGGTAACTTGAGACTGAGTTGGAGTAACTGATGTTACTTTATGTTTAAGTCGCGCATCCAACTTTTTCACATCGAGGATAAAGATGTATGCAAAAACAAGGCTAAAATCAACTCGAGACTGGGTTAGGGTAGCAAATGTTACTTTATGTTTAGAACATAAGGTAGACCTTGATAAGGGTAAATGAATATGTAAAAATAAAATTAAAATATTTTTTTAGATTGGTCTAATTTGCGTCTACTTTTAACATCAATCTTTGCACTTGCTTCGTTACAATATCAACAAACCGAGTTAATCGACTTAAATCCTGATAATCTTGAAGCAATCAAATCTCTTTGTAATTTAAAAGCATTTAAAAATGAATTATTGACTTCAAAAACTTATGAAAAGATTCTGTCAATAACAAGATCAGTTGCGAATAACTTTTTTCACAGCTTAGCAATATCTGCCAGGTAAACTTGTTTTCTTACTTGCTTAAGAATTTAAATTTTTTTTTAATTTTATCTGAAATTGCACTTGCTACGTTAAAGATTATTGACCTTATGATACTTTTAAAGGTTTTCTTGGGTGTTTTATTTTTATTTTTTTGTATATATCTTTGTCCTCGAAAGTCGAATGCGCGACTTAAACGTAGAGTAACAACTGTTACCCAGATCCAGTCTCGAGTTGCCTGTGGCAGTTTGGGATATTATAGATTATAATTGCTCGATAATTATGCTGCTGATTAAGTGCTGGCTCAGCAGGAGTACAAACCGTTTATTGTGCTTTACTCAAGGGCACTACAGCATGAGATCAGTGGGGATTGAACCCATGACCTCATGTGTGGTGTAGCAAGTGATTTTATCACTACACCACGCTGCCGGTTAATTTTATTTTTACTTATTAACGAAACTAAAAAAAAAAGTATACAATTATTTAAACAGTTTATTATATATTTAGACATGTTTTTACATAATAATATGTCACTTAAGCAATCAAAATGTATTGTTTCTTCAATGGGCGCTATAAACAGTATAAAATTTTGCTGAGCCAGCAATTAATTAGCAGCATAATTATCGGGCAATTATAATCTATATATTATCCCAAACTGCTAAAGGCAACTCGAGACTGAGTCGGAGTAGCTAATGTTACTCTATGTTTTGTTTGCGCATTTGACCTTTCCACATCAAGCATGAAGATATACATAAAAATAAAAACATCTATACTGTTTTAATAAAAAAAAACTGCTTAAAACCTTTGATTTCACAACAAGAGATTTTGGGTTTGATTCCCATTGCTTCCATGCTAAAGTGCTTTTAAGTAAAGGGATAAAAACAGTATAAACTCCTGCTGAGCCAAACTAATTGGCAGTTTAGTTATCAGACAATTAATATTAATATTATTCCAAACTATCAAAATCAACTTGAGACTGGGTCGGGGTAACGAATGTTACTCTATGTTTAGGTCGTGAAGTTGACCTTTCTACATGGAGGATAAATAATCACAAAAATAAAAGTAAAATAAACTAATTTTTGATGTTGTTTGAATTTTAGTATGTACAGCGCTGACATGGAATTGGATGTAATTATTTCGATTGTTGAAGTACTTCGCTGTTTAATTTCTGATTCTTTTCGACAATTGGGTGGTTGTGATGTAATAATGGATCCTGATAAAGTTTTCTGTGATCCCTGGAGCTTGGAAAATATTGAACAAAAAATCGGGTTTGAAAAAAAAAATTTTTTTTTATTACATTTAAAAATTATTATTTTTAAATTGTTTTTTTTTTTAATTTGAAACTTTTTTTAAATTCAAAAAATTGATATTTTAAAGAACTTTTTAAATGCAATTTTTTAGCAAATGTAAAAATTTATCATTATTATCTTTTAAACTTACTTTTTATTTGATATTGAAAATATATTTTTTGGCACTAATAAGTAAAACTATATTTTTCTAATATTTGTTTTTTATTGTTATTTTTTTAGTATTTTTTCTTTTTTTATATCTTATTTTTCTTTTTTTGTGCTTTTTCTTTTTTTATCTTATTTTTCCCTTTTTTGTTCATGCTTTTCTCTTTTTTATCTCATTTTTTTAATCCTCTTTTTTTCATTTTTTATTTCACTTTCTCTTTTTTTCTCATTTTTTTACTTTTTTCTTATTATTTAAAGAATCCAAGGAAGACAAAGGAGAGAGAAAGAATCTGAATTAGGAGAAAATCTTTCTTTTGTTCAACATTTACTTTCTCACAAAACCATCTGCAAACAATTAACGAACTGGTCATGGGTCAGCGATCTTTTAGGCATAGTTGGACAACTTGATTTAAACGGTAGAAATTTTTTTTTATTTTTTAAATTTTTATATACTAGTCGATTGCCCATTCTACAGATTATATTTTTATTGTCGAAATTATGTCTCAATTTTCGACTAATATTTGTCCGCAATTATTTACTTGTGCACCACAAATACCGGCAGTGTGGTGTAGTGGTAAGAACACTTGCTACACCACACATGAGGTTGTGGGTTCAATCCCCACTGCTCTCATAATGTAGCGCCCTTGAGTAAGGCGCTACAAACGGTATGAACTCCTGCTGAGCCAGCACTTAATCAGCAGCATAATTACCCAGGAATTTTAATATATAATATCCCAAACTGCCACAGGCAACTCGAGACTGGGTCGGAGTAACTGATGTTATTCTTCGTTTAAGTCGCGCATTCGACTTTCCCACATCGAGGATAAAGATATATACAAAAAAAAAAATGGCAGTTAATTTATTATGTAGGCTTATAAATTAAATACACATCATCTATTTAACTTTATTATATGAACAAGTTGATAGCTCCCTTCCCTTGTTGTCTAATATGGTCGCAACACCCAACCAATATTTGCTGTGGTAATTTAACCGTGCACCACAAATGGCAGTTTTTTATTTGTATATACAGTAAGACATTATTCTGGTCAAATTTTTATTTGGTTCAGGATTCTTTTCTGGAAAATGATTTTTTTTTTAAATTTCCGCTTTAATTTGTAAATCGATTTAAAAAATTACTCCTTTTCAAATAAACAACTTGTTTTTAAAAAATAGGCTTTTCTGAAAAATATATAAACCCACATTTTGTGATTTTAGAATTATTAAAAAAAAATTTAAATTAAACTGTATTAAAATGTAATCGCAGGAATTCCAGTTGTGCGGAGTTTAAAAACCCGACTTCTGTCTTTCCATCTGCTTCAAATCATCCTACCAAGCTTAACCTTCAGCTCTGGGTCAGTTTATTATTTATCATTTTTTTACTTAAATTTTATTTTGATATTTAAATACTGATATCTATTCAAATCTGCCAGTTTTAAAGTTTTTTTTTTGCCATATACTTTTTTAATGTTTTTTAAAGTCGTTAATGTTAAATTTGTTATATACTTTTAAAGGGGGTTTTATAGAAGTTTAAATTTGCCACATAATTCTTTAGGGGGTTGTTAGGGGGTTACATTTGTCAACCATTGTTTTAAAAGTTTTTAGGAAAGTTTTGTTGTTAAGAAAGTAAAAGTTGTAATTTTCTTTTAAAGGGTAAAAAAATAATTCTAGATAGGGTAGAAGCCCCCCCAAAACTTAATTTTATAGTTTTATGTTGTCCACTTGCGACCCTAAGCTAAAAAAAAATTTTTAATTTTATTTTAATATTTTTTAGTGAAATGATGTCATCTGTCATCAAGTATTTATTTCAATTTATGTCATCATATCACTGGCTTGCCTTGCCATCATTGGAGCGAAAAAAATGCTTTGAAAAATTAAAAGAAAAAGAGGTTAAATATATACATCTAAAATAATTAATCTTTTAAATTGCATTTGATAAACTTATAAAAATATACCAATTTTTGTTAAAATATAAATATAAATATGCACACATATTAATAAATATATAAAAATCTTATGCTGTAGCGCCCTTGAGTAAGGTGCTATAACAGTATGAACTCCTGCTGAGCCAGCACTTAATCAGCAGTATAATTATTGGGCAATTATAATCTATAATATCCCAAACTACCAAAGGCAACTCGAGACTGGATCGGAGTAACATTAGTAGTTTGAGGATAAAGATATATACAAAAAAAAAATCTTTAAAATTTTTTTTTTTTAATTTAGGGATTTTCTGACATTGGAGACGATTTTTTTATCGAGTTCAACAACGACAAATGTATTTGTACTTCGGTTTCCGAGGCTAACTCTCTTGTTCACTCTAGTGGCGGAAAAGGTTACGGCTTAACCAAGCAAAGCCTGTCTCAAGGTTGCTACCAATGGCAGGTAAATTTTTTGTAAAATTTATTAAAATATAAAATGGGAGAGTTTTCTATTAACCCACTTTTACTCCAACTCTTAAGGCTTGTTAACACAGGACGCGCAGTGCGCAACGCGAAATTTAGAAACTCTCTTTTTGATTAGGCGATTGTTTACACCAGATGCGAACGGGTCGCGCTCATATACGTTTCCCATATAAAATAATTTTTTTGTTTTAAAACTACCCTTTTACCTCAATTTCAGTAAATTTTAATAATTTACAATATTTTACTTTTTTTAGGTGCACCTACAGTCAAAATATATCTTAATTTAGGTATTTTAGTATAAAATATACTCGTAATTAATCTTATTTAGTGTATATATAAGTTTGTTAATGTATATAACTTTATATTTCAAAATTAGGTTGCCTTTTTATGGTCTTTTTTGCGTATAATTGACACGCAAAATTTGCATATGTCGCTTCTAGAGCCACTCGCTTGCGAACAACGAGACGCGGCGCATGCGCCCGGTGTAAACGGGCCTTATTTATAAATTCCCTTAAATTTCTAAAAAAAAATTTAGTAAAACTTTGGTGAATTTTTTTTTAATGTTGGTTTTTGGGCATAGGTTTATATAAATTTTCTAAAATTTTTATTTAAGTTCGAGATTGTAAATGAGAATCCGGGCAATGAAGGAACATGTGTCGGAGTTTCCCGTTATCCTGTGCAAGATTATTGTCATCGAACAACCTCGGATATGTGGTTATATAGAGCATACAGGTAACTTTATCTAAGTTTATCTTTTAGTCTTAATGGGTTATTTTTTAGTCTTAATGGGCCATATACATATTTTTTTGTATATATCTTTATCCTCAATATGGAAAGGTCGAATGGGCGACCTAAACATAGAGTAACAACAGTTACCGACCCAGTCTCGAGTTGCCTGTGGCAGTTAAGGATATTATAGATTATAATAACCCAATAATTAAACTGCTGATTAAGTGTTGGCTCAGCAGAAGTTAGAAGTTTGTACCAATAGGTCTTCTTAAGGTATCTATGGTATAAAGCAGTGGGAATTGAACCCAGAACATCATGTAGTTTAACGATATATTCAAACAACTTATTAATGTTGTTTGTCAAAATTAAAATATTAAATTATTAAAATATTTTTTTTTTTATAGTGGCAATTTGTATCACGCTGGGGAATGTATTCAGCAATTCCCAAGTTACAGTAAAGGAGATACAATCAAATGCATCTTAAACTGTGCTGATCATACTTTAAGTTTTGGGTTAAACAACCAACCAACTCAAGTTGCTTTTAGAGATGTGGACACGAATTTTGAGCTTTTTCCGTGCATTATGTTTTACAGTAGTAGTGTTGGCGAAGAAGTTAAAATTTCAAATTTTCAGGTAAAATTTTAAAAATTAAATTATTTTTATGTTAATCGATTTTTTTTGTAATTGTTAGTAATTTTTGATTTTTTTTTTGTAAATTAAATAATCGTATGGTCGCAACCTTTATCCAATACTTGCTTTTAATAATTTAATTGCTCTCCACAAATGTCACTATTTTTATTTTAAAGCTTTTTAAATTGGGGTACATTTATACTTATTGTCTGTTCTATTGCCCGCCCAATGGGCTGCTAGGTAATTGTTGTAACATACAACTTATATTTGCCTTGGATAATTTACTGCCCCACCACAAATAGTAGTTTTTTTTATTTTGGCAACCTATTTAAAGGCCTTTTTTATTTAAAAGATTGTCTACTTAGCCTTATTAAACAGCAAATTTTAGTATTTAAAATTATAAAATTTCAAATTTTTTTTATTTTATCTAAAAAAAAAATCTATTATTTTTTAGAACTTGGGTTCTGGAGAATGTTTAACAACCGGGGACCCCATGTGTGCAACCGACCATGGCGCGCTCGCTCAGGCGTGCAATCAGCTGATGTGTTCGCTTTACATTTTGCCCGATTCAAAATGGTGTGTGGTTATAATGGAAAATATTTTGCAATCCTTAGATAAAATACCGGATATTTTACATAAAAATAAAGATTTTGGTAAATAAAATAAAATACTAAAACATGTATACATTAAAATAATTTTAAATAAATAAAGAGTATTTTTTTAAAAAGTTTGCTAAATTTAGAAATTGGTAAAAAAAATTTTAAGCAAATCCATATTTTCCATAATGTTTTATGTAAAAGGTTTTTATTAATTTGGTTTAAGCTATTTGCAAACTCAAGAGCGAATGGATTGGCATTGGTAAGTCTTAAACCTTAAACTTTTTGGTTATTTGATGCCATGACCAGTAAACCCCACTTCTAGACTAACCAGTATTTTATACTACCAGACTGACCAGTAAGCTACATTACCAGACTAACCAGTAAACCACACTACCAGACTGACCAGTATACTACACTACTAGACTGACCATTATACCGCACTACCAGACTGACCAGTAAACCACACTACCAGACTGACCAGTATACTACACTACCAGACTGACCATTATACCACACTACCAGACTGACCAGTAAACCACACTACCAGACTGACGAGTATATCACACTACCAGACTGACCAGTAAACCACACAACCAGACCGACCAGTATACCACACTACCAAACTGACTAGTATACCACACTACCAGACTGACCAGTATACCACACTACCAGACTGACTAGTATACCACACTACCAGACTGACCAGTATACCAAACTACCAGACTGACCAGTATACCAAACTACTAGACTGACCAGTATACCACACTACCAGACTGACCAGTATACCACACTACCAGACTGACCAGTATGCCACACTACCAGACTGACCAGTATACCACACTACCAGACTGACCAGTATACCACACTACCAGACTGACTAGTATACCACACTACCAGACTGACCAGTATACCACACTACCAAACTGACCAGTATACCACACTACCAGACTGACCAGCATACCACACTACTAGACTGACCAGCATACCACACTACCAGACTGACTAGTATACCACACTACCAGACTGACCAGTATACCAAACTACCAGACTGACCAGTATATCACACTACCAGACTGACCAGTATACCACACTACCAGACTGACCAGTATACCACACTACCAGACTGACTAGTATACCACACTACCAGACTGACCAGTATACCACACTACCAGACTGACCAGTATATCACACTACCAGACTGACCAGTATATCACACTACCAGACTGACCAGTAAACCACACCACCGAACTGACCAGTATATCACACTACCAGACTGACCAGTATACTACACCACCGAACTGACCAGTATATCACACTACCAGACTGACCAGTATTCTACTCTACCAGACTGACCAGTAGACCACACTACTAGACTGACCAGTATACCAGACTAATTTACAGAAAAATCTTAAATTATTTTACAGAGCAAAATGAGGACCTCTTGTGGCAGGTATTCCCAACTTTAATTCTTCTAGCGGGAGGGGTAGACAATGGGTTAAGAGTAGGCGGAAGATGCAATAGCGCCAACAAGTGTGGAGTAATTCTTGGTACAAATAAGGACTTGAAAGTTAAAGTTCAGTGGGAGGGGAATAGTGAGGTAAATTTTTTTTTAAATTTTTAAATTTTTTTTTTGTAAACCCTGTATACATTATAAAAAATTTAAAATTTATTAAAGAGATGGTTCGGTCGCAGAGTTTCTTTTTTAATTATGTTGGCATTTTTTCAACTTGCATGAGGATACCATTATTTTAAAAATTGGTCAAGTAGTTTTTGAGATATCGGGATTTGAAGGTAAATATTGTAAATAGGGAAAGTCCCAACGCTCGCGAGTCACGTGACGTACGACGTCATTGTCGTAAATTTGTATACTGGCAGACATAGAAAAATAACCTTAAATTTCCCTTTCTGAGCCATTTGTTCACTTTTTTTTAAGTTGGAAAATTTTCAACATAATTAAAAAAGAAACTCAGCAACCGAACCATCTCTTTAAGTTTTTTTTTATATTGTAATAAGTTTTTTTTTATTTTTTTTAAATATTTTTGGCTCTTTATTATTACATTTTTTTTTTAAAATCATAAATTTGTGTTTATTTTAAAAAAAAATCAGTTTAAAAATTTTATAGAATGGTATACTGAATAATAGTAAATTATTTATATAAAAATTTTAATACATAATATTAGCCCATATTATTTACACACACACCACAAACGAGATTTTTAAAGGGCTTTAAGTTGTACATACATGTTTATACTGTTCATTAAACTCTTTATTACCTAGTTAATACCCTATAAGCAGCCTGCCCTATAAGCAGCATTTTAATTGCTGTAATTTGGTTGCAACTCTTTACTAATATTAACCGGCAGCGTGGTGTAGTGGTAAGAACACTTGCTACACCACACATGAGGTCGTGGGTTCAATCCCCACTGATCTTATGCTGTAGCGCCCTTGAGTAAGGCGCTATAAACGGTACGAACTCCTGCTGAGCCAGCACAAAATCAGCAGCATAATTACTGGGCAATTATAATCTATAATATCTCAAACCGCCACAGGCAACTTGAGACTGGGTCGGAGTTACTGATGTTACTCTATGTTTAAGTCGCGCATTCGACTTTTCCACATCGAGGATAAAGATATATACGGAAAAAAAAATATTTGCTAGCAATAATCTACTTGCGCACCACAAATGGCAGTTTTTTAAGGGACGTTAAATTACACATATATTTACTATGTTGTCCACTTAATCTATAATATATTTGATTTTCTTTAAGGTTGAGACATCCTATTGCAATCCATTTGATCTTGAGCCAGAATCAACTTTAAAATTTACAACAGAAAATTTTCCACTTTTGAAGCCAGCTACGTTAAAAGCTTTATGTCGGTTGGCTGGAATCTTTGACTTCCATGATTTTAATCAAGAAGTAATTATTTTTTTTTAATAAATTAAAAATATTTTTGGTCATTAAAAAAATACTAATTAATTGTCTGTACTAATGTTGACATTTTGGTTGCTGTAATATGGTTTCAATTTACCAACTAATATTTTTCCCTGCCAATTTATACTGTGAAATAACTATATAGTCTACAGTACAAAGCTTTCCTGTATATGATTACATTTTTTTAATACCTATTTTATTTTGTGGAAAGGCTGAACCTAAACATAAAGTAATATTAGTTACTCCGACTCAGTCTCAAGTTGTCTTTTGCAGTTTGGGACATTTTTTGTATATATATCTTTATCCTTAATGTGGGAAAGTCGAATGCGCGACTTAAACACTCGTCCCGAGTTGCCTGTGGCAGTTTGGGATATTATAGATTATAATTGCCTGATAATTATGCTGCTGATTAAGTGCTGGCTCAGCAGGAGTTCATACCATTTATAGCACCTTACTCAAGGGTGCTTTGGCATAAGATCAATGGGGATTGAACCCATGACCTTATGTGTGGTGTAGCAAGTGTTCTTACCATTACACCACCCTCTCGACATTATCGATTACAACGGTCTGATAATCAAACTGACAATAAGTCTTTTGTTAAGCGGAATTAGTATTATTTAAAAGCGCAACAACTAGAAAGCAGTGGGAACCAATCCCTAGACTTCATACAGTAAAGCCAAGTATTCTAACCACTACACCAAGCTGCCAGTCTAATATTAAATAATACTAGGACAGAAAAAAATGAAATTTTCTTAAAACTTAATGTCTAAAATATAAAAACTTGCTAAAAAACACTATTAATTTTTTTTGCTAATTAAGGCTTAATATATTTTATATAGAGCCCTTCAAAAAGTGAAATAGAATTGGAGTTAGATGAAGAAATTGCTGTGAAAATTGATGAAGATTATCCCGGCTCTTCGGATGTTAATGATGATGACATTTTATCAAATTCAGAAGATGGTAGCTCTTTAAAAAAAAATTTAAAATTTTTGCTTTAAATATTTAAATTTATATTTATTTTTCTATAGGTAAACAAACTTTGCAATATAAACATTGTAGATTTAAAAAAACAATTTTTTTTGTAAATTAGTTTTTTTTTATTTAGAAATTTTTTCTAATTTTTTTTGGGGGGGGGGAGATTTTTGATAATTTTTTAATAAAGAACTAAATAAATTTTTTTAAATTTGCGTAAATTTTTTTTTGTTCAATTTTAAAGCAGAGGAAATTGAGTGGTACAAAATGACGAAAGAATTTATAAAAGTTTTTGCTTTATTCAGTCTTGAGAACATCTTTACATCAAGCAGGTTCTTACTAACTTTTTTATAAAATAAAGGTTTTGTTTTTACATACTAATTGTCTTAAACGGTTGCAACTCTTAACTAATACTTAATCACAATAAAGGCCCGTTCACACGTCGTACGCAACGCAACGTAGTGTAAGATTTTGCAACCATTTAAAATGAACAGAGTGGTTCACACGTACGAAAGTTTGCGTAAGTTTTGTAAGATTTCGTAAAGTTTTGTAGCTGAAGCGAAATTTACACAAGATTTTGTAAGCGGTATACTTTTATTAGTTATTTTGTATTTGTTAATTTCTAGAATCCGTAAAGTTATGTAACGCAACATTACCTTGTTGTGTGAACAGGCCTAAATTTACTCGAGCACCACAAATAGGAGTTTTTTTTTTATTTGTAGTTTTATAAATTGAATATAAATATATGTATGTATGTATATATACAAGCTTCATTATATATATATCATTAAAATGCATGTTTTGATATAATATATTTGGCCCCCACACTACAAGTTTTAGATTTTTTTGCATGTAAATAAATAATTAGGTTACATTTTGTATAGATTTTAATAAAAACATTAAATTCATTTTAAAAATGGCAATGGTATATGATTACAAGCAAAAAGGTTTCAGGTTTAAACCACACCAATGCCACACACTTTATATTAATATACCTTAATTAAGGCAAATTCATTTGTAAAATAATTTTGTAAAACTTTTTGTTAAAATTTTTTTTTTGATTGTGTAACTATCGAATTTTATTTTTTTATTTAAATAATTATTCGTATTTTTCACTATTCAAGAATTGTTTAAAAATTTAATGGATATTGTAGTTTTTCGCAGTATATTTAATTTTGATATCTTCATTTAGATATATAAAGTTGTTGGTATTACCAAAAACTGAGACTAAAGATGAGAAAAAAGAAAAAAAGAATCAAAAAATTATTCCACAAACACAAGACAAGGATCAGGTACTTATACATTGTTTTTTATAACTAACTACATCGCCAAGTTTTTTAATTTATTTATCCTCGATGTGGGAAGAATAACTTTACATCCCAAACTAAGAGTAACGTTTGTTACCCTGACTCAGTCTAGAGTTAACTTTGCAGTTGGGATCAAACCTAAGACCCAGGACCTTATGTAGTGAAGCCAAGTGTTTTTTTTGTGTTTTTTTTTGTATATATCTTTATCCTCGATGTGGGAAAGTCAAATGTGCGACTTAAACATAGAGTAACATAAGTTACTCCGACCCAGTGTCGAGTTGCCTGTGGCAGTTTGGGATATTATAGATTATAATTGCTCATTAATTATACTGCTGATTAAGTGCTGGCTCAGCAGGAGTTCATACCATTTATAGTGCCTTACTCAAGGGCGCTACAGCATGAGATCAGTGGGGATTGAACCCACGACCTCATATGTGTTGTAACAAGTGTTCTTACCACTACACCACGCTGCCAGGTGAATGTAATATACTGTTTATATTTTATAGAAAACTGAAAAACTTTCAGAAATTGTGAAGGAAGCAATGTCGAAAATTGTCAAACATTCAGTACAGAAAAAGGGCCACGAAAATCAATCCGAATTAAAACGAAAATTTTCAGTTTTATTAAAGGTACCAGACCATTTTTTAAAAAAAATTTAAATTCGTATTTTTACTGACTATTTTAATTTTCTAAACTTAAGTAATACAAAATGAAATAGTTTAAACTTTTCTTAATATAAAAAAAAAATTGCGCAATAGTTTCGGGGATTTAAACTTTATTTAATAATTTTTTTAGATGAGTACCAATGCTTACTTCAGTCTCAAACTGAATTTAGATTTTATGTCAATTTATTCAGAGCAAATATTGTCAGCAACTTCAGGCAATAAAAACGGTAAAAAAACAATTTAAGTAAAAATTATATACATGTATATATTATTGGTTAACAAAATGAAAGCAAATAAATATGTTTTTTGTATTCAATTATTTTCAATGTGGGAAGGACGACTTCACGACCCAAACATAGAGTAACATCAGTTACTCCGACCCAGTCTTAAGTTGCCTTTGACAGTTTGGGATATTATAGAATATAATTGCTCAATAATTTAAATGCTGATTAAGTGTTGGCTTGGCAGAAGTTCATACCGTTTATAGCACCTTATTAAAGGGCACTACAGCATGGGAGCAGTGGGGAATAAACCCATGATCTTATGTAGTAAAACAAAGTGTTTTTACATTTTAACATTTGCTAAAAAATTTTTTGTGTATTATTTTAGTTCAACTACTTTCCAATGAAACAAATGTTTTAGAAGAATCAAATAATTCTACGGCAGCATTTACGTAAGTTGGGTTTTAATTGTTGTGTCATAATCTTCCTAACTAACATCACTTTAAGATAATGATATTATAGATTTAATTTTGTTAATTTTTTTTTGCTAAAATGTTAAAATTTTCCGTTAATATAGGCCTATCTATTAATTTATCTGTTTAAATATTTTACCCCTTATACCTTATTTCCTTACAATAAAACTCTTTACAACAAAATCCTTTTATTTGAACCTCTTTATTTAACCCCCTTTTTCAAACCCCCTATTATTAGAACCCTATATTTTAAACCCCTTTGTTTTAACCCTATATTTTGAACCTCTTTATCTTAACCCTATCTTCTAAACCCCTTTATTTTAACCCTATATTTTAAACCCCTTTAATTTACCCCAATATTTTAAACCCCTTTAAGTTAACTCTTTATTTTGAACCCCTTTATTTTACCCCAATATTTTAAACCCCTTTATTTTAACCCTATATTTTAAACCTCTTTATTTTAACCCTATATTTTAAACCCATTTATTTTTAATTCTTTTGCCAAAACTCTTTAGTTTAAACATCTTTTATTTAAACCCGCTTACAACTTATTTAAACCCGCTTAAAATTTTTTGTTTAAAAACCCCTTACATTTAAATCCCTTACATTTTAACCTCTTACATAACCCCTTATATTTAAACCTTTTACATTTAAACCCCTTACATTTAATCTTTTTACATTTTAACCCCCTTACATTTAAACCTCTTACATTTTAACCCCTATCATTTAAACCTTTTACATTTAAACCCTGTACATTTAAACCCTTTACATTTAAACCTATTATATTTAAACCCCTTAAATTTAAACCCCTTACATTTAAACCTTTTATATTTTAACCCCTTACATTTAAACCTCTTACATTTAAACCTCGTACATTTTAACCCCTTACATTTAAATCTTGTACATTTGAACCCCTTACATTTAAACCCCTTCATTTAAACCACTTTCATTTAAACCCCGTACATTTGAACCCCTACATTTAACCCTCTTACAACTTAAATTATTTATTTAAAAACCCCTTACATTTGAACCCTTACATTTAAACTCTCTTACAACTTAAATTCTTTATTTAAAAACCTCTTACATTTAAACCCCTTCATTTAAACCCCTTCATTTAAACCACTTTCATTTAAACCCCGTACATTTGAACCCCTACATTTAACCCTCTTACAACTTAAATTATTTATTTAAAAACCCCTTACATTTGAACCCTTACATTTAAACTCTCTTACAACTTAAATTCTTTATTTAAAAACCCCTTACATTTAAACCCCTTCATTTAAACCCTTTTTATTTAAACCCCTTACATTTGAACCCCTTCATTTAAACCCTTTTTATTTAAACCCCATACATTTAAACCCCTTACATTTTAACCACTTATATTTAAACCTCTTTTATTTAAACCCCTTACATTTAAACCCCTTACATTTAAACCCCTTACATTTAAACCCCTTACATTTAAACCCCTTACATTTAAACCCCTTCATTTAAACCACTTTCATTTAAACCCTGTACATTTAAACCCCTTACATTTAAACCTTCTACATTTAAACCCCTTACATTTAAACCCCTTACATTTAAACCCCTTACATTTAAACCCCTTACATTTAAACCCCTTCATTTAAACCACTTTCATTTAAACCCCGTACATTTGAACCCCTACATTTAAACCCCATACATTTGAACCTCTACATTTAACCCTCTTACAACTTAAATTCTTTATTTAAAAACCCCTTACATATAAACCTCTTTATTTAAACCCCTTACATTTAAACCCTCTACTTTAAACCCCTTACATTTAAACCCCTTACATTTAAACCCCTTACATTTAAACCCCTTACATTTAAACCCCTTCATTTAAACCACTTTCATTTAAACCCTGTACATTTAAACCCTGTACATTTAAACCCCTTCATTTAAACCACTTTCATTTAAACCCTGTACATTTAAACCCCTACATTTAATTCTCTTACTACTTAAATTTTTCATTTAAACCCCTTACATTTAAACCCCTTCATTTAAACCACTTTCATTTAAACCCTGTACATTTAAACCCCTACATTTAACCCTCTTACTACTTAAATTCTTTATTTAAAAACCCCTTACATTTAAACCCCTTTATTTAAACCACTTTCATTTAAACCCCTTCATTTAAACCCCTTTTTTTATTTAAACCCTTTAATCTAAGCCCCTTAGATTTGAACCCCTTTTAATGTATCCCTGACAATTATTACACTTTTTTTTTGTATATATCTTTATCCTCGATGTGGGAAAGTCGAATACGCGACTTAAACATAGAGTAACATCTGTTACTCCGACCCAGTCTCGAGTTGCCTTTAGCAGTTTGGGATATTATAGATTATAATTGCCCGATAATTATACCGCTGATTAAGTGCTGGCTCAGCAGGAGTTTGTACCGTTTATAGCACCTTATTTAAGGGTGCTACAGCATGAGATCAGTGGGGATTGAACTCACGACCTCATGTGTGGTGTAGCAAGAGTACTTACCATTACACCACGCTGCCGGTTATTTATTACAGCCTTTTGTCTGTTTCTTAGCATGACATATCAGCAGTGTCTTTTTTGTTGTTGTAAAAAATTAGCTAAATTTCAAAATTTTAGTGGTATGCAGTTCGAAATGATGGGTATACATCCTTCTATTGGGCCAGTTTATAGGGGACAACATAGCAGAAGACAAACTGAAAATTCTAGATCTAATAGGTTCAAAACGTTAATATTTTTAACGAATTGAAGGCAATATAGTGTAGTGGTTAGAACACTAAGCCAAAATTTATTTGGCAGAATAAAGCTATTCTCATTAATAATATTCCGAACTGCTAGAGTCAACAAAAATAATAAATATTTAAAAAAAAATTATTAATAAAATTATTTTTAGTTAAAAAAATATTTTTAGGTATAAAATTTTTATTAAAAAAAACTATAGAAATAATATTTAAATAAATATTAGAAAATATTCTTAAAAAATTCCAAAAAAATTTTTGAATTAAAAAAAATTTAAAGAAATGAAGAGCAAAGATTGAATCCTACAGAGCGGAGAGTTCTTCCGGATTATGCTAGGTCTGTACCCAGAACTTCAGTCAACAATTTAAACAGGCTTAGACGCCGGTAACATTTTTGGCCCTATTTTTGTTGTTTTATTTTTTTTTGGTCGCTTTAAATATTTAAAATTTAAAACAAATTTTTTTTTCGATTTGTTAAATTTTTTTGTTGTTGATTTTTTAGACTTGCTCCTCGAAATCAATCTTTCAGAAGATCGGGAAGTCCTCCACCCACTAATCGATCTGGTGGTCAATCTTCTTCTTCTTCAGTTACAACCCTTGCTTCAGAATCAAGTAATTGTTTGTTTTGTATTTAATACACTAGTTAGTTTTTTAGTTAGTTTTTATTCACCGGCAGTGTGGTGTAGTGGTAAGAACACTTGCTACACCACCATGAGGTCGTGGGTTCAATCCCCACTGCTCTCATGCTGTACTGCTCTTGAGTAAGGTGCTATAAACAACATAAACTCCTGCTGAGCTAGCAGCATAATTATCGGGCAATTATAATCTATATTATCCCAAACTGCCACAGGCAACTCGAGACTGGGATGGAGTAAAAAATTTTGAGCTTGGTTGACTATGTATATATATGTTTGTTTAATTTATAGGCCTACAAAATAAAAAAAAAACTACCATTTATGGTGTGCTAGTAATTGCAGGTTTTTATTATTTCATAATTCTGATATTTAATATATATTGTATTTTAGCTTCGAATGGTAATCAACCAATTATACCAACTACTGTTATGCAACAATTACTTGAAATGGGTTTTTGGACGCAACATATTGTTCATGCTGTCAACGAAACAGGTTTTTATATATTTTTTTCAAAATTAAGGGCTATATATTAGAAACAAAAATTATTTAAAATGCTATATTACAGAGTTTTTCAATTTTGTAAGTGATGTATATAGCATGTTAGTATGGTTGACAATGAATTACAAACTGACTTTATAACCTTTAAAAAATATCTGTGGTACTTACAATTTAATTTTCAAAAATACTGGAAAATGATTAACATAAAAAAAACAGGTTTCCATATTTTTTGTGTAACGTAGAAAGTACTAAGTAGCGTAGTGAATGTATACAAGCTAGTACTTACAACGTCATCACAAACAGGGCTTTTCTTTTTTCTTTTTTTTTACAGCGAACCAGAGAGAAAATGAAAATTATGATATCGGGTTTCTGGCATCGTGGATGATAGACAATCCTTATAACCATGATTGGGGTTAGTCCATTAAATGTTAAACTACTTTTTTTAAAGGTTTTGGACTAAACTTATCTTAAGAACTACAAGATTTTTTAAACAGTTGTAAGGATGTGTATTTCTTCTGTTGACTAATGTTTGAAACTATGTTAAAAAATTTTTGTCTAAAAAACAAAAATTTTTTGAGAAAATTTGGTTAAAATTTTTTTTAGAAATTAAATGGCATTTCTCAAAAAAGGGTTAGGGTAGTGGGGGTTATTAGAAAATGTATTATTGTCTGTTAAATTAGGTTTTCAGGAATATGATTTTTTAAATAAATACATTTTTTTTTCTTATAGTAAAACATATTTGTTTTTTCAAAATATTTTTAGATGAAAATATTGATTTTAATTCTTTGACTGAACCAGAAGTGGATAATGATTCAACAAATGTAATTAAAAATTTGTTAAAATTTTTCTAATATTTAATCTTAATTGTTTGTTTAATTTAAAAAGAGTAATTAAATGTACTGTATCTAATTATTACTAAGTTTTTATGAATTTGTAGATAATTTTAACTTTATAAAGTAACATTTTTTCTCTGACCTAGTCTCAAGTTAATTTTAGCAGTTTGGGATATTATTGATTATAATTGCCCGATAATTAAGCTGCTGATTGGTTTTTGACTTAGCAGGAGTTTGAACTGTTTAAAGCATTTTACTTACAAGCTCTACAGCATAAAAGCAGTGGGGATCAAACCTAAGACCCTTTTTTATTACTGTTGTTCTTAAACTAAAAAATAGTAGCAAAGATACCAAACTTTAAAAAAAAACATAAAATTGTAAGACCATTAGCTACTTAAGAATAGTTGTGAGAAAACAGCTAACATTTGCTACAGAACTAAGTATTATTTTTCTTAATTTTTTTGTTAATATTGTTTAAAATTTTTCAGGTCACGAATAATTCTCAAACTTGTGACGAAAACCGAAACCAATCAAAACAAACTAATTCCCAACCATTAAAGAAAAAAGGTAATAAACTACTTTTTTTATACTAGCCCACTCTATGATCGAGATTTTAATCGTTGTAATATAATTGTAACCGGCAGCGTGGTGTAGTGGTAAGAACACTTGCTACACCACTCATGAGGTTGTGGGTTTAATCCCAACTAATCTCATGCTGTAGCACTCTTAAGTAAGGCACTATAAACGTTACGAACTCCTGCTGAGCCAGCACTTAATCAGCAGCATAATTACTGGGCAATTATAATCTATAATATCCCAAACTGCCACAGGCAACTCAAGACTGGTTCGGAGTAACTGATGTTATTCTATGTTTAAGTCGCGCATTCGACTTTCCCACATTGAGAATAAAGATGTAAACAAAAAACAACTTTTAACTATTATTTGCCTGCAATAATTTACTTCTGTACAACAAATGGCAGTTTTATCACATACATTAATACTATTTGTATGTATTTACAAATATAATGTCTACTAAGCTATATTATATATTGAATATTTCTTCTCAAATTTTTCATCTTAAGAGGCGCACTTTATTTGTTAATATTTGGTCGCAACTCTCAACTAATATTTGCCAGTGATAATATTTACCTGTGCACCACAAACAGCAGTTTATATACATAAATATACAGTCCACTAAGCTTCTTTATATATATATTTGCAATTATTGTGAAAAATTATAGAAGTTATAAGTTATGAACATTTAAACTTTGTAATTTTTTTTTTGTAGAAAATTTGGTTAACGAGGCATTGTCAAATCATGACCTTATGTCATTATATTCTATTCTGTTTAACTCTTGCGACACCTTGAACTCAAACACAACCTATAATGACCCTGTGACCCCTGTTATGACCTTCCAAGAGTCAGACCCACTTGGGGCGGGGTTGATTCAAGGTCATGTTGAAAGGTCAACTACGAATAAAAGTGAAGTGGATAACCAGGATAATTTTTCAATAAATTTGCTTGATTCTTTAATAAGGTTTTAAAATTTTTATTATATTGGGAATATCTGTTTTTTAGCTATGTTAAAAGATTTTTTAGTTACTTTTTAATTCTAGGAGCTTTTAAAGAATTTTTCCTCCATTTTTTTGATATTTTTTCTATATTTTTTTCTTTGATTTTTTTTTAATTTTTAGTCTACAATTTAAAAAAAATTTTTCTGCAAAATTTTTAATATTTTTTCTGACATTTTTAATTTAGATTAACTACTAGCACAGAAAGAATAGATGCTGCCGTACAAATCTATCAAGATACCAGTCTTTTAGTTTCAAGAAACATAATAGCCAGACTTCTGATGATTTTAGCTGTTGGTCAAATTTCTTATAATAATCATATAAGTGCTCTAAAATCATTGGGATTACATGATATAAAGTATGTATTTATGTTTAATTTTATAGAGTTTTTTTATTATTGATGTGGGAAGGTTGACTTTACTGCCTAAACATAAAGTAACATTTGTTACATTGACCCCAGTCTCAAGTTGACTTTGATAGCTTGAAATATTGTTGTTATATTTGCCTGAAAATTAATTTTCTGATTGTTTTTTTTTGGCTTGGCAATATATTTTAACTTATATAGCACCTTACTCAAGGAAGCCACAGAATGGAAGCAGTAAGAATTAAACTCAGGGCCTCATGTAGTAGAGCTAAATGTACCTTCTAGTACCCCATGTTGCCTTTTGCAGTTTGGAACGTTTTTAATTATAATTTTTTTTAAATAAAGAAATTATTTTTAGGGTTCTTTTGAAGTTGATGGAGCTAGCTGTTGGCGGATTTTTAAACGAAGACAATCATACAATTAACAAGAATTCAGCACTTCAAGAGAAGGTATTTTTGTCTAAATTTTGTTGCTTATGGTTACATTAGTAGTTTGATTTTTATTGCTAACGTTATATTATATTGTAATACAGTTATCTAGTTTAAATAGCTTGTGATACCTTTATTATCTATTGGCCACAATTCGTGTAAACTTATTAAAAAGTTTAGTATTTTCATTCGCGTATTAGTTTAGTATTTTCATTCGCGGAAGCAATGGGGATCAAACATAGGACCTTCTGTTGCAAATCCAACGGTTTTAATTATAACCCTAGGCTGCCAGTTTTTTTAAATAAATGTTTAATTTGCTATTGCTGACACCTTTAAGAAAGAAATTTAAAATATTGTATAAATTTTTCCTTTTGTTAGATTTTTTAAGCTAAAAGTAAACAACATGTATAACTTATATTATAAGTCAAAATCAGTAAGCATTTTAATTCAAAATGTAGTTGCAACTCACAACTAATATTTTTCGTTACAATAATTTACCCGCACACCACAAATAGCAGTTTTACTTTTTTTGTGAGCCTATAAGTTGAAAATTTTTAAATTAATTTTTTTTTGTTAATTGTTTTTGTTATATTTGTAGGGAGATAAGAATGAATATGTAAAATATGTGAGTGATATTATTAATATGCTGGCTTCAAATAACACTGAAATCTACAAACACCTAGTTCATTCCTGTTGTAAAGTAAGTTTTTTTTAAATTATTTTTTATTTTTTTTGTTAATTTTAGCTTATCATTTAAGTTAATCAGCAAATTTTGTTATCTTTTTTTTTATGTATCTTTATCGTCGATGTGGGAAAGTCGAATGTGTGACTTAATCATAAAGTAACATCAGTTACTCCAACCCAGTCTCGAGTTGCCTGTGGCAGTTTGGGATATTATAGATTATAATTGCCCGGTAATTATGCTGCTGATTAAGTGCTGGCACAGCACGAGCTTATACCGTTTAAAGCGCCTTACTCAAGGGCAAAATTTAACCATGCATAAAAAAAAACTTGGACTACAATAAACCTTTTGACAAAAAACCATATGCTTAAAAACACCATTTGACAGAAAATAAATGCTTAAAAACACCATTTAAGGGAGAACCATATGCTTAAAAAACACCATTTGACAGAAAACCAAAGGACCAAAAACATCATTTGACAAAAATCATATGCTTAAAATCACCACTTGACAGAAAAAATTATGCTTAAAAACATTATTTGACAGAAAACCATAGGCTTGAAAACACCATTTGACAAAAAAACATATGCTTTAAAACACCATTTGACTGAAAACCATATGCTTAAAAAACACTATATGACAGAAAACCAAATGCTTAAAAACACCATTTGACAGAAAACCAAATGACCAAAAACACCATGTGACAGAAAACCATACGCTTAAAAAGACCATTTGACAGAAAACCAAATACTTAAAAACACCATTTTACAGAAAACCAAATCCTTAAAAACACTATTTTACAGAAAGCCAAATGCTTAAAAACACCATTTTACAGAAAACCATGTGCTTAAAACACCATTTTACGGAAAACCATATGCTTGAAAACACCATTTTACAGAAAACCAAATGCTTAAAAACACCATTTTACAGAAAACCATATGCTTAAAACACCATTTTACAGAAAACCATATGCTTGAAAACACCATTTTACAGAAAACCAAATCCTTAAAAACACTATTTTACAGAAAGCCAAATGCTTAAAAACACCATTTTACAGAAAACCATGTGCTTAAAACACCATTTTACGGAAAACCATATGCTTGAAAACACCATTTTACAGAAAACCAAATGCTTAAAAACATCATTTTACAGAAAACCATATGCTTAAAACACCATTTTACAGAAAACCATATGCTTGAAAACACCATTTTACAGAAAACCAAATCCTTAAAAACACCATTTTACAGAAAACCAAATGACCAAAAACACCATTTTACAGAAAACCACATGCTTAAAAACACCATTCAACAGAAAACCAAATGCTTAAAAACATCATTTTACAGAAAACCAAATGCTCAAAAACACCATTTTACAGAAAACCAAATGCTTAAAAAAACATTTAACAGAAAACCAAATGCTTAAAAACACCATTCAACAGAAAACCATATCCTTAAAAACACTATTTTACAAAAAACCATATGCTTAAAAAAAAACATTTAACAGAAAACCAAATGCTTAAAAACACCATTTTACAGAAAACCATATATTTAAATACACTACTCAACAAACAGCAGTTTATTTATTTTGTACTGTTAAAAAGAAAAGCTGCATAATATATAGATACATACTATTCTAAAATTCAATTTTAATTTTTGTAACTATAAACTTATTTTAAAACCTAAACTATTGTTAGAATCAAATGTTTTTTTAACAGAACTTGTTGCTAAAAAGTTGTGGAGTTAAATGTGAAAATGAAGACAGTTTTATGATAACAAAATCTTGTGGCACATTATTGGCTCAATGTCCGGTTGATTCAGCTTCTGAAAATAAAGGTAAATATGTTTTAATTTGGAAAAGCAAATGGAAAATGGTATAGAAAGTTAACTAAAAAATTACACAAAAGGTTTATTTGTCAGCGTAGTGTTGTGGTTAGAACACTTGGCTTCACTACATGAGGCCTTGTGTTCAATCCCCACTGCTTCAATGCTGTAGTGCTGTACCTTTAAGTGAAGCGTTATAAATGGTAAAAAGTCCTGCTGAGCCTAAAACTAAATAACAGTTTTATTATCGGTTAATTATAATTATTAGTATCCCAAACTTCCAAAGTCAACTTGAGACTAGGTTGGGGCAATAACTGTTACTCTATGTTTAGGTCGTAAAGTCTACCTTCAATAAATATAAAAAAATTGACAATATGTTAAAAAATTGATTACAAATTACATTAGAATATTAGTGAAAATAAATAAAATAGTAACCATCTAACGTTACACCAGCAGCAAGGTGTAGTGGTAAGAACACTTGCTACACCACATGAGGTCATAGGTTCCATCCCCACTGCTCTCATGCTGTAGCGCACTTGAGTAAGGCGCTATAACTTGTGTAAACTCCTGCTGAGCCAATACTTAATCAGCAGCTTAAATATCGGGCAATTATAATCTATAATACCCAAAACTGCCACAGGCAACTCGGGACTGGGTCGGGGTAACAAGTGTTGTTTGGGTCGCACATTCCACCTTCCCACATCGAGGATAAAGATATATAAAAAAAATTATTTAAAATTTAATTTTTCTATCAAAAAACATTAATTTCATGTAAAATAACTATATTGTCATTTTTTTGACAGATTTAAGTTTATTTTTTGACGCTTTGTCTGCATGTTGTCTAAGCAACAACAACACTACTACAACAAAATCCTGGGCCCTACAAACTCTAATCCGAGCACTAACATTCTACTTATCAATTAACACTACACATAAGTTAGATAACCTTGGTAAAATGGAATGTCCGACTTCGAAAATTCGAGCACACGATGGCGATGTGTATACACAAATATGGAACATACAACAAAAATTATTGGCAACACTGTAAGTTTAAGAATTTTTTATTAGCAACCCTGCTTTCTCAAATGGCAACTTAGGTTGGTAGATGTAGAGTAGTGGTTTAGAAAGTTGAGGTTCTGGGTTTGATTCCCGTTGCTTTTAAAATTTAGTTTTCAACCTTATGGCCTTAACATAGAGTAACATTTGTTACTCTGATCCAGTCTCAAGTTGACTTTAGCATTTTGGGATACTAATAATTATATTTGCTAAATAACTATTCTACTGATTGATTTTGGCTCAACAAGAGATCGTATTGTTTATATCACCTTACTCTAAGGCGCTACAGCATAAAAGCAGTGGGAATTGAGCCCTGTGCCTCATGTAGTAAAGCCAAGTGTTTTAACCAAAAGACCATGCTACCTTTTACTGTTTTAAACATTGCTAAATATATTTGCCTTTTAATTAATCTGCTGATTGTTTTTTTGACTCAGCAAAGGGTTTATATCGTCTATAGCACCTTACTTAAAATAGGTACCACAACAATATTATCCCCCAAAAAATTATGTTTTTATCCAACAGGGGTAATGACCGAGTTGTGAGATTTTGGTCGACCACCGGTGATCCACTTGGGTTACAACTTCAACGCACAAGCAAGTTTGAAGGTTTCCACGACCAAGAAAATTCTTCTTTGGTAGAAAATTTATGTTGGAATTTTAATGGAAAGTTGGTAGCAGCTTCAATGGAAAGTGTTGTCAATATTTTTCCTATTACAGGTAAACTAATAAAAGAAAAATGAAAAACTTTAAAAATATAAGGGAGTAAAATTGTCTGTGGTATTTCGATTTTGTATTTTTGTAAAAATTCGTAGTTGGTATGATATTTTTATTTGGGTAGGGGGGCAGTTTGGGACGTGATTGAGCTATCCATAAATGCCGAGCCCAAGGGCGCTGGTGCATTTCAAACCCAAAACTTCTCGGCCCATAGGCTAATGCTATTACTGGGTTGCCACACTACCGGATTGGTTTGTATTTTTATTAAAAGAGGGTGTGCTGTTGTGGCATGGTTAAGATATCTGTGAATGCCAAGCGCAAGATTTAATCCGACACTATGACTGGTATACCACACTACAAGACATTTTTTTCTGATTACCTTTAATTGATAGATTTTACATTTTTTGAAAGAGTGTACCATTGTAAAGTGATGAAGTTACCTTTAAACGTTGGGCTCAAAGGCAAATAATATTACAGAGCCATGACTGTTTTGCATCACTACTGGACAAATTTAAAAAAAATTAAATCTATTTTTTTTTTTCCATATCACCTTAAGGTGATAGGTTTTATATTTTTTTATTGGGGAAGGGTGTGCTGTTATGACGTGTTTTGAGCTATCTTTAAACACCGGGCTCAAGGGCGAATAGTGTGATGTTGGTGCGGCTTGAACCCGAAACCTTTTGGCTCGTAGTCCGACGCCATGACCGGTTCGTCACACTACCAAACTAAATTAAATTTATTTTTTAGGCAGTAATGCTCACATCGATGTACAACCCCATCGTGTGACGAGTATGACATGGCCCCGTGAAGGCTCAATTGTGGGGATTCCCGGAACTGGATTGGACTCTCTTTTGATTGGCAGAGAAGACGGTTCTGTTGCCGTTTTGGATGTTTTTGATCTTTCAACTTTTCATCGAGTTGAGTTGACTCACTGTTCTAGAAAAAATTGTAAGTTTATGTAAAGAGTTGTATTTTTATGTAAAAAGGTTTTAAAATTAATATAGTTTTGGTATCCTCTTATATTTCTGAAAGCCAAAAAATTTTAAAAACAACAATATAGTTTTTATGTTAAATAGTGTTTTATAGCATATAGTTTTTATGTTAAATGCTGTTTTATAGCATATAGTTTTTATGTTAAATGCTGTTTTATAGCATATAGTTTTTTGTTAAATGCTGTTTTATAGCATATAGTTTTTTTGTTAAATGCTGTTTTATAGCATATAGTTTTTATGTTAAATGCTGTTTTATAGCATATAGTTTTTATGTTAAATGCTGTTTTATAGCATATAGTTTTTATGTTAAATGCTGTTTTATAGCATATAGTTTTTTGTTAAATGGTGTTTTATAGCATATAGTTTTTTTGTTAAATAGTGTTTTATAGCATATAGTTTTTTGTTAAATGCTGTTTTATAGCATATAGTTTTTTGTTAAATGCTGGTTTATAGCATATAGTTTTTTATTAATTGGTGTTTTATAGCATATAGTTTTTTGTTAAATGCTGTTTTATAGCATATAGTTTTTATGTTAAATGCTGTTTTATAGCATATAGTTTTTATGTTAAATGCTGTTTTATAGCATATAGTTTTTTTGTTAAATGCTGTTTTATAGCATATAGTTTTTTGTTAAATGGTGTTTTATAGCATATAGTTTTTTTGTTAAATAGTGTTTTATAGCATATAGTTTTTTGTTAAATGCTGTTTTATAGCATATAGTTTTTTGTTAAATGCTGGTTTATAGCATATAGTTTTTTATTAATTGGTGTTTTATAGCATATAGTTTTTTGTTAAATGCTGTTTTATAGCATATAGTTTTTTGTTAAATGGTGTTTTATAGCATATAGTTTTTATGTTAAATGCTGTTTTATAGCATATAGTTTTTATGTTAAATGCTGTTTTATAGCATATAGTTTTTTGTTAAATGGTGTTTTATAGCATATAGTTTTTTTGTTAAATAGTGTTTTATAGCATATAGTTTTTTGTTAAATGCTGGTTTATAGCATATAGTTTTTTATTAATTGGTGTTTTATAGCATATAGTTTTTTGTTAAATGCTGTTTTATAGCATATAGTTTTTTGTTAAATGGTGTTTTATAGCATATAGTTTTTATGTTAAATGCTGTTTTATAGCATATAGTTTTTATGTTAAATGCTGTTTTATAGCATATAGTTTTTTGTTAAATGGTGTTTTATAGCATATAGTTTTTTTGTTAAATAGTGTTTTATAGCATATAGTTTTTTGTTAAATGCTGTTTTATAGCATATAGTTTTTTGTTAAATGCTGGTTTATAGCATATAGTTTTTTATTAATTGGTGTTTTATAGCATATAGTTTTTTGTTAAATGCTGTTTTATAGCATATAGTTTTTTGTTAAATGGTGTTTTATAGCATATAGTTTTTTTGTTAAATAGTGTTTTATAGCATATAGTTTTTTGTTAAATGCTGTTTTATAGCATATAGTTTTTTGTTAATTGGTGTTTTATAGCATATAGTTTTTTGTTAAATGCTGTTTTATAGCATATAGTTTTTTGTTAAATGGTGTTTTATAGCATATAGTTTTTTGTTAAATGGTGTTTTATAGCATATAGTTTTTATGTTAAATGCTGTTTTATAGCATATAGTTTTTATGTTAAATGCTGTTTTATAGCATATAGTTTTTTGTTAAATGGTGTTTTATAGCATATAGTTTTTTTGTTAAATAGTGTTTTATAGCATATAGTTTTTTGTTAAATGCTGTTTTATAGCATATAGTTTTTTGTTAAATGCTGTTTTATAGCTTATAGTTTTTTATTAATTGGTGTTTTATAGCATATAGTTTTTTTGTTAAATAGTGTTTTATAGCATATAGTTTTTTGTTAAATGCTGTTTTATAGCATATAGTTTTTTTGTTAAATAGTGTTTTATAGCATATAGTTTTTTGTTAAATGCTGTTTTATAGCATATAGTTTTTTGTTAAATGGTGTTTTATAGCATATAGTTTTTTTGTTAAATAGTGTTTTATAGCATATAGTTTTTTGTTAAATGCTGTTTTATAGCATATAGTTTTTTGTTAATTGGTGTTTTATAGCATATAGTTTTTTGTTAAATGCTGTTTTATAGCATATAGTTTTTTGTTAAATGGTGTTTTATAGCATATAGTTTTTTTGTTAAATAGTGTTTTATAGCATATAGTTTTTTGTTAAATGCTGTTTTATAGCATATAGTTTTTTGTTAATTGGTGTTTTATAGCATATGGTTTTTGGTTAACTAGTGTTTTTGAGGATATAGTTTTTTTCGTAAAATGATGTTTATAGCATATGTTTTTTTGTTAAATGGTGTTTTTAAGCATATAGTTTTTTTGTTAAATAGTGTTTTATAGCATATAGTTTTTTGTTAAGTAGTGTTTTAAGCATATAGATTTTTTGTTAAATGGTGTTTTTATGCAAATAGTTTTTTCGTTAAATGATGTTTATAGCGTATGGTTTTTTGTTAAATGGTGTTTTTGAGGATATAGTTGTTTTCGTTAAATGATGTTTATAGCATATGGTTTTTTCTTAAATGGTGTTTTTGAGCATATCATTTTTGTTAAATGGTGTTATAAGCATATAGTTTTTTGGTAAATGGTGTTTTCAAGATGGTGTTTATGGGAATTTGGTTTTCTATAAAATGGTGTTTACAGGCATTTGATTTTATGAATAATGTCATTTTAAGGCAGTTGGTTTTCTGTAAAATGGTGTTTTTAAGCATTTGGTTTTTCTGTAAAATGGTGTTTTTAGCAATAAAAAAAAGCTGCCAAGTCTGAAGTTCTCTAAAACTTAAATTTTAAACCATTTCAAAGCACCTTACTAAATACGATTTAAAGCACCTTACTAAAGGTTGCTACAGCATGTAAGCAGTGGGGATCAAACCCAGGACCTTTTGTAATAAAGACATGATGTGCTACAGCATAAACTCTTTGCTTAACTTTACCTTTTATGTTTTAAATTTTAGGCCTTAGTTGTATTGCATTATTTTAATCAACATGTTATTGTTATAGCAAGTGTTTCTGTTATCTCCTGGCTGTCTGAAGACAATTTTTTTGCTGTTGGCTTTGCTGATGGCAAGGTTATAATCACAATGAGAGACAAGGAAAATTATTTGGCAACAATTGATGCTTGTGATTCACCAATTCTTAGTTTGGAATGGGATATTACAGGTATTATTTTTTACGATTGTTTTTTAAAGTACCGATGAAGATATTTTAAATAAAAAAATTTTTCTAACTACTTTTTCACACCCTTGTAAAAATATACATTTATTAAAACTTAAAAGTACGAAGGGCCAATTTACTAGCACGGAAATAAAATATTTTTTCTTTTAAAACACGTATTTTTTAACGTTTTTACTGTTAAAACACCTATTTTTTAATATTTTTTATGCTAAAACACCTATTTTTTAAAGTTTTTACTGTTAAAATACCTATTTTTTAACATTTTTTACGTTAAACCACCTATTTTTAATTTTTTACTGTTTAAAACCCAATGTTTAATGTTAAAACACCTATTTTTTTAATGATTTTACAGTTAAAACACCTTTTTTTATTTTTTTATGTTAAAACACCTATTTTTTAAAGTTTTTAAAGTTAAAATACTTATTATTTTTTTTGCCTAATTTTTTAAAACACTAATTTTTTAACATTTTATTTTTTATCTGTAGGAGAATTACTTGCTGTTCTTGGCACTAAAGAAAAAAATATAAAAATTTGGAAACATTATTCGGATATTTGGAAAGATGATTTTTGTTGTCAGTTAACGAGTTACGCTTCAGTGGTTTCATGGTGTTCTTTGCCGGGACATCAACTTTCGCCGTTCTTGATGATTTCCATGTAAGTTTTTTTTTAGTTAATGACATGCTAGCCAGCATCTTTGTGTAGTGGTCAAAACACTTAGTTTAACAACATAAGGTCTTGGGTTTGATCCCCACTGCTTTTATGCTATGGCACGATTTGATAAGGGACTGTAGTTTTGCTGTGGCAATACTTAATCAGCAGCTTATAAATATTGGGCAATTATAACTAATAATATTTTAAACTGCTAAAGACAACTTGAAACTGGGTCGGGTAACTAATGTTACTCTATATTAAGGTTGTGAAATCAACCTTTTCACATCAAGGATAAATAAATAAAAAAAATGTTACCAAAAATTATTGAATGAACATTTTACTGGTAACCATATGCCTGAAAGTGTCATTTTACTTAAAAAGTCATATTTTTTATTAACCCTTTTCTACCCTAATCTTTCTCTGAAAAATGCCCTAAAATTTTGGAAAAATTTTTACATTAATTTTGGTAAAAAGTCGTTTTGAAATTTTTGTTTTGGGAATATATTTATTTTGTTAAATGGTTCTCGATAGTATGTGCAGATATATTTTTTAATATTTAGACGCATAATACATTTTGTAACATTTAGACGCATAATACATTTTGTAACATTTAGACGCATAATACATTTTGTAACATTTAGACGCATAATACATTTTGTACAATTAAACGCATAATACATTTTGTAACATTTAGACGCATAATACATTTTGTACAATTAAACGCATAATACATTTTGTAACATTTAGACGCATAATACATTTTGTAACATTTAGACGCATAATACATTTTGTAACATTTAGACGCATAATACATTTTGTAACATTTAGACGCATAATACATTTTGTACAATTAAACGCATAATACATTTTGTAACATTTAGACGCATAATACATTTTGTACAATTAAACGCATAATACATTTTGTAACATTTAGACGCATAATACATTTTGTAACATTTAGACGCATAATACATTTTGTAACATTTAGACGCATAATACATTTTGTAACATTTAGACGCATAATACATTTTGTACAATTAAACGCATAATACATTTTGTAACATTTAGACGCATAATACATTTTGTACAATTAAACGCATAATACATTTTGTAACATTTAGACGCATAATACATTTTGTAACATTTAGACGCATAATACATTTTGTAACATTTAGACGCATAATACATTTTGTAACATTTAGACGCATAATACATTTTGTAACATTTAGACGCATAATACATTTTGTAACATTTAGACGCATAATACATTTTGTAACATTTAGACGCATAATACATTTTGTAACATTTAGACGCATAATACATTTTGTAACATTTAGACGCATAATACATTTTGTAACATTTAGACTCATAATACATTTTGTAACATTTAGACGCATAATACATTTTGTAACATTTAGACGCATAATACGTTTTGTAAATCTAAATTCAATAATTAAAAGATTCAAAAAATTTTAGTGGATGTGGTGGTGGAAGTGTATCAGTTTGGGGAATACCCCAAGTCGTAGACAGAAATTTAAAGGAATTAAAAGAAACAAATTCGGAAACTTTTCAATCAAAAACGAACCAGAACGTTCGACTTTGCCGAAGTACCTCAAACATATCTGGTAAAAATTTTACTTAAGAAATATTAAAAAATTAATTTTTTTTTTTACATTTTACTTAATATTTTTGAAAGGCTTACTTATATAAGTGGGTAGTTTTTAAAATGAGTTGTGAGTATTCATGTTGCAAGTGGACAATTATAAGTAAATTGTAAGCATTTTTTTTCCATATTAATTTAACCTTTATGTGAGAAGGTTGAATTCACGACCTAAACATAGAGTAACATTTGTTACCCTGACTCAGTCTTAAGTTAACTTTGGCAGTTAAGAATACTATAAATTATAATTGCCTGATAATTAATCTGCTGATTAAGTGTTGAGTTAGCATGAGTTTATACTGTTTGAAAGTTTGGATTTTTTAGATTATATTTGCCCAATAATTAAATAATTAAGTGCTGGCTCAGCAGAAATTGATTTTGTTTAAACTAACTTACTTTCAGGAAAAATTGGAAAAAAAAATTATTTGTCCAAAGGTCTGCAAAAAATATATTATTTTAGGTTTTTATTTTTAATATTTTACATAATTTTAAACTTTCTGCATTTCAAACTTTTGATTGAAATAAAAACCAATTAAATTACTTTTAAGAACACAACCTGAGGACGGCAGCTCTAAACCATCAATCAATTTTCGATTTAAAATATCATTGTGATGTCATAACTACCACGATATTTAATACCACTGGGTTGCTATTGGCAACTGGGGATGTTCAGGGAACTGTATGTGTGTGGTCTTTACTTGTAAGTAAAATTTTTATTTAATTTTGTGTATTTTAGAGTCTTGTTGTCTTAACAATTTTTTTCTTTTTTTTTGCCTTTTTCTAATTTTGTCATTACTTTTAGAATTTTTAAAAATACATTTATATATATATATGTTTTGTTTTTATATATCTTTATCTTCGATGTGGAAAGGTCGAATGAGCGACCTAAATCGAGTGACATTTGTTACCGAGACCCAGTCTCAAGTTGCCTTTTAGCAGTTTGGGATATTATAGGGATTATAATTGCCCGGTAATTATGCTGCTGATTAAGTGCTGGCTCAGCGGAAGTTTATACCGTTTATAGCGCCTTACTTAAGGGAGCTACAGCATAAGATAACTAACTGAGTTATTTTTTATATAAAATTAAAATCCCTTTTTTTTCAAATTTTTTTTTTATTAAATTGTTTTTCAAATTTTTTTTTACTTTATTAGGAGGGAACGTTGTTGTTTAAGCAACAAGGACATGGAAAAGTCACCAGTATAGTTTGGATCAACGACGAATTATTATCTGTTTCATTTCTTAACTCTAAAGATTTAGAATTAATTTCAGTATGTTTTAATTTTTACATAACAAAAATGTGAAATTTTTTTTTAACTTTTAAAAACTTAAAAAATTTGAAATCGTCCCAAAAAAAAACAAAAAATTTAGATGGGTCAAAATTATTGTAGTTGATTTAACCCCTTGCCTATGCGGAACTTACCCTTTTTATGTGGGTATTCAAAAGCACAATTAATCAAATTTTCTATTTTTTTAGTTGCCTGCAAAAGCTGTAGAGGATAAATTAATAATATCCAAAGCCAGTTATGTTTTGAATTATGAATTTGGAATTTATTTTGTCAACAAAAGTTGCCTTGCAAAGTTTTTGTTTGTTTTGCCTGTTTTGTTAAAACAACAATATAACTACGAAAAGGTACAATATTTTTTTACTAATTGTAGTTTTTGTTAGTTAGTTAGTTTCAAAAACTGAACTTTATACTGGCAGCATGGTTTAGTGGTCAAAACACTTCCTACACTACATGAGGTACTGGGTTCAATCCCCACTGCTCTCATGCTGTAGCGCCCTTGAGTAAAGCATTATAAACGGTATGAACTCCTGCTGAGTCAGCACTTAATCAGCAGCATAATTATCGGGGAACTATAATCTATATAATATTCCAAACTGCCACAGGCAACTCAAGACTGGGTCGGAGTAACAAATGTTACTCTATGTTTAGGTCGCGCATTTGACCTTCCCACATCGAGGATAAAGATGTATACAAAAAAAGACTGTGTCAGGGTAACAAATGTTACTCTATGTTTAGGCTCTGAAGTCGACCTTTCCAAATCTAAGAATAATAAATATAAAAAAAACATTTTAGTGAAAAAAAAAATTTAAAAAATTTTGTTTTAGCCCCATGTTATGACTGGAGACCAACTACAATTTAGTTCATATTTACAAGATTTGTGTTCATTATGTATTGGATTAAAACTAACTAGTATTATTTGTTCATCAAAATCAATTCCACCTCACCATAAGGTAAAATTTTTTTTAATTGATATTCAACTTTTTGGGTTGGTATTGAACACTTGGTTTTACTACATGAGGTTGTGGGTTCGATCCCCACTACTTCCATGCTGAACCGCACTTAAGTAAGGTACTATAAACTGTTTAAACTCCTGCTAAACCAAAAACCAATTGGCAGACAAATTATCAGGCAAATATATTTAAAAATATTTAAACTTAAGACTGCATGAGGCCCTAGGTTTGATTCCAACTACTACCATACTGTAACCCCCTTGAATAAAGCATTATAAACTGTGCGTACTTCTGCTAAGCTAAAAAAACAATTAGCAGACAGATTATCAGGCAAAAATACTCAATAATACTTCAAACTGCCAAAGTCAACTTGAGACTGGGTCAGAGTAATAAATGTTACTTTATGCTAAGGCTGTAAAATTGATCTTCTATCATCAAGGATACTAAAAAAAAAACAGAAATTATTTAAAAATGAAATTTTAATTACTAATTGGCGTTCTTTAAAAGAATACCTTTTTAATCCAACCCTTAAATATACCAAAATTTTACAATAACCGGCAGCATGGTGTAGTGGTAAGAACACTTGCTACACCACCATGAGGTTGTGGCTTTAATCCCCACTGGTCTCATACTGTAGCGCCCTTGAGTAAGGCGCTATAAACGGTATGAACTCCTGCTGAGCCAGCACTTAATCAGCAGCATATTTACTGGTCAATTATAATCTATATTATCCCAAACTGCTGAAGGCAACTCGAGACTGGGTTGGAGTAACAGTTGTTACTATGTTTAAGTCGCGCCTTCGACTTTCCCACATCGAAGATAAAGATATATGCAAAAAAAAAATTACTTTTTATTTTTTTAGTTGACTAGTCAACATGAGCATGGTATTGGAGAATGGCAATGGCTATCAAACCTTGATGTTTGTTGTAAATCAATTCAAGCTTTTTCTGCAAGAACAAAACTTCCTTCTCTGTTTAGTGAAGTATTGAGCTCAACAGCCACCACTGTCAATCCATTGGTAAATCATTGTTAAAATTCTTTTTTTTATTCTCTATGTAAAAAGGCCATTTTTACAACTTAAACATAGAGTAACATTTGTTACCCTAACCCAGTCTTGAGTTGTCTTTGCCAGTTTGGGATAATATTGATTATTATTGCCTGGTAATTAATCTGCTGATTTATTTTCGATTTAGCATGCATTTTTTTACTTCCAATGCATTACTCAAGGCAACATGAAAGCACTTGGAATTGAACCCTGGACCCTGCATAGTAAAACCAAGTGTTCCAACCATGATACCTTTTTTGTCAATATTTAACTTTCAGAATCTAGACAAAATTTTAAGTATAACAAAGTGCATTGTGTTACCCTTTATACAATTTTTGTGCATATATGTGCCAAATGAGTATATCAAAAATGTACTATCCTAGTTAAGTGGTTGGTAAAAGAAACAATTTTTTTTGTTGTGTAAATGGCTTAAATACATGATGTCCTTGGTTCGTTCCCCACTGCTCTCATGCTGTAATGCTCTTGAGCTAGGCACTTTAACTGGTATAAACTCCTGCTAAGTCAACACATATTCAGCAGATTAATTATTGGGCAATTATCTATAATATCCCAAACTGGCAAAGGCAACTTAAGACTGGGTCCGGGTAACAAATGTTACTTTATGTTCAGGTTTTGAAGTTAACCTACCCACATCGAGGTATAAATAAATGTGAAAAAAGTATATTTTATTGACTAAATTTAAAAAAATTTAAAATAAAATTTATAATTTAGGACAACTCGTTGTGGTCAGTTGGTTGCGATGAGCAGCTTGTTACTTGGTTTGAACAACGGCCTGACGACTGGCAGGCAGGCGGGCGCTGTGATGCTTATTTGTTTGGTGCAGACAGACATGGTCAGCTTGCAGCCGCTGGTCCAAATCCTTTGATTCCAGTAATCGAAACATCATTTAGTCAAGCTCAAACAGTCAGTTTATTTTTTTAATTGCAAATTCTTTTTTTAATGTTGATAAATCAATCCTAACTGCTTCTATGTTATATTACCATTTAGTAAGGCACCATAACTAATACAAACTTCTGCCAAGCTAAAAAAAACAATCAGTAGATTAATTATCGGGCAATTATATTTAATAATTTAGCGTAGGTCAGGGTAACAATTTTTCTACCTAGGATCCAAGGTTTGATTCCCACTGCTTTTATGCTGCATAGGCCACGAGTAAGGTGTTATAAATTGTATAAACTTTTGCTGAGCCATAAACCAATCAGCAGATTAATTATCGGGCAATAATAATCAATATTATCCCAAACTGGCAAGGACAACTCAAGACTGGGTTAGGGTAACTTATGTTACTCTATGTTTAAGTCGCGCATTCGACTTTCCCACATCGAGGATAAAGATATATACAAAAAAAAAAAAAAAAAAAATATTCAAACTACCAAAGTTAACTCAAGACTGGGTCAGGTAACTATTATTACTCTATGTTTAGGTTGTAAAGTCAACCTTTCACATTGAGGATAAATAAACATATCAAAAAAACTAAGTTCTGCCAAACTGTTAAAACCAATCCCAAAGAATAAACTTATATATTGTTATTTTTGTAGATTCTATGTGGACAAAATTGCACGTTTATTGTAACAAATACGGGAAATATAATGTCCTGTGGAGAGGGTAGTTATGGAAGGTTGGGTCAAGGCAATTCAGATGATTTAAATCAACTTACAATTATTTCAAGCTTACAAGGTTATTTATATTTGTTTTTTTTGGGGGGGAGGAATTTTTTTTTCGGGGGGGAGGGATTTTTTTTTGGGGGGGAGGGATTTTTTTTGGGGGGGAGGGATTTTTTTTTTGGGGGGGAGGGATTTTTTTTTTGGGGGGAGGGATTTTTTTGGGGGGGGGGCAATGATTAGAACTAAGTCATGATCTTCGTTTTGTGATAACATTTGTTGCCCTGCGTTGCATTTTTAAAATAAACTACTACTATATTACTAAAGTTTAACTTCATTGCGCAACGACTTAACAAACTGCAAAAGTAAATTTACGCATTGTGAGATTATTATTGTTATTAAAAACCCTATAGTAACCTACATTTAGGCAGGATAATGTTGTTATAAAATAGCTTTGTAAAAAAACATAAATATACACGTGTTTTATTATTGTCTAAACCATTTTTGATTGATTCGCTTTTTTTAAAATATATTTGTAAAAAATGATTGGTTAATTTTAAAAAACGATTTGCTTTTAGTGAACAGCAACCAGTTATTTTGTTCCCTGTGGTAGGTAACAAATGTTACTCCATATTTAAGTGTAAAGTCGGCCTTTTCACATCAAGGATAAAAAATACAAAATTTTATTTTTCGTCGTACATATGCAGTAGATAAAGTTAAAGCTTAACCTTTAGCTTTTAAAGCCAAAATATTTATACTAATACAATCACATCACTTGATTCTTATAACAAATTTTTATTTTGTTTACCTTAAGGTGATAGGTTTTTATATTTTTATCGGAAATTTTTAAAATATGAAATTTTTAAAATATTTAAAATATGGTTAAGCTATTCATAAATGCCGGGCTAAAGGGCAAATAGTGTGGCATTGGTGCGGCTCAAACCCAATACCTTTTGGTCTGAGGTCCGATGTCACAACTAGTATATCACACTACCAGCCTAATTTTTATAACAATTACCAATTTAGGATTTGTAGTAAAGGCGATGTCAACGTCCGTTGGAAGTGATGGACACACACTAGCTCTGATGGAGTCGGGGGAGGTGTTTTCATGGGGTGATGGGGATTATGGAAAACTGGGTCATGGAAATAGTGATCGACAGAGAAGACCCCGACAAATTGAGGCACTTAGGGGAGAAGAAGTTGTACAAGTAATTTAATTTATTTTTTATTTTGTGTATATAATAACCATTTTTGTATATGTTGTTTTTTGATTTAAAGACCGATTTCTTTATTTTCCGTTCCTTTATTTCCATTTCCTTAATTTTCTGGTTTCTTTATTTTCCATTTCCTTTATTTTCCGTTTCTTTATTTTTCGGTTCCTTCATTTTCCGTTCCTTTATTTTTACTCTTTCAAATTCCGTTCCTTAATTTTTCGGTTTCCTAACTTTTTATTTCTTCATTTTTCGTTTCTTCGTTTTCCGGTTTCTTTATTTTCCGGTTCCTTTATTTTCCATTTCTTCATTTTCTGTTTTTTTCATTTTATGTTCCTTCATTTTCCGTTCCTTTATTTCCCAGTTTCTTGATTTATTGTTCCTTTATTTTCCATTCCTTCATTTTTCAGTTCTTTCATTTTCCATTCCTTCATTTTTTGTTCCTTCATTTTCCTTTCCTTTATTTTTAATTTTCTCAAAATCCGAGTGTCTGTTATACTACTTATTTAACAATTGAATTAATTTTACATAAATTTAAATTATTTTTAGGTGGCATGTGGGTTTAAACACTCAGCAGTAGTGACATCAGATGGCAAATTATTAACATTTGGTTATGGAGATTATGGGAGATTAGGTCATGGTACAACTGCGAATAAAAAGTTGCCGGAAAGAGTTTTAGCTTTGGAGGGATCGTATGTTGGCCAGGTTTAAATTTTTTGTGGTTTTCAAATTAAAATAATGGAATATTTTGAATACTTTTTAATATTTATTTATCTTCAAAGTTGGAAGGCTGATTTTCCTGTCTAAACATAGAGGAATATTTGTAACCCCGACCTAGTCCTAAGTTGACTTTGGCAGTTTAGGATATTATTTATTATAATCGCCCACTAGGTAACCTGCTATTGTTTTTGTGGCTCAGTAGTAGTTTTATCTCTTTAAAGCATCTTACTTAGGCGCTACAGTGTAGAACTAGTGGGGATTGAACCAAGTACCTTAATAATTTGATTACAAAATTTAAAAACTTTTGAATATCTACAAGATTTCAAATTCTAATTACATGTAGGTTGCATGTGGATTAAATCATACGCTTGCGCTCTCCCAAGACGGGTTCACAATATGGGGGTTTGGGGACGGAGATTACGGCAAGCTGGGGCTTGGGTCAACCACTTCAAAATCAACCCCCGCACGAATCGAGGATCTTTGTGGATTGGGGTTAAAGAAAATTGCGTGCGGGTCCCAGTGCTCGGCCGTTCTTGCTCTGGATGGAAGACTTTTTATGTTTGGCCAAGGTAATTTTGAAGATTTATTTATCCTCGATGTGGAAAGGTTAAATTCGCGTACAAAACATAGAGTAACATCAGTTACTCTGACCCAGTCTCAAGTTGACTTTAACAGTTTAGGATATTATTGAATATAATTTCCTGATAATTAAGCTGATGATTAAGTAATGGCTCAGCAGTAGTTCATACCGTTTATAGCGCCCTACTTAAGGGTGCTCCAGCATGAAAGCAGCAGGGATTGAACCAAAGACCTCAGGTAGAGATTATAAAAAGTTACGGTATAATGATTTATTAAGTTTAAGCCTTTATTTTGAAGGTTAAATTAATCATTATTATAAAGATTTAACCACTACATATGAAACCTTACATTTAAAGCTTTATTATTTGTAACCCTTTTTTTAACATTTAAGTCTTTTGTAATTAAACCCCTTATTCGACCCTTTAAGGGGTTAAGAAAGGGAATTTTTATTTAGTAATTTTTCTATAATTTAAATTTAAAAATTTTTTTTTTGAATTTTGACACAGATCGAGTTTGTGGCATTTCGGAAAACAGAAACTCCCCCAATCATCGCCCCCAAGTGGTTGCTGCTTTATCCTCATATTTTATTGATGATGTAGCTGTTGGAGCTGAACATGTGATTGCATTAACCTCTGAACAACTTGTTTTTACTTGGGGCTCAAACACAGATGGACAGGTAAACTTTTTTGGCTAAAATTTTTTCGATTTTATTTAGCCAAATTTTTTTTTTAGTTTTGTCAAAAAATTTTTACAATTTTTTTGTTTTTTTTAAGTCAAAAATTTATTTTGGTAAAATGTTTTTGGTAGTTTTATTGTAATTTTTCTTACTATAGCATACTAAATAGGGTATAAAAATATATTTGGCAGTGTGGTGTAGTACTCATGGTGTAGTACTAGAACACTTGCTACACTATATGCAGCAGTGGGTTCAATCCCCAGTGCTCTTATGCTATAACCTCCTTGAGTGAGGTGCTATAAACGGTATGAACTCCCGCTGAGCCAGCACTTAATCAGCAGCTTAATTATCGGGCAATTATAATTTATAATATCCCAAACTGCCACAGGCATCTCGAGACTGGGAGGGGTAACTGATGTTACTCTATGTTTAAGTCGCGCATTTGACTTTCCCACATCGAGGATAAAAATATATACAAAAAAGAAATTTAATTTTAAACTATTATAACTTTTTTAGCTTGGGCTTGGGAATACTAGCGCTGTACAGAAACCAACTTTAATCGATTCGTTGTCCGGGAAAAATATTCGTCAAATTTCAGCCGGAAGATCACACTCTGCAGTTTGGACTGCCGAGCCTCACTTGGAGAGCTTTCGATCTCTCGGATTGCCAGAGCAAATCCCGACACAGTTTGAACTTCTCGCTGATCATTCGATTGACGAGCTTCGTGATCGGATGTTGGTTCTTCAACAGTTTTCGGAGCTAGTCACAAACTCATGGACCCTAATTAACTTGAAGCCAACTTTGGTAAATTTTATTATTTGTATGACATATTTAAACTATAAAATCCTTAGTTTTACATTTTTAATGTGTATTATATACACTTGCTCTTACTACATGAGGTTTTAGGTTTGATTTCAGCGGGTTTCATGCTGTAGTGCTCTTAGGTAAGGTGATATAAATGGTAAGAACTCCTGCTAAGCCAAAAATTAGTTGACAGAATAATTTTGGGCAATTATAATCAATAATATTTCAAACTACCAAAGTCAACTTGAGAATGTTTTTTTTTGACCTAACATAAAGTAATATCATATACTCTGACTCAGTCTCGAGTTGCCTTTAGCAGTTTGGGATATTATATAGATTATAATTGCCTGGTAATTAAGCTGCTGATTAAGTGCTGGCTCAGCAAGAGTTTATACCATTTACAGCGCCTTACTCAAGGGTGCTACAACATGGAAGAAGTGGGAATTAAACCCACGACCTCATGTGGTGTAGCAAGTGTTCTTAACCACTACACCACGCTGCCGGTTAATTTTAATAAAATCTTGTTTTGAAACAGCAAAATGAGTTGGTATATCTCAATGATTTTACTGCTGGAAGAGTTGGTTTAATGAACGATTCTGTAAGAAGTTTGCTATTTTCCAGAGTGGCAAATTTACCAATGGTCCGGGCTTTGGGTATGTTTAAAATTTTTTTTCACAAAAGAGTTAAAAATAAATAATTATAGTTTCTTAAAATTTTAACAGCAAATTTAGTTCTATTTTACTTTACGGTTTTGCTAGTTTTAGAGTTTTTTTTGACAGTTTTGGATATTACTTGTAAAATATTATAGTGATTAGAACACTTGGCTTTACCACGTAATGTTTTTTTCCTAAAATGTTATACAGTTATTTTTGTATATATAAATTTATCCTCGATGTAAGAAGGTCAAAGGCGTGACCTTAACATAGAGTAACAACCGTTACCCTGACCCAATCTTAAGTTGCCTGTGACAGTTTAAGGTAATATAAAATATAATTGCCCGATAATTATGC
Source organism: Corella eumyota (assembly GCF_963082875.1). NCBI lineage: Eukaryota > Metazoa > Chordata > Ascidiacea > Phlebobranchia > Corellidae > Corella > Corella eumyota. The sequence continues at coordinate 9,690,693 of NC_137496.1, forward strand.
TGCTGATTAAGTACTGGCTCAGCAAGAGTTTAAAATGTTTATAGCGCCTTACTTAAGGGCGCTACAGCATGAAAGCACTGGGGATCAAACCCAAGGACCTCGTGCAGTGTAGGAAGTGTTCTGACCACTACACCAAGGTTTTTCTAGGTAAATTTTTAATAAAATTTTTAATTTATTTTTGTAATTTATAGGTAAGACCATGGTACAAGGCAAAAACTATGGCCCACAAATAACAGTGCGTCGGTTGTACGTTCGCGGGAAAAAATACTCGCCAATTTTTACCCAAATTTCGCATCAAATTTTGAGGCAAAATCCGGCAGATTTATGTCTTCCAGCAAGAGCCTGGAAGGTAAAGTTGGTAGGAGAAGGAGCAGATGACGCTGGTGGAGTTTTTGATGACACTGTCACGGAAATGTGCCAGGTTCATTTAATTAAATTTTCTTAATGTTTCACTAACATTATTTGAAGTCTCGAGTTGCCTTTGGCAGTTTAAGATATTATTGATTATAATTATCTGATAAATTAGCGCCTGATTACATGCTGGCACAGCAGGAGTTTATAGCACCTTACTCAAGGGCGCTATAGCATAAGAGTAATGGGGTTTGAACCCATGACCTCATGTAGTGACACGCTGTCGTCTTTATTATCAAACTAAGTTAACATTATAAAAACAAAATCAATATTAAATACTATTTAATTAATATTCATTCATTTCGAACTCAAATATTAGTAGTGTAACTTTAACCAAAAATAAAAACATTTGGTATTAAACCATAAAATTTATATAGTAAAGCCAGGTATTCTATATAATATATATATAAAAAAACGCCTTTAATTTTAAACAAAAAATTTGCTCTAAATATTTTTAAAATTTGTTTAAAATTTTTGGTTTTGTAGAACATAAAATATATTTAATATTCTGCCAATTTTTTAAATAAATGCATTAATTTTTGTATTTAATATAGTTGATGATATACTGAATAAAAAAACTGCCATTTGTGGTGCATGGGTAAATTATTATGTGCAAATATTAGTTTAGAGTTGCAAAGATTTCAATTTATTTTATGTTTTTTTATTTAGGAACTGGAAAATGGAACGCTTAATCTTGTTATTCAAACCCCAAATTCTACAGCAGAAACTGGGCAATATCAAGACAGGTAGATAATATAAAGAAATTATAATGTAAAACAATGCAGCGTGGTGTAGTGGTAAGAACACTTGCTACACCACACTTGAGATCGTAGGTTCAATCCCCACTGATCTCATGCTGTAGCGCCCTTGAGTAAGGGCTATAAACGGTATGAACTCCTGCTGAGCCAGCACCTAATCAGCAGTATAATTATCAGGCAATTATAATCTATAATATCCCAAACTGCCACAGGCAACTCGAGACTGCGTCAGGGTAACTGATGTAACACTATGTTTAAGTCGTGCATTCGACTTTCCTACATCAAGGATAAAGATATATACAAAAAAAAATGTAAAATTTAAGTATAGGGTAAAATTCAGAAGCCTTCGAAATAAATAAAACTGCTGTTTGTGGTTTGCGTGTAAATTTTAAAGGCCTATATAAGTTGTAAATTTCAATCATATTACCACATTTAAAATGAACATTCAACTAGAATTTATAAAAAATGGTTTTGTAAAATATAGAATTTAAATTATTTTTGAAGTACTTGTCCTTTACGGTCCTTCCTAATTCTCTCTTGTACTTAACGGCCCTTGCTTATTTTTTTTCGTATTTTTTTGTCTTTGTTATATTTTTTTTGTATTTTGGAATCCTAGTTTTTTTTTAAAACTGTCAAGTACAAGTAATGTTAATTATTTATTATATTTTTTGAGGTTTGTTTTTAACCCTTCAATCAACTCTGAATCGATGTCAGAATCTTACAAATTTTTGGGAATATTATTCGGCGTTGCGATTCGCACCAAAAAACCTCTGGATCTTCACTTAGCACCTTTTATATGGAAACTAATTGCAGGTAAATTTTAATTTATTTTAAACTAAAGGTTAACTTTATGACCTAAACATAGAGTAACATTTGTTACCCTGACCCAGTCTCGAGTTGACTTTTGCAGTTTAGGATATTATTGATTAAAAGATTGCCTTGTAATTAAACTGGTAATTAAATATTGGCTTAGCATTAGTTGATACCATTTATGGCACCTTACTAAAGGGTGCTGTAACATGAAAGCAGTGGGGTTCGAACCCCAAACTTCAAGTAGTGAAGCCCATTTTCAAATTTTTATCTTTATCAACTACATTTTTTTAAAAAATTGTTAAATTTTTTAGGACTAAATATGACGGTGCAAGATATAGAAGAATGTGATGAACTGTTTGTTCAAATGTTGCATGCGATTCGTACAATCGACGAATCTGGTGTTGATCAACATAATTTTAGTGATGTAAGTTTTGTAAAGCGCATATTTTTAAAGGGTAACTGAATTTAATATTTTTAAAGGGAAACCGATTTAACTTTATTTAAAGGGGAACTGCATTTAATATTTTTTAAGGGGAACTGAATTTAATATTTTTAAAGGGAAACTGAATTTAATATTTTTAAAGGGAAACTGAATGTAATATTTTTAAAGGGGAACTGAATTTAATATTTTTAAAGGGGAACCGATTTAACTTTATTTAAGGGGAACTGAATTTTAATTTTTTTAAAGGGAAACTGAAATTAAAATTTTGAAGGAAAACTAATTTAACTTTATTTAAAGGGGAACTGAATTTAATATTTTTTAAAGGGGAACTGATTTAACTTTATTTAAAGGGGAACTGTTTTAACTTTATTTAAAGGGAAACTAATTTAACTTTATTTAAAGGGGAACTGTTTTAAACTTTATTTAAAGCAAACCGATTTAAACTTTATTTAAAAGCAAACCGATTTAAACTTTATTTAAAGCAAACCGATTTAAACTTTATTTAAAGGAGAATTGAATTTTAATTTTTTTAAAGGGTAACTGAATTCAATATATTTAAAGGGGGACTGAATTTAATATATTTAAAGGGGAATTGATTTAACTTTATTTAAAGGAAAACTAATTTAACTTTATTTAAAGGGGAACTAATTTAACTTTATTATTTAAAGGGGAACTAATTTAACTTTATTTAAAGGGTAACTAATTTAACTTTATTTAAAGTGGAACTAATTTTAACTTTATTTAAAGGAGAACTAATTTAACTTTATTTAAAAGGGAACTAATTTAACTTTATTTAAAGGGGAACTAATTTAACTTTAGTTAAAGGGTAACTGATTTAACTTTATTTAAAAAGGAACTAATTTAACTTTAATTAAAGGGGAGCTGTTTTAAACTTTATTTAAAGAGTAACTGATTTAACTTTATTTAAAAAGGAACTAATTTAACTTTATTTAAAGGGGAACTGAATTTAACTTTATTTAAAGGGAAACTAATTTAACTTTAGTTAAAGGGTAACTGATTTAACTTTATTTAAAAAGGAACTAATTTAACTTTAATTAAAGGGGAGCTGTTTTAAACTTTATTTAAAGGGGAACCAAACTTAAAATTTTACATGATAACCAAATTTAATAATTTTCTGAATTTTGTGAAGAAAATATAATTTACGATTTTTTTAGATAATTCCTTTGGAGAACTTCAAAGCACAAGGGTGGGACGGAAATTTTAGGTCAATTGTTTTAGGAGGAGACAGCATCCCTCTTACATTCCACAACAGAAAACTTTACGCTGAACAAGCTTTACAATTTCGACTTCATGAATTTAACAAACAGGTTTTTGTTATTTTTAATTTTTTGAAATTAAAAGGTATTCTCAGAAAATAATGGGGTAAAATGGGGGTTAATTTTTTTTTTGATTCATATTAATTTCTCAACAACCAAAATAATTTGTTTTTTGTTCAATGATGTAAATAAATCTTTTTTAAGTGTAATTAGCTGATAAATAATCTGCCAATTGGTATTTGGCTCAGCAGAAGTTTATACTATTTATGGAGCCTTACCTTAAGGATGCTACAACATAGAAGCAGTTGGAATCAGACCTGGTACCATAGGTAATAAAGTTAAGTGTTCTAACCACTACACACAGCTACATTAGCAGCGTGATGTAGTGGTCAGAACATTTGGCTTCACTACTTATGGTACTAGGTTTGATTCTAACTGCTTCCATGGTGTAGTGCTCATGAGTAAGGCACTATAAACAGTATAACTTCTGCTAAGTTAACACTTAATCAGCAACTTTTAGTTACCACTATCAGGAAATTATAAATCTATAGAATACAAAACTGCCAAATGCAACTTAAGACTGGGTCAGGGTAACTTATGTTACTCTATGTTTATTGTTTAGATCATGAAGTCAACCTTCCCACAATAAGGATAAATAAATGTAAAAAAATATAAAAAATATATATATATATATATAAAATGTGAAATTGTGTTTAGGTCGCATGGGTAAGAGAGGGAATGTCGAGAATTATTGCACTTCCACTTTTAACTTTGTTGACTTCATCAAGATTGGAACAACTAGTTTGTGGAGTTCCAGACGTGGATTTTAATGTCTTAAAAACTAACATGAGGTAAAAACTTAACCTGTATTTGCCCATATAACCTAAAACCATTTAACTAAATAGACTTGTTTACAAAAACTAAAATTTTTTACTAAACAATTTTTTACTAAAAAAAAAAATTTTACTAAAAATTTGGGTCAAAATTATTTTGAAAAATTTAAAGGGGATTTCCCAGAGGGTTGGGGTATAATGGGGGAATAGTGTTTTTTGGCAAAATAGCATTTTTCCGTGGAATTGTTTTTGTGATATTCAAGTTGGTTAGGTTTGATTCTCACTGTTTTTTTTCGCTTTTGAGCCCAAAGTTTACAGATAGCTTGAACACACAAAAGGTTTCAAGTTTGACCCACGCTATTGGTGTTTAAGGCCAGCGTTTACAGATAGCTTAACAGCACACCCTTTCTTAATAAAATATAAAACCTATTACTTTAAGGTGATATTTTTTCCACATTAATTTATTCTTTGGGCTGGTCAATTTTATGACCTAAACATAAGAGTAACACCAGTTTCTCTGGCCCAGTCTTAAGTTGACTTTTGCAGTTTGGAATATTATAGATAATAGTTGTCTAATAATTGAGCTGCTGATTAAGTGCTGGCTCATCAGGAGTTTATGCTGTTTATAGCAACTTACTCAAGGGCGCTACAGCATAAGAGCATTTGGATCAAACCCAGTACCTAATGTAGCGAAGCCAAGTGTTCTAACTACTACACCACACTGCTGGCATTTTTAAAACAATGTAAATAATTGTGCAGATGTAGGGAGACAAATGAAGATTCGGAGTTGATTAGTTGGTTGTGGAAGACTTTGGAGGATCTGGATAACGAGGAAAGAGTCTTGTTTCTCAAATTTGTTTCCGGAAGATCAAGACTACCTGCTTGCGCCGCTGACATGCCTCAACGATTTCAAGTTATGAAGATTGACCGGGTTAGTTGTTTTACAATAATTTTTTTAATTAGATTTTATTTTTTAATTTAAATATGAGATCATGTGTATTTTGCGCTTTTTTAAATTTGTTAATGTAATAAAATGTGGTAACTGTAAAAGTATCAAGAACAATATATATATTAATATCAAATTTTTTTTATGTATTTATTTAAACTCGATCTGGATAGGTCGAATGTGCGTCCTAAACAAAGAGTAACATCAATTACTCCTACCCAGTCTTGAATTGCCTTTGGCAGAAATCTATTGCCTTTGGCTAAAATCTATTTATTATAATTTCCTGATAATTAATCTGCAGGTTTTTTTTTGGCAAGGCAGGAGTTAATACTGTTCATAGTGCCTTACTAAAGGGCGCTACCACATTAGAGAGTGAAAATTAAACCTAGGACCTTATGTCGTGAAGACAAGTGTTCTGACAACAAACCACGTTGCCGGTCAATAACCTAAAAATGCTGAAATAGAAATTTAAAAACTAGTTAATTTAGCCCTGAATAATAAGTTAGTGTTAAAAACCGGCAGCATGGTGTAGTGGTAAGAAACACTTGCTACACCACATGAGGTCGTGGGTACAATCCCCACTGCTCTCATGCTGTAGCGCCCATGAATAAGGCACTATAAACGGTATGAACTCCTGCTGAGTCTGCACTTAATCAGCAGCATAATTATCGAGCAATTATAATCTCTATAATATTCCAAACTGCCACAGGCAACTCAAGACTGGGTTGGAGTAACTGATGTTACTCTATGTTTAAGTTGTGCATTCGACCTTTCCACATCAAGAATAAAAATATATCTTGCCTTACCTTTTTCTTGGTTTTCGCATTTCTTTTATTTTTAAATTTTAGCCTTTTTTGTTTTTTTTGATGCTACTTTGAACCGTTTACTGTTTTTATTAAAGAAATGTATTATTAATATTTTTAGCCTGTCGATAGTCTACCAACTAGCCAGACTTGTTTTTTCCAGCTCCGACTTCCTCCTTATTCTAGTCAGCAAGTTATGGCTGAAAGGTTGAGGTAATTACCGTTAGTGAATCAATTTTTTAAATATTTTTAAAAACTTTTTATTTATACAAATATTTCATAAAATTTGTATATTTTTGGAAAATTTTTCCTTTACATTTGGGTTTACCCCAACCCAGTCTAGAATTGACTATGTCAGTTTGGGATATTATTGATTATAATTGCCCAATAATTAATCTGCTATCGTATTTTGGCTCTGTAAAAAGTCATACTATTTAAAGCACCTTATTTAAGTGTTTTACAGCATGTAAGCAGTGGGGATTAAACCCAGAACCTCACGTTTAAAGCCAAGTGTTTTAACTAACGCAAAATCACACAAATAGCAGTTTTTAATATTTTTTATAATAATATAATAAAATTTAAATTTTTATATAGGTACGCAATACGGCATTGTCGTTCTATAGATATGGACAATTACATGTTGTTACGTAATACTGACGACGAAGAAGACACTGAAATTTAATTAATTTTTTAGAAATTAATCTAAATTTAGTTTAAAAAAAAAACGTTTTTTTGTTATTTTTTTGGAAAATAATATTAATTTTTTTTATGCGTATAATAACATGTTGAACTTGTATTATTTACTCAGTATTGTTTTTGAATTTAGGGTGTTTTTTATTATACTTAAATTGCACGTTATAGGAAAATGTATACATTATTATTTAGACTTTATTTTATTTACTATATTTATTTTAGATTTTTAAGTTGGTGAAATTTGCTTATATAATAAAAAAAGGTCTATTTTATTTAAATCAAATGTAAAATAGTTAAACATTATAAGCAGCATGGTATATTGGTTCGTACACTTGGATTGGCAACACTTAGTTTATTCTTTGATCTTCACTGCCTACATTTAAAATATTTGGAATATTTATTGAATGAAAAAAAGGTCTTTAAAATGATTAATTTTTTTTTTGTTTTTGACTTCAGGATTTGTGGTTCAGATCCCACGAACCATTCTAAATAAAAAAGGTGTTAATTCACTTAATCTTGAAGATTGAATCCTACTAATGTCATTTTAGTTAAAAGAACATATAATAAAAGTGTAACCTTACATTTGATGTACCCTAATATATGTAGTTGTCATCAGACTCATTTGGTGGCCTAAAGCGTTGGTCGAAAAACTGTGACTTTAACAGTTTTTTGTTTAATTTTGTATGTTAGTTAGGCCAGTCCTTGATTTTTAATAAAAGTGTCAGAACAGATTTAAATATTAATATTTTTGAAAAATACTTTGTAAACACGTTTATTGAACCAGTGCGGTTTTAACAGAACACTTATTTTTCGGTTTCAATTTTTTTTTAAATTTGTATACATTATCATTGGCCAAAAATGTCACGTGATCTAATTAAAACAAAAATTTAAATTTGTTCTACTGAAATTTTTTGCTAAATGTTTTATTATCTTGAATGTTAGTTAGGCCAATGCGCGTCTAATAAAATATAAAATTTTAAGTTTTGAGATTTTATTAATTTTTAATAAAAGTGTCATAATTTTTATGAATATTAATATTTTCAAAAAAAGTTTTGTAAAAACGTTAAATGGACCTGTGCAGTTCTAACAGAACAATTATTTTTCGATTTAAAATTTTTTTATTTTTTTTTTAAATTTATATGCAATAGCAATGGCCAAAAATATCACGTGACCTAGGTTCAAGAATATTACAACTATGAATTTAGTTACATTTTGTTTATTAACAGATTTAATAAGCCCAACTATTACAGTAATTATAGTTCTAATAAATTCTTTTAATAAATTTGGTGACTTTTAGTTTGGTTTCTACTTGTAACATCCAATTATATTTACAGGTTTTTATTTATTATTAGATTTTTCATTAAAATCAGTTTTAATAATAATTTTAAGAATACAAATTAGTTTATAAGTATAAATAATACATAACTTAGCTATAGGGTGATCATAATCAACAATTAAGAAAACAAAAAATTTTGCAAATAGAATTATATGATTACAAGCAGGATAAAAGCTCCATGCGAAGATTGAGATAGTTATGCCAGGTTTGTGGATACAATCGAACATAGCGAGCACTTATAGATTGAGGAAAATTGTTTAACTTGTAACCATTTCTATCTCCGTTACTAAGAAATACCTTTAAAAAAAAGGTTTAATTTGATAAACACCAAAATATTAAAGGATTTTGCGATATGAAGGTCTGTTTACACGACAGGTCCAAAGTTGCACGCCATATAAACAGGTCCTAATTATGGTTCGAAATCTTAGATTTCGAAACATATTGTTATTGTCCGTATATTTATTATTATTATGGTTCGAAATCTTAGATTTCGAAACATATTGTTATTGTCCGTATATTTATTTTTATTCTTACTAATCCGAATTTTGAAATCGAATAACTTTTGATTTTGTGTATATTAATTTTTTAAATTTTAGTATGTTGTTTATTATCATATTGTGTTTCAATCCTCCTATTTTGATAATTTAAATATTATTAATTAGTAATTAATAGGTGTTTGTTTATTAAAATTTAGAGATCGTTATTAAGTTTTCAAATTTTGGTCAGTTATATATCATAATATTAATACTTCGAAAATAGATTAAAAATTTAATTTTTGTTTGTTTATTATATTTAAATTCTTGTTTGTTTATTAAAAATTAAAGTTTGATATTAAGCATTCAAAATTTAATATAATGTATTTTATGATATTAGTAATCAAAATACATGTTTAAAAGATAATTTTTGGTTGTTTATTTTATTTAAATGCTTGTTTATTTATTAAAAATCAAAAATCAATTTTAGGAATTTAAAATTTAGTATAATGTATATCATGATATTAACAACAAAAAACTGGGTTGAAAAATTAATTTTATTTGTATAATATATTTAAATGATTGTTTGTTTATTAAAAATCAAAGATATGTTATGTTCTTAGTTAAGGTGTATGCATATTTTTTTTTATTTATAAAAATTTATGCTAAAAATAATCAAATAATTTCAAACCATATTTTATTTTGTGTTTTTACCAGCTTGACTTAAAACAGTGAGGTATATAGCTGTCAAGTATAATATTTAACGCAATGACATTAAAGTAGCTCTTATTTAAAATAATAATTATCAATATTTAACTTTTAAACCTTGAATTGTCGCGGGTTGTTAATCGCTTTCCATTTAAATTGATGTTAAAAACAACGAAAATTTAAGCTCACCACATCATTTTCATTATTTTGAATAAACTGCATATTTGATGAACTGGGCCCATAAGATATCTTAAAGCTGGTGATCCAAGCAGGACCATAGTAATCACCTTGTGTCACAACTCCTGTCACTTGAGTTGATGTCTTGAGATCAATTTGAATCCATTCCCAAACTCTGACTATTAATTAAAGTAGAACAAAGTTAATGTTTATTTTCCACAAATTACAGAAGTTGTAAAACTTTATTATAAGATAGAAAATAATTCCAACAACTCACTTTGTTTAGGTATCCAACCATAGGTATGAGCATCCAACCTGGCAAAATGTGGTGGGGTGGCGCTAGAATAAGAACTAGCTGTGATGTCACTATCCGGTATTCTGCCATCTTTTAATCCAAGCCCACATGCACTAACTATAAATATATATAAACAATTATTTTTTTTTAGATTCTTAATAAAACAAAATTAACCAAATTATTTATTATGCCAGCTTTTATTTAAAACAGCATGTGACTTTTTGATTTTTAAATCTCTTTTAAAGCAGAAAGGTCAAGTTGAATTATGTTTTTTATTAAGATACAAATGTTGTTTATTTAAACTATTAGTTGGGATTTTTGTTATTAAATTTTACAATGTAAAAACTGCAAAAAATTTAATCTACTGGTAAAAAAATAATTTAAACTATCTAGTATTAAATAGGTGGGATTTTCCAAGTTTTTGAAAGCTTAAAAAATTTGCAAGGACCATTAAATTTTTACCATTTAAGAGTGGTTGTATACCAAAATTTTATAAATATAACAATTAATAAAACAAAATATTATATTACAGGTAATCAACATATTAACAGGAAGTTTAAACCTTATTTTTTACCGACAGCGTTTAATATAAATTATAAACTGATTTTTTGTTTAAAATATAATGGAGATTAGTGGACAATATAGATAAAGTCTAATGAATCTCATTTCCTTGGGATAAATATTATTTTCAATTAAAACTAAAATAATACAATAATAACTTTAAAAATACCACTCTATATAAAAACAATGTTATGTTTTTAATTGAGTAGTTAAAATACCTTTTATTTTGGAAAGGATCTTTTCTATCTCCAACACGATTTCCCCATCGCAAGAACACTCTCCAGTAGCCCCAACTGACCCCTTTGGACCTATGGGTCCAATCTTACCCCCCAAACCTTGCTTACCCCTAGGACCAGGCCCTCCTATTGGTCCAATTTTACCCCTGGGACCTATGGGTCCATTCAAACCCCTTCCTGGCACACCTTTTGGGCCAGGACTCCCTATTGGACCAATTACGCCCATGAGGCCAATCACCCCTTGCTCACCTTTCGGGCCAGGCTCCCCCATTGACCCCATTTCACCCTTGGGACCTATGGGGCCAATCTCACCCCCCAAACCTTGCTCACCCTTTTTGCCAGCTGGCCCAAGCTTGCCCGGCCTCCCTTGCTCTGCTGACCTCATAAAAGCGGGGCCATTGGGGATCATGGTTAAACAAACTTTTGTTTTTACAGATGCAGCTAAGCACAACCACAAACACAAAATCAATATTATTTTTAAACTCATTTTAACACCAATCTATTTTATTCTAAACCAAGTCAAATTAAACATTAACAAGCTAGTTTTAGTTGAGTTTTATTTTTTATTACAAATGATATATTGTTAAATTTAAGTTTATTTAAGATTAAGTTTTATTTATTAAATTCTTGCAATTTTAAATTTTTGTTTAAGTTATTAACTTAAATCACTTGTAGTTTTACAGCCCTTGCCAAACACTCTTGTACGTTGACTTTCTTTTATTGAGAATAAAGAAATAGTTTCATGACATTTTAACCCCTTTATTTAAACCCCTACACTTGAACCCCTTTCATTTAAACCCCTAACAGTTGAATCCCTTACATCTGAGCCCCAAACATTTGAACCCCTTACATCTGAACCACTTTATCTAACCCCTTATCTTTAACCTCCTTTTATTTTAACCCTTCAAAATGGAACTCCTTACATTTGAACACCTTCATCTAAATCACTTTTATTTAAACCCCTTTATTTAAACCATTTTCATTTGAACACCTAACATCTGAACTCCAATGTAAGAGGTTCAAATGAAAGGGGGTCAGTAGTGCTTATAAATGTTAAAACACATAAGAAAAGGCAATCTAAAAATATAAAAAAAATTTGTTGAACTTAAGTTACACCTAGCTTGCTCTTTGTGGTTTTGTTTATTATTTAAAGTTGATGCCCTTAGGTCATATTCACTTAAGTTATGATTTAATTTTATTAAATATTTTGCTGGAAAAATCAATTTTTTGTACAAGTTTAACCAGGTTTGTCAAAAACAAAAAAAAAACAACAACAAATAAAATTCTGTCAAGTTCATCAACATACTATTAACTATCTAAAAATAAACCTAATCATGAAAATACTTATAAAAATTTTCAAGATTCAAATAAAACCACAAACTGCTACAGATCCAATTATTAGAATAAATACCCCAACATAAATCTAACTAAAGTTCCACGAAACAAACAAACCGCTTAAAATTGATTTACTTTAATTGTGTTATAGCTAAAACCAATCAACAAATTATTTATCAGATATTGTAATAACACTAACGACATCTACCTTATAAGGAATCAAAAGCCCAGTGTTGCCGTGAAATAAAAATTTGAATTTGTTGCATCCCACATGATTGCACACAACAACGTTGCCAATAGCAACATCACTGACCTCACCACTACATAGCACAATCTTAACAATGGTAGTTACACCAAGTATATAAAAAACTACTATTAGGCAGTCTTTTTATATAAAAAGTAAAGCAAATATTAAAATTAAACCAAAAGTTATCTTAAAATTTTTTAAATTAATTGCATAATTGTTTGAATTTAAATTATATACTATTAAACTTACAAAAACGAATGTAATTTAAACAGTAACCCACTAACCTTAAAAGCGTTAAAATTTTACAAGCAAAACTAAAAACATTTTGCCATAATTGTAACAGTTCCAACAGCTAACTCAGCAGGTGAACCTACAAAAACCTCAATTAATCAAACATTATATTCATTAAACAATTAAAATTGTGAAGCAAATGAGGCATTAAAACCAGTCCCTTGAAAGGATTGTAAACTATCGAGTGACCCAAAAAATTAGCATTTTACTAAAATAAAAAAAACAATTTTACAAAATACCTCCAAAAGTTGCAATCCTGCCAATCCTGGATGCAGGGACTTTTCTCTCTTTAAATTGATCATTTAATCTCACATATTTATCTTTCTTCTCCGTTGGTTGAGAGCTTTTTCGCGTCCTTTGTACTTTAGCTAACATCTTCTCCGTGTGTTTGCATCTTAAACCTTCATAAAGAATTAGGTTTAATATACTAGGTACTAAGTTAATGATCTTGCTATATAATTGTTTTTGGTTATTTACCAACTTAAGAAAAACTTAAAACAGTGAGGTTTATAACCGTAAATATAATATTTAATGTAATGATATTGAAGTAGCTTTTATTAAAGATAGTAATCTAAGTTTTAAAACTTTTAATATATTAGAACAAAAGTTATTCTAACTCGAACTCAAATTCCAAAAATTTATATTTTATTTTTAATTAATAAACAAGCATTTAAATATGATAAACAAACAAAAATTATTTTTTAATTTGTTTTTTAACTACTTGTATTATAAAATACATTATACCAAATTTTTAATTCTTAACATTGAACTTTAATTTTTAATAAACAAACAAAAAATATATTTTCAATCCATTTTTGAGGTATTAATATTTTAATATAAAACTGACCTAAATTTATCCAGATCATAACACAGTGTTTTTAATTAAAATATGTAGGTAAACGTAAACTTGATTAGCTGAGATTTGAAAATAAAATAAAATTATTTATAATTAATTTATATATAACAAAATATAAATAAACTAAAATAATTGCCACAAAAATATAGATTTAAAGGTAATTAAAATACTAAATAACAAAAAAAAGTGCTTTTATATATTGCAAATGAACCTATACAAGATAAAATATTAAGCAGAAATATTATAACTTGCTACACATTATCATAAGGATTGTCTTTAATAGTTGAGTAGTCAGAATTTGGTTTAATATTTTCGTAATGTTGTTGCATGGTACTTGGTCCTGTGTTCTGTAAATTGAAAACATCTCAAGATTTATCATGGTTCGAAATCTTAGATTTCGAAACATATTGTTATTGTCATTATATTTATTATTATGGTTCGAAATCTTAGATTTCGAAACATATTGTTATTGTCATTATATTTAATATTATGGTTCGAAATCTTAGATTTCGAAACATATTGTTATTGTCAGTGTATTTATTATTATGGTTCGAAATCTTAGATTTCGAAACATATTGTTATTGTCATTATACTTATTATTATGGTTCGAAATCTTAGATTTCGAAACATATTGTTATTGTCATTATATTTATTATTATTATTATGGTTCGAAATCTTAGATTTCGAAACATATTGTTATTGTCAGTGTATTTATTATTATTATTATTATTATTATGGTTCGAAATCTTAGATTTCGAAACATATTGTTATTGTCAGTGTATTTATTATTATTATGGTTCGAAATCTTAGATTTCGAAACATATTGTTATTGTCAGTGTATTTATTATTATTATTATTATTATTATTATTGTTTTTATTCTTTCTAGTCAGAATTTTGAAAGACGATAACTTTTGTTCTTTAAAACTAAAAGTTCTAAATTTTTAGTATGTTTGTTATTATCCCAACGAATCGCAAACCTCCTATTTACGACATTTAATTATTACTAATTACTAATTAATAGGTGTTTGTTTATTAAAATTTAAAGGTTGTTGTTAATTTTTTAAATTTTTGTCAATTGTATATTATGATATTAGTAACTCAAAAATAAATTAAAATTTTAATTTTTGACACTAATTACTAATAATAGGTGTTTGTTTATTTAAATTTAATGATTGTTTTTAGATTTTTAAATTTTGGTCAGTTATATGTTATAATATTTATAACTTGAAAATGAAAAAAAAATTAATTCTTTTTGTTTATTATATTTAAATGCTTGTTTGTTGATTAAAAGTTAAAGTCCGATATTAAGCATTAAAAATTTGGTATAATGTATTTTAAAATATAAGTAGTTGAAAAACATATTTGAAAAATAAGTTTCAATTGTTTATCATATTTAAATGCTTGTTTATTTAATTTAAATCAAAAATCAATTTTAGGAATTTAAAATTTGGTATAATCTATATCCTGATATAAACAACTTAAAACTGCGTTAAATATTAGTTTTGTGTGTATAGTATATATAAATGCTTGTTTGTTTATTCAAATATATGTAATATTCTTAGTTAATGTTTATGCATATCTTTTTTTATTTATAGAAATTTATGTTAAAAATAATCAAATAATTTCGAACCATATTTTATTTATCAAATAAATCTAGTTATTATTATTATTATTGTTTTTATTCTTTCTAGTCAGAATTTTGAAAGACGATAACTTTTGTTCTTTAAAACTAAAAGTTCTAAAATTTTAGTATGTTTGTTATTATCCCAACGAATCGCAAACCTCCTATTTACGACATTTAATTATCACTAATTACTAATTAATATATTTTATTATTAAAATTTAAATGTTAAATTTTCTGAAATTTTAATATGTTGTTGCTATTATTATTATTATTTTGTATGTTGCTGTTTAAAATAAATATTTAACTTTAGCTAATTATCGTTTAATTATTTTGGGTTTATTTATAAAATAATGGATCAGAGTGAGTTTAACGCTTGAATGATTTAATAGCGTTCTGGTCGCCGTCAAATATCGTCTTTTTCGCTGTCTGAGTTGAAGTAAAAAGTATTGGTTGAAAGTATAAGTAAAATATAAAAATCTAAGTTAAATGTGTGTAAAAGTTTCTACTCAAAAACGGTATAAAAATTAATTTTTGGTTGTTTATAATAAATATTAATTGCTTGTTTTTTATTAAAAATCAAATCAATATTTGGTTGTTACATTTTTATTGATTTAAAATCATGATACAAATGATAAATTTTATAAAATCTCCATAATATTGTGTAAAGAACATTTATTCGATAATTATATTATAAAGTTTAATACATAAATTGGAATTTTGTGTTGGTTTAATGAATTTTTATCGCGTTGGTTATGCTCTATTTTTTCTTTGTTTAATAAGTTTTATCTTTTCTTATTTTTAGGGTCGCGGGACTGGACTAGTTTTATTTCTATTGTTCTAGGGTCTAACTTAATTTTAAGGTCGCGGGTCTGGACTAGTTTTATTTCCATTGTTCTAGTTATGGTTCGAAATCTTAGATTTCGAAACATATTGTTATTGTCAGTGTATTTATTATTATTATTATTATTATTGTTTTTATTCTTTCTAGTCAGAATTTTGAAAGACGATAACTTTTGTTCTTTAAAACTAAAAGTTCTAAATTTTTAGTATGTTTGTTATTATCCCAACGAATCGCAAACCTCCTATTTACGACATTTAATTATCACTAATTACTAATTAATAGGTATTTGTTTATTAAAATTTAAAGGTTGTTATTAATTTTTTAAATCTTGGTCAATTGTATATTATGATATTACTAACACAAAAATAAATTAAAATTTTAATTTTTATCACTAATTACTTAATAATAGGTGTTTGTTTATTAAAATTTAAAAGCTGTTATTAATTTTTTAAATTTTTGTCAATTGTATATCATGATATTAGTAACTCAAAAACGAATTTAATTTTTGTCACTAATTACTAATTAATAGGTGTTTGTTTATTTAAATTTAAAGATTGTTATTAGGTTTATAAATTTTGGTCGGTTTTATCTTATAATATTTATGATTCGAAAATAAATTAAAAAAGAATTCTTGTTTATTTTTTATATTTAAATGCTGGTTTGTTCATTAAAAATTAAAGTTCGACATTAAGCATTAAAAATTTGGTTTGATGTATTTTATAATATAAGTAATTAAAAAACATATTAGAAAAATAATTTTCGTTTATTTATTATATTTAAATGCTTGTTTATTTAATAAAAATCAATTTTAAGAATTTAAAATTTACTATAATTTATATCCTAATATCACCAACTTAAAACTGGGTTAAATATTAGTTTTTGTTTGTATTATATATATAAATGCTTGTTTGTTTATTAAAAATCAAAGGTTTGTAATATTCTTAGTTAATGTTTATGCATCTTTTTTTTTATTTATAAAAATTTATGTTAAAAATAATCAAATATTTTCGAACCATATTTTATTTATCAAATAAATCTAGTTATTATTATTATTATTGTTTTTATTCTTTCTAGTCAGAATTTTGAAAGACGATAACTTTTGTTCTTTAAAACTAAAAGTTCTAAATTTTTAGTATGTTTGTTATTATCCCAACGAATCGCAAACCTCCTATTTACGACATTTAATTATCACTAATTACTAATTAATAGGTGTTTGTTTATTAAAATTTAAAGGTTGTTACTAACTTTTTAAATCTTGGTCAATTGTATATTATGATATTACTAACTCAAAAATAAATTAAAATTTTAATTTTTATCACTAATTACTTAATAATAGGTGTTTATTTATTAAAATTTAAAGTTTGTTATTAATTTTTTAAATTTTTGTCAATTGTATATCATGATATCAGTAACTCAAAAATGAATTAAAATTTTAATTTTTATCACTAATTACTAATTAATAGGTGTTTCTTTATTAAAATTTAAAGGTTGTTATTAATTTTTCAAATCTTGGTCAATAGTATATCATGATATTAGTAACTCAAAACTGAATTAAAATTTTAATTTTTAATCACTAATTACTAATTAATAGGTGTTTGTTTATTAAAATTTAAAGGTTGTTGTTAATTTTTTAAATTTTTGTCAATTGTATATTATGATATTAGTAACTCAAAAATAAATTAAAATTTTAATTTTTGACACTAATTACTAATAAATAGGTGTTTGTTTATTTAAATTTAATGATTGTTATTAGATTTTTAATTTTTGGTGAGTTATATGTTATAATATTTATAACTTGAAAATGAAATAAAAATTAATTCTTGTTTGTTTATTATATTTAAATGCTTGTTTGTTGATTAAAAGTTAAAATCCGATATTAAGCATTAAAAATTTGGTATAATGTATTTTAAAATATAAGTAGTTGAAAAACATATTTGAAAAATAAGTTTCAATTGTTTATCATATTTAAATGCTTGTTTATTTAATTTAAATCAAAAATCAATTTTAGGAATTTAAAATTTGGTATAATCTATATCCTGATATAAACAACTTGAAACTGCGTTAAATATTAGTTTTTGTGTGTATAGTATATATAAATGCTTGCTTGTTTATTCGAAGATATGTAATATTCTTAGTTAATGTTTACGCATATCTTTATTTAATTATAAAAATTTATGTTAAAAATAATCAAAAAATTTCGAACCATATTTTATTTATCAAATAAATCTAGTTATTATTATTATTGTTTTTATTCTTTCTAGTCAGAATTTTGAAAGACGATAACTTTTGTTCTTTAAAACAAAAAGTTCTAAAATTTTAGTATGTTTGTTATTATCCCAACGAATCGCAAACCTCCTATTTACGACATTTAATTATCACTAATTACTAATTAATAGGTGTTTGTTTATTAAAATTTAAAGATTGTTATTAATTTTTTAAATTTTGGTCAATTGTATATTATGATATGACTAACTCAAAAATAAATTAAAATTTTAATTTTTATCACTAATTACTAATTAATAGGTGTTTATTTATTAAAATTTAAAGATTGTTATTAATTTTTTAAATTTTGGTCAATTGTATATCATGATATCAGTAACTCAAAAATGAATTAAAATTTTGAATTTTATCACTAATTACTAATTAATAGGTGTTTATTTAATAAAATTTAAAGTTTGTTATTTATTTTTTAAATCTCGGCCATTTGTATATCATGATATTGGTAACTCAAAAATGAATTAAAATTTTAATTTTTATTGCTAATTACTAATTAATAGGTGTTTATTTAATAAAATTTAAAAATTGTTAATTATTTTTTCAATCTTGGCCATTTGTATATCATGATACTAGTAACTCAAAAATGAATTAAAATTTTAATTTTTATCACCAATTAATAAATTATGGGTGTTTAGTGATTAAAATTTAAAGGTTGTTATTAATTTTTAAATTTTTGTCAATTGTATATCATGATATTAGTAACTCAAAAACGAATTTAATTTTTGTCACTAATTACTAATTAATAGGTGTTTGTTTATTTAAATTTAAAGATTGTTATTAGGTTTTTAAATTTTGGTCGGTTTTATCTTATAATATTTATAATTCGAAAAAAAATTAAAAAATAATTCTTGTTTGTTTTTTATATTTAAATGCTGGTTTGTTCATTAAAAATTAAAGTTCGACATTAAGCATTAAAAATTTGGTATGGTGTATTTTATAATATAAGTAATTAAAAAACATATTAGAAAAATAATTTTCGTTTATTTATCATATTTAAATGCTTGTTTATTTAATAAAAATCAATTTTAAGAATTTAAAATTTACTATAATTTATATCCTAATATCACCAACTTAAAACTGGGTTAAATATTAGTTTTTGTTTGTATTATATATATAAATGCTTGTTTGTTTATTAAAAATCAAAGGTTTGTAATATTCTTAGTTAATGTTTATGCATGTCTTTTTTTATTTATAAAAATTTATGTTAAAAATAATCAAATATTTTCGAACCATATTTTATTTATCAAATAAATCTAGTTATTATTGTTTTTATTCTTATTTGACAAATTTTGAAAGACGATAACTTTTGTTCTTTAAAAGTAAAAGTTCTAAATTTTTAGTATGTTTGTTATTATCCCAACGAATCGCAAACCTCCTATTTACGACATTTAAATGTCACTAATTACTAATTAATATATTTTATTATTAAAATTTAAAGATTAAATTTTCTGAAATTTTAATATATTGTTGGTATTATTATTTTGTATGTTGCTATTTAAAATGAAGATTTAACTCTAGCTAAATATCATTTAATCATTATTTTAGTTTTTTTATAAAATAACGAATCAGTGTGAGTTTAACGCTTGAATAATTTAATAGCGTTCTGGTCGCCGTCAAAAATCGTCCTTTTCGCTGTCCATTAAAGTAAAATATATTGGTTGAAAATTTAAGTAAAATGTTTAAGTATAAGTAGAAAATGTGTAAAATTTTTTTTTTAATTGTTTTGTTATTATTATATTTTAATACTCGTTTGATTACCAAAAATTAAAAACGGTATTTTGCTTTTAAATTTAGTTTACTTTTATATTACAATATCAATGAATGCGTGTTCGTTTGTTAAAATTAGGTTTAAATTAAAAAAAGTTAATATTTAAATTTATAATTTATTTAATAAACCTACTAAATAAAATATATTTATAAAAAAAGAATCAAACAATTTCGAACCATATTTTATTTATCAAATAAATCTAGTTATTATTATTATTTTTATTCTTTCTAGTCCCAATTTTGAAAGAAGATATCTTTAGTTCCTTAGAATTTAAAAATCTGAAATTTTAGTATGTTGTTTATTATCAGATTATGTTTTCATTCTCCTATTTACAACATTTAATTATCACTAATTACTAATTAATTAGTGTTTATTTATTAAAATTTAAAGGTTGTTATTAATTTTTTAAATCTTGGTCAATTGTATATCATGATATTGGTAACTCAAAAATGAATTAAAATTTTAATTTTTATCACTAATTACTAATTAATAGGTGTTTATTTATTATAATTTAAAGGTTGTTATTAACCCAATTTTGAACGAAGATATCTTTAGTTCCTTAGAATTTAAAAGTCTGAAATTTTAGTATGTTGTTTATTATCAGATTATGTTTTCATTCTTCTATTTACAACATTTATTTATCACTAATTACTAATTAATAAGTGTTTATTTATTAAAATTTAAAGGTTGTTATTAATTTTTTAAATCTTGGTCAATTGTATATCATGATATTGGTAACTCAAAAATGAATTAAAATTTAATTTTTATCACTAATTACTAATTAATAGGTGTTTATTATTATTATGGTTCGAAATCTTAGATTTCGAAACATATTGTTATTGTCAGTGTATTTATTATTATTATTATTGTTTTTATTCTTTCTAGTCAGAATTTTGAAAGACGATAACTTTTGTTCTTTAAATCTAAAAGTTTTAAATTTTTAGTATGTTTGTTATTATCCCAACGAATCGCAAACCTCCTATTTACGACATTTAATTATCACTAATTACTAATTAATATATTTTATTATTAAAATTTAAATGTTAAATTTTCTGAAATTTTAATATGTTGTTGCTATTATTATTATTATTTTGTATGTTGCTGTTTAAAATAAATATTTAATTTTAGCTAATTATCGTTTAATTAATTTGGGTTTATTTATAAAATAATGGATCAGAGTGAGTTTAACGCTTGAATGATTTAATAGCGTTCTGGTCGCCGTCAAATATCGTCTTTTTCGCTGTCTGAGTTGAAGTAAAAAGTATTGGTTGAAAGTATAAGTAAAATATGAAAATCTAAGTTAAATGTGTGTAAAAGTTTCTACTCAAAAACGGTATAAAAATTAATTTTTGGTTGTTTATAATAAATATTAATTGCTTGTTTTTTATTAAAAATCAAATCAATATTTGGTTGTTACATTTTTATTGATTTAAAATCATGATACAAATGATAAATTTTATAAAATCTCCATAATATTGTGCAAAGAACATTTATTCGATAATTATATTATAAAGTTTAATACATAAATTGGAATTTTGTGTTGGTTTAATGAATTTTTATCGCGTTGGTTATGCTTTATTTTTTCTTTGTTTAATAAGTTTTATCTTTTCTTATTTTTAGGGTCGCAAGACTGGACTAGTTTTATTTCTATTGTTCTAGGGTCTAACTTAATTTTAAGGTCGCGGGTCTGGACTAGTTTTATTTCTATTGTTCTAGTATTTAAATTTATAATTTATTTAATAAACCTACTAAATAAATTATATTTATAAAAAGAATCAAACGATTTCGAACCATATTTTATTTATCAAATAAATCTAGTATTTATTATGGTTCGAAATCTTAGATTTCGAAACATATTGTTATTGTCAGTGTATTTATTATTATTGTTTTTATTCTTTCTAGTCAGAATTTTGAAAGACGATAACTTTTGTTCTTTAAATCTAAAAGTTCTAAATTTTTAGTATGTTTGTTATTATCCCAACGAATCGCAAACCTCCTATTTACGACATTTAATTATCACTAATTACTAATTAATATATTTTATTATTAAAATTTAAATGTTAAATTTTCTAAAATTTTAATATGTTGTTGCTATTATTATTATTATTTTGTATGTTGCTGTTTAATTTACTTTTATATTACAATATCAATGAGTGCGTGTTCGCTTGTTAAAATTAGGTTTAAATATAAAAAAGTTCATATTTAAATTTATAATTTAATTAATAAACCTACTAAATAAATTATATTCATTAAAAAGAATCAAACAATTTCGAACCATATTTTATTTATCAAATAAATCTAGTTATTATTATTATTGTTTTTATTCTTATTTGACGAATTTTGAAAGACGATAACATTTGTTCTTTAAAACTAAAAGTTCTAAATTTTTAGTATGTTTGTTATTATCCCAACGAATCGCAAACCTCCTATTAACGACATTTAATTATCACTAATTACTAATTAATATATTTTATTATTAAAATTTAAAGATTAAATTTGCTGAAATTTTAATATGTTGTTGGTATTATTATTTTGTATGTTGCTATTTAAAATGAAGATTTAACTCCAGCTAAATATCGTTTAATCATTATTTTAGTTTTTTTATAAAATAATAAATCAGTGTGAGTTTAACGCTTGAATAATTTAATAGCGTTCTGGTCGCCGTCAAAAATCGTCCTTTTCGCTGTCTATTAAAGTAAAAAATATTGGTTGAAAATTTAAGTAAAATGTTAAAGTATAAGTCAAAAATTTGTAAAATTTTTTTTTTAATTGTTTTGTTATTATTATATTTTAATACTCGTTTGATTACTAAAAAATTAAGATTGGTATTTTGCTTTTAAATTTAGTTTACTTTTCTATTACAATATCAATGAATGCGTGTTCGTTTGTTAAAATTAGGTTTAAATATAAAAAAAATCATATTTAAATTTATAATTTAATTAATAAACCTACTAAATAAATTATATTTATAAAAAAAAATCAAACGATTTCGAACCATATTTTATTTATCAAATAAATCTAGTTATTATTGTTTTTATTCTTATTTGACCGAATTTTGAGGGACGATAACTTCTGTTCTTTAAAATTAAAAATTCTAAATTTTCAGTATGTTTGTTATTATCCCAACGAATCGCAAACCTCCTATTAACGACATTTAATTATCACTAATTACTAATTAATATATTTTATTATTAAAATTTAAAGATTAAATTTTCTGAAATTTTAATATGTTGTTGGTATTATTATTTTGTATGTTGCTATTTAAAATGAAGATTTAACTCTAGCTAAATATCGTTTAATCATTATTTTTGTTTTTTTTATAAAATAACTTTTTTTTTTATTACAAGTGCTTACTTAAACTATGTATACAAATTTGCATCATTGATAGGTCGTGGCAGTTAGCTCAGTGCAAAAGTCCCACAACTCTTTAAAGATTAAATTTTCTGAAATTTTAATATGTTGTTGTTATTATTATTTTGTATGTTGCTATTTAAAATGAAGATTTAACTCTAGCTAAATATCGTTTAATCATTATTTTTGTTTTTTTTATAAAATAACTTTTTTTTTTATTACAAGTGCTTACTTAAACTATGTATACAAATTTGCATCATTGATAGGTCGTGGCAGTTAGCTCAGTGCGAAAGTCCCACAACTCTCAGTACTGAGTTCCCAGGTTTGGTTCCCAACTTAGACTCCTCAAAATAATCAAATTAGCAATTTTTTGTATTTTGCGTACATAGGGCCGGTCATATAATCACGTGACCTAGCACACTAGTAAAAAAGTTTTAAAATTTTTTTTTTTTTTTAAATTAAAAGATACCTATACCAATAAAACCGCATTGTTCTAACAGCCGTGCTTGCAAAAATTTTTTAGCAAACAATAATATTTCTGAGAGTTATGACAAATTTATGACATTGTTTTTTAAATTTTTTTAGAACTGTTTTGGTATAACTAATGCTTAAGATAAAGAAATTTTTGAAAATAATTAAAAGAACAAAAAAACATTTTTTATTTCGCGTACATTGAATTGTTCGCGCGACGTTTCGACCTAATTAAACCCAAAATAAAAATTACCTCAAACTTTTGTTTTACTGAAAATTTTCGCTAAATGTTTTATCTTGAATGTTAGTTAGGCCAATGCGCGTCTAATAAAATACAAAATTTTAGGTTTTGAAATTTCATAAATTTTTAATAAAAGTGTCATAACTTTTACGAATATTAATATTTTTGAAAAATAGTTTGTAAACACGGTAATTGGACCTGTGCGGTTCTAACACAACAATTGTTTTTCGATTTAAAATTTTTTATTTTTTTTCAAAAAATTTGTATGCAATATCATTGGCCAAAAATATCACGTGACCTAATTGAACCCAAAAGAAAAATTACCTTAAACTTTTGTTTTACTGAAAATTTTCGCAAAATGTTTTATCTTGAATGTTAGTTAGACAAATGCGCGTCTAATAAAATACAAAATTTTAGGTTTTGAGATTTCATAAATTTTTAATAAAAGTGTCATAACTTTTATGAATATTAATATTTTTGAAAAATATTATGTAAACACGGTAATTGGACCTGTGCGGTTCTAACACAACAATTATTTTTCGATTTAAAATTTTTTATTTTTTAAAAAAAAATTGTATGCAATATCATTGGCCAAAAATATCACGTGACCTAATGAAAACCAAAATAAAAATTACCTCAAACTTTTGTTTTACTGAAAATTTTCGCGAAATGTTTTATCTTGAATGTTAGTTAGGCCAATGCGCGTCTAATAAAATACAAAATTTTAGGTTTTAAGATTTCATAAATTTTTAATAAAAGTTTCATAACTTTTATGAATATTAATATTTTCGAAAAATATTTAGTAAACACGGTAATTGGACCTGTGCGGTTCTAACACAACAATTATTTTTCGATTTAAAATTTTTTATTTTTTCCAAAAATTTGTATGCAATATCATTGGCCAAAAATATCACGTGACCTAATTAAACCCAAAATAAAAATTATCTCAAACTTTTGTTCTACTCAAAATTTTTGCAAAATGTTTTATCTTAAATGTTAGTTAGGCCAATGTGCGCCTAATTAAATATAAAATTTCAGATTTTGAGATTTCATAAATTTTTAATAAAAGTTTCATAACTTTTATGAATATTAATATTTTCGAAAAATATTTTGTAAACACGGTAATTGGACCTGTGCGGTTCTAACACAACAATTACTTTTCGATTTAAAATTTGTTATTTTAAAAAAAAAAATTTGTATGCAATATCATTGGCCAAAAATATCACGTGACCTAATTAAACCCAAAATAAAAATTACCTCAAACTTTTGTTTTACTGAAAATTTTCGCGAAATGTTTTATCTTGAATGTTAGTTAGGCCAATGCGCGTCTAATAAAATACAAAATTTTAGGTTTTGAAATTTCATAAATTTTTAATAAAAGTGTCATAACTTTTACGAATATTATTATTTTCAAAAAATAGTTTGTAAACACGGTAATTGGACCTGTGCGGTTCTAACACAACAATTGTTTTTCGATTTAAAATTTTTAATTTTTTTTCAAAAAATTTGTATGCAATATCATTGGCCAAAAATATCACGTGACCTAATTGAACTCAAAATAAAAATTACCTTAAACTTTTGTTTTACTGAAAATTTTCGCTAAATGTTTTATCTTGAATGTTAGTTAGACAAATGCGCGTCTAATAAAATACAAAATTTTAGGTTTTGAGATTTCATAAATTTTTAATAAAAGTTTCATAACTTTTATGAATATTAATATTTTTGAAAAATATTTTGTAAACACGGTAATTGGACCTGTGCGGTTCTAACACAACAATTATTTTTCGATTTAAAATTTTTAATTTTTTTTCAAAAAATTTGTATGCAATATCATTGGCCAAAAATATCACGTGACCTAATTAAACCCAAAATAAAAATTACCTCAAACTTTTGTTTTATTGAAAATTTTCGCGAAATGTTTTATCTTGAATGTTAGTTAGGCCAATGCGCGTCTAATAAAATACAAAATTTTAGGTTTTGAGATTTCATAAATTTTTAATAAAAGTGTCATAACTTTTATGAATATTAATATTTTCGAAAAATATTATGTGAACACGGTAATTGGACCTGTGCGGTTCTAACACAACAATTATATTTCGATTTAAAATTTTTAATTTTTTTTCAATAAATTTGTATGCAATATCATTGGCCAAAAATATCACGTGACCTAATTAAAACCAAAATAAAAATTATCTCAAACTTTTGTTCTACTCAAAATTTTTGCAAAATGTTTTATCTTGAATGTTAGTTAAGCCAATGCGCGTCTAATAAAATACAAAATTTTAGGTTTTGAGATTTCATAAATTTTTAATAAAAGTGTCATAACTTTTATGAATATTAATATTTTCGAAAAAAATTTTGTAAACACGGTAATTGGACCTGTTCATTTCTAACACAACAATTGTTTTTCGATTTAAAATTTTTAATTTTTTTTTAAAAAATTTGTATGCAATATTATTGGCCAAAAATATCACGTGACCTAATTAAACCCAAAATAAAAATTACCTCAAACTTTTGTTTTACTGAAAATTTTCGCGAAATGTTTTATCTTGAATGTTAGATAGGCCAATGCGCGTCTAATAAAATACAAAATTTTAGGTTTTGAGATTTCATAAATTTTTAATAAAAGTTTCATAACTTTTATGAATATTAATATTTTCGAAAAAAATTTTGTAAACACGGTAATTGGACCTGTTCATTTCTAACACAACAATTGTTTTTCGATTTAAAATTTTTAATTTTTTTTTAAAAAATTTGTATGCAATATTATTGGCCAAAAATATCACGTGACCTAATTAAACCCAAAATAAAAATTACCTCAAACTTTTGTTTTACTGAAAATTTTCGCGAAATGTTTTATCTTGAATGTTAGTTAGGCCAATGCGCGTCTAATAAAATACAAAATTTTAGGTTTTGAGATTTCATAAATTTTTAATAAAAGTTTCATAACTTTTATGAATATTAATATTTTCGAAAAATATTTTGTAAACACGGTAATTTGACCTATGCAGTTCTAACACAACAATTATTTATCGATTTAAAATTTTTTATTTTTTTTTAAAAAATGTGTATGCAATATCATTGGCCAAAAATATCACGTGACCTAATTAAACCCAAAATAAAAATTACCTCAAACTTTTGTTTTACTGAAAATTTTCGCAAAATATTTTTTCTTTATTGTTAGTTAGGCCAATGCGCGTCTAATAAAATACAAAATTTTAGGTTTTGAGATTTCATAAATTTTTAATAAAAGTTTTATAACTTTTATGAATATTAATATTTTCGAAAAATATTTTGTAAACACGGTAATTTGACCTATGCAGTTCTAACACAACAATTATTTTTCGATTTAAAATTTTTTATTTTTTTTCAAAAAATGTGTATGCAATATCATTGGCCAAAAATATCACGTGACCTAATTAAACCCAAAATAAAAATTACCTCAAACTTTTGTTCTACTCAAAATTTTTGCAAAATGTTTTATCTTGAATGTTAGTTAGGCCAATGCGCGTCCAATTAAATATAAAATTTCAGATTTTGAGATTTCATAAATTTTTAATAAAAGTTTCATAACTTTTATGAATATTAATATTTTCGAAAAATATTTTGTAAACACGGTAATTGGATCTATGCGAATCTAACACATCAATTTTTTTTTCGATTTAAAATTTTTAATTTTTTTTTTTAATTTGTGTGCAATGTCATTAGCCAAAAATATCACGTGACCTAATTAAAACCAAAATATAAATTACCTCAAACTTTTGTTTTACTGAAAATTTTCGCGAAATGTTTTATCTTGAATGTAAGTTAGGCCAATGTGCGTCAAATAAAATACAAAATTTTAGGTTTTGAGATTTCATAAATTTTTAATAAAAGTTTCATAACTTTTATGAATATTAATATTTTCGAAAAATATTTTGTAAACACGGTAATTGGACCTGTGCGGTTCTAACACAACAATTGTTTTTCGATTTAAAATTTTTTATTTTTTTTCAAAAAATTTGTATGCAATATCATTGGCCAAAAATATCACGTGACCTAATTGAACCCAAAAGAAAAATTACCTTAAACTTTTGTTTTACTGAAAATTTTCGCAAAATGTTTTATCTTGAATGTTAGTTAGACAAATGCGCGTCTAATAAAATACAAAATTTTAGGTTTTGAGATTTCATAAATTTTTAATAAAAGTGTCATAACTTTTATGAATATTAATATTTTTGAAAAATATTATGTAAACACGGTAATTGGACCTGTGCGGTTCTAACACAACAATTATTTTTCGATTTAAAATTTTTTATTTTTTAAAAAAAAATTGTATGCAATATCATTGGCCAAAAATATCACGTGACCTAATGAAAACCAAAATAAAAATTACCTCAAACTTTTGTTTTACTGAAAATTTTCGCGAAATGTTTTATCTTGAATGTTAGTTAGGCCAATGCGCGTCTAATAAAATACAAAATTTTAGGTTTTAAGATTTCATAAATTTTTAATAAAAGTTTCATAACTTTTATGAATATTAATATTTTCGAAAAATATTTAGTAAACACGGTAATTGGACCTGTGCGGTTCTAACACAACAATTATTTTTCGATTTAAAATTTTTTATTTTTTCCAAAAATTTGTATGCAATATCATTGGCCAAAAATATCACGTGACCTAATTAAACCCAAAATAAAAATTATCTCAAACTTTTGTTCTACTCAAAATTTTTGCAAAATGTTTTATCTTAAATGTTAGTTAGGCCAATGTGCGCCTAATTAAATATAAAATTTCAGATTTTGAGATTTCATAAATTTTTAATAAAAGTTTCATAACTTTTATGAATATTAATATTTTCGAAAAATATTTTGTAAACACGGTAATTGGACCTGTGCGGTTCTAACACAACAATTACTTTTCGATTTAAAATTTGTTATTTTAAAAAAAAAAATTTGTATGCAATATCATTGGCCAAAAATATCACGTGACCTAATTAAACCCAAAATAAAAATTACCTCAAACTTTTGTTTTACTGAAAATTTTCGCGAAATGTTTTATCTTGAATGTTAGTTAGGCCAATGCGCGTCTAATAAAATACAAAATTTTAGGTTTTGAAATTTCATAAATTTTTAATAAAAGTGTCATAACTTTTACGAATATTATTATTTTCAAAAAATAGTTTGTAAACACGGTAATTGGACCTGTGCGGTTCTAACACAACAATTGTTTTTCGATTTAAAATTTTTAATTTTTTTTCAAAAAATTTGTATGCAATATCATTGGCCAAAAATATCACGTGACCTAATTGAACTCAAAATAAAAATTACCTTAAACTTTTGTTTTACTGAAAATTTTCGCTAAATGTTTTATCTTGAATGTTAGTTAGACAAATGCGCGTCTAATAAAATACAAAATTTTAGGTTTTGAGATTTCATAAATTTTTAATAAAAGTTTCATAACTTTTATGAATATTAATATTTTTGAAAAATATTTTGTAAACACGGTAATTGGACCTGTGCGGTTCTAACACAACAATTATTTTTCGATTTAAAATTTTTAATTTTTTTTCAAAAAATTTGTATGCAATATCATTGGCCAAAAATATCACGTGACCTAATTAAACCCAAAATAAAAATTACCTCAAACTTTTGTTTTATTGAAAATTTTCGCGAAATGTTTTATCTTGAATGTTAGTTAGGCCAATGCGCGTCTAATAAAATACAAAATTTTAGGTTTTGAGATTTCATAAATTTTTAATAAAAGTGTCATAACTTTTATGAATATTAATATTTTCGAAAAATATTATGTGAACACGGTAATTGGACCTGTGCGGTTCTAACACAACAATTATATTTCGATTTAAAATTTTTAATTTTTTTTCAATAAATTTGTATGCAATATCATTGGCCAAAAATATCACGTGACCTAATTAAAACCAAAATAAAAATTATCTCAAACTTTTGTTCTACTCAAAATTTTTGCAAAATGTTTTATCTTGAATGTTAGTTAAGCCAATGCGCGTCTAATAAAATACAAAATTTTAGGTTTTGAGATTTCATAAATTTTTAATAAAAGTGTCATAACTTTTATGAATATTAATATTTTCGAAAAAAATTTTGTAAACACGGTAATTGGACCTGTTCATTTCTAACACAACAATTGTTTTTCGATTTAAAATTTTTAATTTTTTTTTAAAAAATTTGTATGCAATATTATTGGCCAAAAATATCACGTGACCTAATTAAACCCAAAATAAAAATTACCTCAAACTTTTGTTTTACTGAAAATTTTCGCGAAATGTTTTATCTTGAATGTTAGATAGGCCAATGCGCGTCTAATAAAATACAAAATTTTAGGTTTTGAGATTTCATAAATTTTTAATAAAAGTTTCATAACTTTTATGAATATTAATATTTTCGAAAAAAATTTTGTAAACACGGTAATTGGACCTGTTCATTTCTAACACAACAATTGTTTTTCGATTTAAAATTTTTAATTTTTTTTTAAAAAATTTGTATGCAATATTATTGGCCAAAAATATCACGTGACCTAATTAAACCCAAAATAAAAATTACCTCAAACTTTTGTTTTACTGAAAATTTTCGCGAAATGTTTTATCTTGAATGTTAGTTAGGCCAATGCGCGTCTAATAAAATACAAAATTTTAGGTTTTGAGATTTCATAAATTTTTAATAAAAGTTTCATAACTTTTATGAATATTAATATTTTCGAAAAATATTTTGTAAACACGGTAATTTGACCTATGCAGTTCTAACACAACAATTATTTATCGATTTAAAATTTTTTATTTTTTTTTAAAAAATGTGTATGCAATATCATTGGCCAAAAATATCACGTGACCTAATTAAACCCAAAATAAAAATTACCTCAAACTTTTGTTTTACTGAAAATTTTCGCAAAATATTTTTTCTTTATTGTTAGTTAGGCCAATGCGCGTCTAATAAAATACAAAATTTTAGGTTTTGAGATTTCATAAATTTTTAATAAAAGTTTTATAACTTTTATGAATATTAATATTTTCGAAAAATATTTTGTAAACACGGTAATTTGACCTATGCAGTTCTAACACAACAATTATTTTTCGATTTAAAATTTTTTATTTTTTTTCAAAAAATGTGTATGCAATATCATTGGCCAAAAATATCACGTGACCTAATTAAACCCAAAATAAAAATTACCTCAAACTTTTGTTCTACTCAAAATTTTTGCAAAATGTTTTATCTTGAATGTTAGTTAGGCCAATGCGCGTCCAATTAAATATAAAATTTCAGATTTTGAGATTTCATAAATTTTTAATAAAAGTTTCATAACTTTTATGAATATTAATATTTTCGAAAAATATTTTGTAAACACGGTAATTGGATCTATGCGAATCTAACACATCAATTTTTTTTTCGATTTAAAATTTTTAATTTTTTTTTTTAATTTGTGTGCAATGTCATTAGCCAAAAATATCACGTGACCTAATTAAAACCAAAATATAAATTACCTCAAACTTTTGTTTTACTGAAAATTTTCGCGAAATGTTTTATCTTGAATGTAAGTTAGGCCAATGTGCGTCAAATAAAATACAAAATTTTAGGTTTTGAGATTTCATAAATTTTTAATAAAAGTTTCATAACTTTTATGAATATTAATATTTTCGAAAAATATTTTGTAAACACGGTAATTGGAACTGTGCGGTCCAACACAACAATTATTTTTCGATTTAAAATTTTTTATTTTTTTTCAAAAAATTTGTATGCAATATCATTGGCCAAAAATATCACGTGACCTAATGAAAACCAAAATAAAAATTACCTCAAACTTTTGTATTACTAAAAATTTTCGCGAAATGTTTTATCTTAAATGTTAGTTAGGCCAATGCGCGTCTACTAAAATACAAAATTTTAGGTATTAAGATTTCATAAATTTTTAATAAAAGTTTTATAACTTTTATAAATATTAATATTTTTGAAAATATTATGTAAACACGGTAATCGGACCTGTGCGGTTCTAACACAACAATTATTTTTCGATTTAAAATTTTTTATTTTTTTTCAAAAAATTTGTATGCAATATCATTGGCCAAAACTAACACGTGACCTAATTAAACCCAAAATAAAAATTATCTCAAACTTTTGTTCTACTCAAAATTTTTGCAAAATTTTTTATCTTGAATGTTAGTTAGGCCAATGCGCGTCCAATTAAATATAAAATTTCAGATTTTGAGATTTCATAAATTTTTAATTAAAGTTTCATAACTTTTATGAATATTAATATTTTCGAAAAATATTTTGTAAACACGGTAATTGGTTCTTTGCAAATCTAACACATCAATTTTTTTTTCGATTTAAAATTTTTTATTTTTTTTTTAAATTTGTGTGCAATGTCATTGGCCAAAAATATCACGTGACCTAATTAAAACCAAAATAAAAATTACCTCAAACTTTTGTTTTACTGAAAATTTTCGCGAAATGTTTTATCTTGAATGTAAGTTAGGCCAATGTGCGTCAAATAAAATACAAAATTTTAGGTTTTGAGATTTCATAAATTTTTAATAAAAGTTTCATAACTTTTATGAATATTAATATTTTCGAAAAATATTTTGTAAACACGGTAATTGGAACTGTGCGGTCCAACACAACAATTATTTTTTGATTTAAAATTTTTTATTTATTTTTTTGAATTTGTATGCAATATTATTGGCCAAAAATATCACGTGACCTAATTAAACCCAAAATAAAAATTACCTCAAACTTTTGTTTTACTGAAAATTTTCGCGAAATGTTTTATCTTGAATGTTAGTTAGGCCAATGCGCGTCTAATAAAATACAAAATTTTAGGTTTTGAGATTTCATAAATTTTTAATAAGAATTTCATAATTTTTATGAATATTAATATTTTCGAAAAATGTTTTGTAAACACGGTAATTGGACCTGTGCGGTTCTAACACAACAATTATTTATCGATTTAAAATTTTTTTTTTTTAAATTTGTATGCAATATCATTGGCCAAAAATATCACGTGACCTAATTAAACCCAAAATAAAAATTACCTCAAACTTTTGTTTTACTAAAAATTTTCGCGAAATGTTTTATCTTGAATGTTAGTTAGGCCAATGCGCGTCTAATAAAATACAAAATTTTAGGTTTTGAGATTTCATAAATTTTTAATAAAAGTTTCATAACTTTTATGAATATTAATATTTTCGTAAAATATTTTGTAAACACGGCAATTGGACCTGTGCGGTTCTAACACAACAATTATTTTCGATTCAATATTTTTTATTTTTTTTCAAAAATTTTGTATGCAATCTCATTGGCCAAAAATATCACGTGACCTAATTAAACCCAAAATAAAAATTACCTCAAACTTTTGTTTTACTGAAAATTTTCGCAAAATGTTTTATCTTGAATGTTAGTTAGGCCAATGCGCGTCTAATTAAATACAAAATTTTAGGTTTTGAGATTTTATAAATTTTTAATAAAAGTTTCATAACTTTTATGAATATTAATATTTTTGAAAAATATTTTGTAAACACGGCAATTGGACCTGTGCGGTTCTAACACAACAATTATTTTCGATTTAATATTTTTTATTTTTTTTCAAAAATTTTGTATGCAATCTCATTGGCCAAAAATATCACGTGACCTAATTAAACCCAAAATAAAAATTATCTTAAACTTTTGTTTTACTCAGAATGTTTGCAAAATGTTTTATCTTGAATGTTAGATAGGCCAATGCGCGTGTAATAAAATACAAAATCTTAGGTTTTGAAATTTCATAAATTTTTAATAAAAGTTTCATAACTTTTATGAATATTAATATTTTCGTAAAGTTTTTTGTAAACACGGTAATTGGACCTGTGCGGTTCTAACACAACAATTATTTTTCGATTTAAAATTTTTTATTTTTTTTCAAAAAATTTGTATGCAATATCATTGGCCAAAATATCACGTGACCTAATTAAACCCAAAATAAAAATTACCTCAAACTTTTGTTTTACTGAAAATTTTCGCGAAATGTTTTATCTTGAATGTTAGTTAAGCCAATGCACGCCTAATTAAATATAAAATTTCAGATTTTGAGATTTTATAAATTTTTAATAAAAGTTTCATAACTTTTATGAATATTAATATTTTTGAAAAATATTTTGGAAACACGGTAATTGGACCTGTGCGGTTATAACACAACAATTATTTTTTGATTTAAAATTTTTTATTTTTAATTTGTATGCAATATCATTGGCCAAAAATATCACGTGACCTAATGAAAACCAAAATAAAAATTACCTCAAAATTTTGTTTTACTGAAAATTTTCGCGAAATGTTTTATTTTAAATGTTAGTTAGGCCAATGCGCGTCTAATAAAATACAACATTTTAGGTTTTGAGATTTCATAAATTTTTAATAAAAGTTTCATAACTTTTATGACTATTAATATTTTCGAAAAATATTTTGTAAACACGGTAATTGGACCTGTGCAGTTCTAACAGAACAATTATTTTTCGATTTAAATTTTTTTTTTTTTTTTTACATTTTTATGCAATATCATTGGCCAAAAATATCACGTGAGCTTATTAAACCCAAAATAAAAATTACCTCGAACTTTTGTTTTACTAAAAATATTCGCAAAATGTTTTATCTTGAATGTTAGTTAGGTCAATGCGCGTCTAATTAAATATAAAATTTTAAGTTTTGAGATTTTGTCAATTTTTAATAAAAGTGTCATAACTTTTATGAATATTAATATTTTCGAAAATATTATTTAAACATTATAATAAGACCAACGGTTCTAACAGAACAATTATTTTTTGATTCAAAAGTTTTTTTTCTAATTTGTATGCAATATTATTGGCCAAAAATATCACGTGACCTAATTTAACCCAAGAAATTTTCGAAAACAATTAAAAAAACAAAAATAAGAGCATTTTTTTATTTCACGTAAATAGAATCGTTCGCGTGATCTTTTGACCTATCAAAACTGTTTACTTAGCTCGACCAATGATCATACAAAGGTTGTATGATCATTGGCTCCACCAAAAAAAATTTTTTGTCGCAAAACTTAAAATTTTATGGGTTAATTAGAATTGTAATGACGTTACTAAGATTCATGATAAAAAAAGTTTTTCAAAAAATCAAAAGAACAAAAATTTGAGCACTTTTTTCTTTGCGTATTCATAACATAAATTTTTTTCATATTACAGGTCGTGACTATAGCTATGCGTGAAAAAAAAATCAAAAAAAAATTATTTTAAATAGAGAAACTGGGTTTCGAACTTACAACGTATGGCATTACGCGTTGAGCTACCGGACTCGATATATAAGCGTTACTTATTTATATACATATGTTTGCAAGAGACTTTCGATAATAAAAAAAATATTATGATCAATTTTATTAAACAAAAATGATTTTATAAAGTTGAACAACTGATGTTGTTATGTGTTGTAATGATCAATACTGCCTGTAAAACAAAAAATATATTTAGTAAAATATTATATAACGTAATTTGAAAACTTAAATTACACGCGATATATGAATATAAACTGTATACGTAATATAAAAATGATGAAATTTTTGTTCTGTTCAATATTTTTAAAATTTTTTTTTATCTTAGGTGTTCTTTTGAGTGTTTTAACATAAATATAATCTCAAGTTAAAGTAACGACATCCAACTATTTTGAAGTACTTTAAAAATAAAATTTTACTATGATTGTTTAAGCCAAACACATTTTAAAAGTTAAAGCAAATTAGCCTAAAACCTAAAAGTAATCAACAAATTAAATTTATTTAAACTTGATAAACGCAGAAATGAAGTTTTGTGATCGTCAGTAGAGATATAACAATATTAGAGATATAACAAGACACTTTGGCACGAAGAAATACTTTTGTAAACAGTTAATATTAATAACATGTTAAAACTATGAATTTAACTTCGTCATTTTTAGGTTGCACTTGATGAACTTCTTTTGTTAACCTTCCAACTATTTACGTCAAAGCGAAAAAAACCTAATCAAAAAGAAAAAAGAAATTACAATTTTCTTCAAGACGCTTCGGGGAACTCCCCGATTTCTGTTTTTATTTATCACGCTCGGATGGTTTTAGATGTAAATTGCTTTATCCTCGATTATATAATATTTCATGTTAATTAATATTTTACATTTTTAAATATAAATTGAATCACAATGTATGTAACAAATTTTTGTTCTTAATAAGTTATTATTTTTTGTCTTAATCAAAAAATTTAAATACAGTTAAATATTTCAAGTTTTCTTAAAAATTTACAAAAATTATCATTAGTTAACCAACTTTGATATATTGTTATTACTACATAAATATTTATTTTTTGGGATGTATTTATTCAGATTCCCTTACTAAATCAAATACTTTAAAGCTCTTAAACTTGATACACTATCGAACACATCAAACAATCATTTAAATTTCTTAAATTTAAAAATAAATATCTATTTAATTTTTAACTTTTTTAGTTTTTAAAAAAATGCTAAATTATGTATTTAACTGAATGTTAAAAATTCAGTTAACTTTAAGATAACAAAAAAATAGTTTTTAAAACTTAAATCTGTTTTAAATCATTTTTTTTAATTTAACTGTAAAACAATTTTTT
The DNA here is from genome assembly GCF_963082875.1 of Corella eumyota. Lineage (NCBI taxonomy): Eukaryota > Metazoa > Chordata > Ascidiacea > Phlebobranchia > Corellidae > Corella > Corella eumyota. The sequence continues at coordinate 9,727,368 of NC_137496.1, forward strand.
AATTTAATTATTTTTTTATTTTAATTTACTATTGAACCCTTTCGAAATCTTAGATTTCGAAACACATTGTTATTGTCCGTATTTTTATTATTATGGTTCAAAATCTTAGATTTCGAAACATATTGTTATTGTCATTATTATGGTTCGAAATCTTAGATTTCGAAACATATTGTTATTGTCATTATACTTATTATTATTATTATTATTTTTATTATTATTTTTATTCTTTCTAGTCCCAATTTTGAAAGAAGATATCTTTAGTTCCTTAGAATTTAAAAATCTAAAATTTTAGTATGTTATTTATTATCAGATTATGTTTTCATTCTCCTATTTACAACATTTAATTATGACTAATTACTAATTAATAAGCGTTTATTTATTAAAATTTAAAGTTTGTTATTTATTTTTTAAATCTTGGTCAATTGTATATCATGATATCAGTAACTCAAAAATGAATTAAAATTTTAATTTTTATCACTAATTACTAATTAAAGGGTGTTTCTTTATTAAAATTTAAAGGCTGTTATTAATTTTTCAAATCTTGGTCAATTGTATATCATGATATTAGTAACTCAAAACTGAATTAAAATTTTAATTTTTAATCACTAAATACTAATTAATAAGTGTTTGTTTATTTAAATTTAAAGGTTGTTGATAATTTTTTTAATTTTTGTCAATTGTATAATATGATATTAGTAACTCAAAAATAAATTAAAATTTTAATTTTTGACACTAATTACTAATTAATAGGTGTTTGTTTATTTAAATTTAATGATTGTTATTAGGTTTTTAAATTTTGGTCAGTTATATGTTATAATATTTATAACTTGAAAATGAAATAAAAATTAATTCTTGTTTGTTTATTATATTTAAATGCTTGTTTGTTGATTAACAGTTTAAGTCCGATATTAAGCATTAAAAATTTGGTATGATGTATTTTAAAATATAAGTAGTTAAAAAACATATTTGAAAAATAAGTTTCAATTGTTTATCATATTTAAATGCTTGTTTATTTATTTTAATTAAAAAATCAATTTTAGGAATTTAAAATTTGGTATAATCTATATCCTGATATAAACAACTTAAAACTGCGTTAAATATTAGTTTTGGTGTGTATAGTATATATAAATGCTTGTTTGTTTATTCGAAGATATGTTATATTCTTAGTTAATGTTTATGCATATCTTTTTTTATTTATAGAAATTTATGTTAAAAATAATCAAATAATTTCGAACCATATTTTATTTATCAAATAAATCTAGTATTTATTATGGTTCGAAATCTTAGATTTCGAAACATATTGTTATTGTCATTATATTTATTATGGTTCGAAATCTTAGATTTCGAAACATATTGTTATTGTCATTATATTTATTATTATTATTATTATTATTATTATTATTATTGTTTTTATTCTTATTTGACAAATTTTGAAAGACGATAACTTTTGTTCTTTAAAACTAAAAGTTCTAAATTTTTAGTATGTTTGTTATTATCCCAACGAATCGCAAACCTCCTATTAACGACATTTAAATGTCACTAATTACTAATTAATATATTTTATTATTAAAATTTAAAGATTAAATTTGCTGAAATTTTAATATGTTGTTGGTATTATTATTTTGTATGTTGCTATTTAAAATGAAGATTTAACTCTAGCTAAATATCGTTTAATCATTATTTTAGTTTTTTTATAAAATAACGAATCAGTGTGAGTTTAACGCTTGAATAATTTAATAGCGTTCTGGTCGCCGTCAAAAATCGTCCTTTTTGCTGTCCATTAAAGTAAAAAATATTGGTTGAAAATTTAAGTAAAATGTTAAAATATAAGTAAACAATGTGTAAAATTTTCGTTTTAATTGTTTTGTTATTATTATATTTTAATACTTGTTTGATTACTAAAAAATTAAGATCTGTATTTTGCTTTTAAATTTAGTTTACTTTTATATTACAATATCAATGAGTGCGTGTTCGCTTGTTAAAATTAGGTTTAAATATAAAAAAGTTCATATTTAAATTTATAATTTAATTAATAAACCTACTAAATAAATTATATTTATAAAAAAAATCAAACAATTTCGAACCATATTTTATTTATCAAATAAATCTAGTTATTATTATTATTATTATGGTTCGAAATCTTTGATTTCGAAACATATTGTTATTGTCAGTGTATTTATTATTATTATTATTATTATTATTGTTTTTATTCTTTCTAGTCAGAATTTTGAAAGACGATAACTTTTGTTCTTTAAAACAAAAAGTTCTAAAATTTTAGTATGTTTGTTATTATCCTAACGAATCGCAAACCTCCTATTTACGACATTTAATTATCACTAATTACTAATTAATAGGTGTTTGTTTATTAAAATTTAAAGATTGTTATTAATTTTTTAAATTTTGGTCAATTGTATATTATGATATGACTAACTCAAAAATAAATTAAAATTTTAATTTTTATCACTAATTACTAATTAATAGGTGTTTATTTATTAAAATTTAAAGATTGTTATTAATTTTTTAAATTTTGGTCAATTGTATATCATGATATCAGTAACTCAAAAATGAATTAAAATTTTGAATTTTATCACTAATTACTAATTAATAGGTGTTTATTTAATAAAATTTAAAGTTTGTTATTTATTTTTTAAATCTCGGCCATTTGTATATCATGATATTGGTAACTCAAAAATGAATTAAAATTTTAATTTTTATTGCTAATTACTAATTAATAGGTGTTTATTTAATAAAATTTAAAAATTGTTAATTATTTTTTCAATCTTGGCCATTTGTATATTATGATACTAGTAACTCAAAAATGAATTAAAATTTTAATTTTTATCACCAATTAATAAATTATGGGTGTTTAGTGATTAAAATTTAAAGGTTGTTATTAATTTTTAAATTTTTGTCAATTGTATATCATGATATTAGTAACTCAAAAACGAATTTAATTTTTGTCACTAATTACTAATTAATAGGTGTTTGTTTATTTAAATTTAAAGATTGTTATTAGGTTTTTAAATTTTGGTCGGTTTTATCTTATAATATTTATAATTCGAAAAAAAATTAAAAAATAATTCTTGTTTGTTTTTTATATTTAAATGCTGGTTTGTTCATTAAAAATTAAAGTTCGACATTAAGCATTAAAAATTTGGTATGGTGTATTTTATAATATAAGTAATTAAAAAACATATTAGAAAAATAATTTTCGTTTATTTATCATATTTAAATGCTTGTTTATTTAATAAAAATCAATTTTAAGAATTTAAAATTTACTATAATTTATATCCTAATATCACCAACTTAAAACTGGGTTAAATATTAGTTTTTGTTTGTATTATATATATAAATGCTTGTTTGTTTATTAAAAATCAAAGGTTTGTAATATTCTTAGTTAATGTTTATGCATGTCTTTTTTTATTTATAAAAATTTATGTTAAAAATAATCAAATATTTTCGAACCATATTTTATTTATCAAATAAATCTAGTTATTAATCTTTTTCAGTGTCTTATAATCTGTAAATTTTGAGTTAACATAACTTTTGTTTGTGAACATTAACAGTTTTGAAATTTTAGTATGTTGTTTATTATCAGATTGTGTTTTTATTCTCCTATTTACAACATTTAACTATCACTAATTACTAATTAATAGGTGTTTATTTATTAAAATTTAAAGTTTGTTATTTATTTTTTAAATCTTAGCCATTTGTATATCATGATATTGGTAACTCAAAAATGAATTAAAATTTTGATTTTTATCACTAATTACTAATTAATAGGTGTTTATTTAATAAAATTTAAAGATTGTTATTAATTTTTAAAATCTTGGCTATTTGTATATCATGATATTAGAAATTCAAAAATGAATTAAAATGTTATTTTTTTGCACTAATTACTAATTAACAGGTGTTTATTTATTAAAATTTAAAGTTTGTTATTTATTTTTTAAATCTTGGCCATTTGTATATCATGATATTGGTAACTCAAAAATGAATTAAAATTTTAATTTTTATCACTAATTACTAATTAATAGGTGTTTATTTAATAAAATTTAAAGATTGTTATTTATTTTTTAAATGTTGGCCATTTGTATATCATAATATAAGTAACTCAAAAATGAATTAAAATTTTAATTTTTTTTACTAATTACTAATAATAGGTGTTTATTTAATGAAATCTTAAGATTGTTATTTATTTTTTAAATCTTGGCCATTTGTATATCATGATATTAGTAACTCAAAAATGAATTAAAATTTTAATTTTTTTACTAATTACTAATTAATAGGTGTTTATTTAATAAAATTTAAAGTTATTATTTATTTTTTAAATGTTGGCCATTTGTATATCATAGTATTAGTAACTCAAAAATGAATTAAAATTTTAATTTTTATCACTGATTAATAATTTATGGGTGTTTATTTATTAAAATTTAAAGATTGTTATTACTTTTTTAAATTTTAGTCTATTGTATATCATGATAGAGGTAGCTCAAAAATAGATAAAAAATTTTATTTTTGTTTGTTTATTATATTTAAATTATTCTTCATTTATTTAAACTTAAAGTTTGACATTAAGTATTTAAAATTTAATGTAATGTATTTTATAATATAGGTAGTTAAAAATAATTTTTGTTTATTTATCATTTGTAAATGCTTGTTTATTTAATGAAAAATCAAAAATCAACTTTAGGAATTTAAAATTTAGTCTAATGTATATCCTGATATTAACAACTTAAAACTCGGTTAAAAAATTAATTTTTGCATGTATATAATATTTTAATGCTTGTTTGTTTATTAAAAATCAAATATATGTAATTATTATTAATCTTTTCCAGTGTCTTATAAGCTGTAAATTTTGAGTTAACATAACTTTTGTTTTTGAACTTTTACAGTTTTGAAATTTTAGTATGTTGTTTATTATCAGATTGTGTTTTCATTCTCCTATTTACAACATTTAATTATCACTAATTACTAATAAGTAGGTGTTTATTTATTAAAATTTAAAATTTGTTATTTATTTTTTAAATCTTGGCCATTTGTATATCATGATATTGGTAACTCAAAAATGAATTAAAATTTTAATTTTTGTCACTAAATACTTATTAATAGGTGTTTGTTTATTCAAATTTAAAGGTTGTTATAAGGTTTTTAAATTTTGGTCGCTTATATATAAGATTAACATTTGCTCAAAGTTAATGTTAAATTTTTCCTCACAAACATTATAATAAAACTATCTTGATTGTAAAAAACATTCACAGTAGGGTCATGTGTGTTTGAGTCCACTACTCATATCATCATCTAAGCTAGGTAGTCTTCCTTTGAAAGAAGTCTCGAACGTTTGCAAAAACCTGACAAAGAAGATTAAAAATTTCATTCTGGCTAAATTTTCACCAATACACAACCTAGGTCCAATAGAAAATGGAAGAGTTTTATTAGTGGAAGGCACATATTTTCCTTCTTTTAAATGTCAACTTGGCAAAAACAGTTCAGGATTACTAACCTTAAAACTATTTTAATTTCAAATATTTTAATTTTAAATTAATTTTTCAACCATGCAGAGAAAACAAATAGAACTGTAAACAATACAAATTTAATAAATCATTTTTTTGTATTTAATCATCCTCAATGTGGAATGGACAACTTTACGGCTTAAACATAGAGTAACATGTGTAACACTAACCCAGTCTTAAGTTGACTTTGACAGTTTGGAATAATATTGATTCTAATTGCCAATAATTTTACTGGGTGTAAGATGTTGGCTTCGCAAAAGTTACCGTTTATGGTGCCCTACTCAAGAACATAACAGCATTAAAAATCAAACCCAAAACCTTATGTGGTAAAGCCGTTTTTAGCCAGTGGTAACATTGGGCTAGTGAAGGAATTTTATTTACGATACAAATTCTTTTATTAGACAAATAAAAAATCTTATGAAAATAAAATCTTACTCATGTAGATAATCTTTAATTTAAAACTTACAAACTGCAACCAAGAGCTAATTGTTGGGTAAAGGACTTGATGCATAAAACAAGAAATAAAATTGTAAGCAAGTTAAACTATTGAAACGTTAAATCTAAATAATTTCCTTAATGCTGAAGTGTATTCATGTATTTCAAGATAAACTAAAGCACCCAGGCAAAACCCAACTGAAATATAAAAGGTTTAAAAAAGAGGAAATTCAACTAATAATAAATTACACAAAGCTGTTGTTAAAAATAAAAAAGTTATACGCTTTAATATAATAAGCATCGCAATTCTTTGAGCTTAAACAACCAGTAGTGTAAATAAAAGAGGACAACCAGTAGTGTAAATAAAAGAGGAATATTAAATTTATCCCCACTACTCTACTGTACTTATCTACTTTAAAAGCAGTAACGTTACAACCCGATTACGTCACTAAATAGGTTTTTTTGTTAAAACAAAATTTTTTTTGTTAAACAAAATTTATTAATAATATCAAAATAAGGGAAAAATAAGTCTAAAAACAAATAATATCGACAACAGAAAAAAATACGTAAAAAAAGGCTAGGAACATAAATAATATTAATAACAGAAAGAAATACGAAAAAAATAAGGCTAAGAACATAAATAATATCGACAACAGAAAGAAATACAAAAAAAATAAGGCTGAGAACACAAATAATATCGATAACAGAAAAGAGTACGTGAAATTAAGGCTGAAAACATAAATAATATCGACAACAGAAAGAAATATGAAATAAATGAGGCCGAAATATGAAATAAATGACAACAGAAAGAAATATAAAATAAATGAGGCTTAGAACATAAATGATATCGACAGCAGACAAGAATACATGAAATTAAGGCTAAAAACATAAATGATATCGACAACAGAAAGAAATACGAAATAATTAAGGCTAAGAACTTAAATCAAATCGACAACAGAAAAGAATACATAAAATAAAGGCTAAAAACATAAATAATATCGACAACAGAAAGAAATACAAAAAAAAATAAGGCAGAGAACACAAATAATATTGATAACAGAAAAGGGTATGTGAAATTAAGGCTAAAAACATAAATAATATCGACAGCAGACAAAAATACGTAAAAATAAGGCTAAAAACATAAACAATATCAACAACAGAAAGAAATATGAAATAAATGAGGCTAAGAACATAAATGATATCGACAATAGAAAAGAATTTGTGAAATTAAGGCTAAAAACATAAATAAATATCGACAACAGAAAGAAATACGAAAAAAATAAGGCTAAAACATAAACAATATCGACAACAGAAAGAAATACGAAAAAATAAGGCTAAAAACATAAATAATATCGACAACAGAAAACAATGTGTAAAATTAAGGCTAAAAACATAAATAATATCGACAACAAAAAGAAATACAAAAAAAATAAGGCTAAAAACATAAACAATATAAAATAATAAGGCTAAAAACATAAATAATATCGACAACAGAAAGAAATACAAAAATATTGCTAAAAATATAATTAATATTGACAACGAAAAAGAATAAAAAAAGAGGCTAAAAACATAAAAATAATCGACAAACAAATCAGGAAAATAAGGCTTAAATATAAATAATATTGACCACAGAAAAGAATACAAAAAAACAATATTAATAAATAAATAATTCATATAATATAAGCCAATATAGCTCTAGTGGGAAAGCACGAACTGGTCACATTATCGAACGAATGTCTCAACTTGGCAAACATCATTGGGAAGTTGTAGCAACATCATCAGAAAGTGGTGACAACATCATCATGGGTAGCAACATCATCAGAAAATGGTAGCAACATTATCAAAAGATGTTGGAAAAGTGGTAGCAACATCATTGGGGGGGGGGTAGTGACTTAGTGACTTTATCGGAAAGTGGTAGCAACATTATCAGAAAGTTGTATCAACATCATCGGGGCGCAGGGGGTGGCAACATCATTGGAAAGTAAAAGAAAAATTTTCTGGAAAGTAACAACATCATTAAAAGGCAAAATCATCATTTACAACATCATCAAAAGGCACCATCTGGGGTAGCAACATCATCGGAAGGTAGTAGCAACATCATAAGAGGCAGCAACAATATCGGTAGGTAGCAACGTAAGCATAAGGTGGTAACAATATTTTCAGGGGGTAGCGACATTATGTAAGGGCAACAACATCATTGGAAAATGAAAGAAAAATTATCGGGGTAGCAACATCACTGAAAAGTGGTAGCAAAAGAATTGGGGGTTAGCAACATCATCATGGAGGGGTAGCAACATCATCAGAAAGTGGTAGCAACATTATTGGGAAGCAGGAGGATAGCAACATCATAGGAAGGTGGTAGCGATATCCTTAGAGGTAACAACATTATCGGGACTCCGGGGAGGAGGATAACAACATCATTGAAAAGTGGAAGAAAAATTATCGTCGGGTAGCAACATCATCGGAAAGTGGTAGAAAAGGTATTAGGGGGGTAATGACATCATTTGGGGTAACAACATCATCAGCGAGGGGTAGCAACATCATCAGAAAGTGGTATCAACGTCATCGGGACACAGGGGATAGCAACATCATTGGAAGGTAGTAGCAACATCGTCATCTGAAACCTTTAAAAAAAGCTGGAAAGCAGTTATCTATTTCTAAATACAAAAAAAAAATAGTGAACATATTACCTTGTCGTTTAGAAGACTATATGTTACCTATCTTTCTCGATTCAAAAGGTGACATGATCAGAGGGTGACATCATCGAAGTGTAACCTAATCCGAAACACTGGATTGCATTAAACACTATGTAGACAAAATGACCTCGAAAAAAATTGAAAAGAATTAAATATGTTATTTGGTACAGTTGTTTAATATAATTACAAATATATAAAATTAATTATTTAGTTATACGTATTTACTGCATGAATACCAAACTTTTATTAAAAAAAGGGATAATATTAGGAAATAATTAAGAAAAATTATTAAAATAAACAAACAAATTGTAAGGTCGTTACAATAAATTAAAACACCAACCAACAAGTTATTAAACAAATACAATACACAAAATAGTAGCCTACTTATTAATAGTAGGTAACTGATAAACAAATAGCTAACAAATCAAATAGCAGGCATGTAGATCGCAGCTAATCGCACTCTAGTACGCCAACTAGCGGTCGACTTTGACGTCTACAGATCTCCACTTAGCAGATGGTAATATAGCTACGACAACTAAAGCGACGCAAACTGACGTGTAAACTGAAGCGGCGTAAACTGACGTTTAACTCGAAGCGAACGACGAAAGCGACGAACAACGAACGAGAAAAAGCGACGAACGACGTAAGCAACGAACAACGAACGACGAAAGCGACGCAAACTAAAGCGACCAACGAAGCGTATGTTGCAACACGCGCACGAATTAGATTGAACGCAAGATTGACCTAATACAACTAGGCTGATCCTAATAATTGGTCATTTTTAGTATATATCTGTAATCAACAATACCTCAAATTTGACAAGCTGAGGCCTTTGCCTTTAGGGTTAGGGTGTAGGACTTTTATTAGTGAAAATGCATATAGAAAGATGTACACTCAAAAATTATAAATAATGTTATTATCAATTTAATATATATATATATTTATTAAAAAACAAATATCTTACCATATGTTAAAGAAATCACCTTTTTGTTCTTCTTCTCACAACTTAATAAAACCTCAATTAACAACTACCTCTCTTATCAGATCAACACCAGATCCTCCACATGTTCCTCTATTCTTCATCAAATTATCATCAGATCCTCCAGATGTTCTTTTATTCATTATTGCATTCTCCAGGTTTACGAGATCGCCATCTGAAATCTGAAACCTTAAAAAAAAGCTAAAAAGCAGTTATGTATGTTTAATTAAAAATTAAAATTGATTAACATATTACCTTGTTGTTCAGAAGACTACATGTTACTTATCTTTCTCGATTTCTCATTAGATCCTCCAGATGTTCCTTCATTCTTCATGAAATCATCATTAAATCCTCCATATGTTCCTCTATTCCTCATCAGAAGCGCCAGGTTCACGAGATCGTCATCTGAAATCTAAAACCTTGAAATGAAAGCTAAAAAGCAGTTATATATGTCTAATTAAAAATTAAAATTAGTTAAAATATTACCTTGTTGTTCAGAAGACTACATGTTACCTATCTTTCTCGATTCCTCATTAGATCCTTCAGAAGTTCATTATTCTTCATGAAATCACCTTAAGATCCACCAGATGTTCCTCTATTCCTCATCAGATCCTCCAGGTTCACGAGATCGCCATCTGCAATCTGAAACCTTAAAAAAAAGCTAAAAAGCAGTTATGTATGTTTAATTAAAAATTAAAATTAGTTAAAATATTACCTTGTTGTTCAGAAGACTACATGTTACTTATCTTTCTCGATTTCTCATTAGATCCTCCAGATGTTCCTTCATTTTTCATGAACTCATCATCAGATCCTCTAGATGTTCCTCCTTTCCTCATCAGATCCTCTAGGTTCACGAGATCGTCATCTCAAAGCTAAAATCTTAAAAAGAAAGCTAAAAAGCAGTTTCTATGTCTAATTAAAAATCAAAATTGGTTAACATATTACCTTGTTGTTCAGAAGACTACATGTTACCTATCTTTCTCGATTCCTCATTAGATCCTCGAGATGTTCCTTCATTCTTCATGAAATCATCATTAAATCCTCCAGGTGTTCCTCTATTCCTCATCAGATCCGCCAGGTTCACGAGGTCGTCATCTGAAATCTAAAACCTTAAAAAGAAAGCTAAAAAGCAGTTATATATGTCTAATTAAAAATTAAAATTAGTTAAAATATTACCTTGTTGTTCAGAAGACTACATGTTACCTATCTTTCTCGATTCCTCATTAGATCCTCCAGAAGTTCCTTCATTCTTCGTGAAATCACCTTCAGATCCACCAGATGTTCCTCTATTTCTCATCAGATTCTCCAGGTTCACGAGATTGCCATCTGAAATCTGAAACCTTAAAAAAAAGCTAAAAAGCAGTTATGTATGTTTAATTAAAAATTAAAATTGGTTAACATATTACCTTGTTGTTCAGAAAACTACATGTTACTTATCTTTCTCGATTCCTCATTAGATCCTCGAGATGTTCCTTCATTCTTCATGAAATCATGATTAAATCCTCCATGTGTTCCTCTATTTCTCATCAGATCCGTCAGGTCCACGAGGTCGTCATCTAATATCTAAAACCTTAAAAAGAAAGCTAAAAAGCAGTTATATATGTTCAATTAAAAATCAAAATTGGTTAACATATTACCTTGTTGTTCAGAAGACTACATGTTACTTATCTTTCTCGATTCCACATTAGATCCTCCAGATGTTCCTCTATTCCTCATCAGATCCTCCAGGTTCACGAGATCGCCATCTGAAATCTGAAACCTTAAAAAAAGCTAAAAAGCAGATATGTATGTTTAATTAAAAATTAAAATTAGTTAAAATATTACCTTGTTGTTCAAAAGACTACATGTTACCTATCTTTCTCGATTCCTCATTAGATCCTTCAGAAGTTCATTATTCTTCATGAAATCACCTTCAGATCCACCAGATGTTCCTCTATTCCTCATCAGATCCTCCAGGTTCACGAGATCGCCATCTGCAATCTGAAACCTTAAAAAAAAGCTAAAAAGCAGTTATGTATGTTTAATTAAAAATTAAAATTAGTTAAAATATTACCTTGTTGTTCAGAAGACTACATGTTACTTATCTTTCTCGATTTCTCATTAGATCCTCCAGATGTTCCTTCATTTTTCATGAACTCATCATCAGATCCTCTAGATGTTCCTCCTTTTTTCATCAGATCCTCTAGGTTCACGAGATCGTCATCTCAAAACTAAAATCTTAAAAAGAAAGCTAAAAAGCAGTTTCTATGTCTAATTAAAAATCAAAATTGGTTAACATATTACCTTGTTGTTCAGAAGACTACATGTTACCTATCTTTCTCGATTCCTCATTAGATCCTCGAGATGTTCCTTCATTCTTCATGAAATCATCATTAAATCCTCCAGGTGTTCCTCTATTCCTCATCAGATCCGCCAGGTTTACGAGGTCGTCATCTGAAATCTAAAACCTTAAAAAGAAAGCTAAAAAGCAGTTATATATGTCTAATTAAAAATTAAAATTAGTTAAAATATTACCTTGTTGTTCAGAAGACTACATGTTACTTATCTTTCTCGATTCCTCATTAAATCCTCCAGATGTTCATTCATTCTTCATGAAATCACCTTCAGATCCACCAGATGTTCCTCTATTCCTCATCAGATCCTCCAGGTTCACGAGATCGCCATCTGAAATCTGAAACCTTAAAAAAAAGCTAAAAAGCAGTTATGTATGTTTAATTAAAAATTAAAATTGGTTAACATATTACCTTGTTGTTCAGAAGACTACATGTTACTTATCTTTCTCAATTCCTCATTAGATTCTCGAGATGTTCCTTCATTCTTCATGAAATCATGATTAAATCCTCCATGTGTTCCTCTATTTCTCATCAGATCCGTCAGGTCCACGAGGTCGTCATCTAATATCTAAAACCTTAAAAAGAAAGCTAAAAAGCAGTTATGTATGTTTAATTAAAAATTAAAATTAGTTAAAATATTACCTTGTTGTTCAGAAGACTACATGTTACTTATCTTTCTCGATTTCTCATTAGATCCTCCAGATGTTCCTTCATTTTTCATGAACTCATCATCAGATCCTCTAGATGTTCCTCCTTTTCTCATCAGATCCTCTAGGTTCACGAGATCGTCATCTCAAAGCTAAAACCTTAAAAAGAAAGCTAAAAAGCAGTTTCTATGTCTAATTAAAAATCAAAATTGGTTAACATATTACCTTGTTGTTCAGAAGACTACATGTTACCTATCTTTCTCGATTCCTCATTAGATCCTCGAGATGTTCCTTCATTCTTCATGAAATCATCATTAAATCCTCCAGGTGTTCCTCTATTCCTCATCAGATCCGCCAGGTTCACGAGGTCGTCATCTGAAATCTAAAACCTTAAAAAGAAAGCTAAAAAGCAGTTATATATGTTCAATTAAAAATTAAAATTGGTTAACATATTACCTTGTTGTTCAGAAGACTACATGTTACTTATCTTTCTCGATTCCACATTAGATCCTCCAGATGTTCCTCTATTCCTCATCAGATCCTCCAGTTTCACGAGATCGCCATCTGAAATCTGAAACCTTAAAAAAAGCTAAAAAGCAGATATGTATGTTTAATTAAAAATTAAAATTAGTTAAAATATTACCTTGTTGTTCAAAAGACTACATGTTACCTATCTTTCTCGATTCCTCATTAGATCCTTCAGAAGTTCATTATTCTTCATGAAATCACCTTCAGATCCACCAGATGTTCCTCTATTCCTCATCAGATCCTCCAGGTTCACGAGATCGCCATCTGCAATCTGAAACCTTAAAAAAAAGCTAAAAAGCAGTTATGTATGTTTAATTAAAAATTAAAATTAGTTAAAATATTACCTTGTTGTTCAGAAGACTACATGTTACTTATCTTTCTCGATTTCTCATTAGATCCTCCAGATGTTCCTTCATTTTTCATGAACTCATCATCAGATCCTCTAGATGTTCCTCCTTTTCTCATCAGATCCTCTAGGTTCACGAGATCGTCATCTCAAAGCTAAAACCTTAAAAAGAAAGCTAAAAAGCAGTTTCTATGTCTAATTAAAAATCAAAATTGGTTAACATATTACCTTGTTGTTCAGAAGACTACATGTTACCTATCTTTCTCGATTCCTCATTAGATCCTCGAGATGTTCCTTCATTCTTCATGAAATCATCATTAAATCCTCCAGGTGTTCCTCTATTCCTCATCAGATCCGCCAGGTTCACGAGGTCGTCATCTGAAATCTAAAACCTTAAAAAGAAAGCTAAAAAGCAGTTATATATGTTTAATTAAAAATTAAAATTGGTTAACATATTACCTTGTTGTTCAGAAGACTACATGTTACTTATCTTTCTCAATACCTCATTAGATTCTCGAGATGTTCCTTCATTCTTCATGAAATCATGATTAAATCCTCCATGTGTTCCTCTATTTCTCATCAGATCCGTCAGGTCCACGAGGTCGTCATCTAATATCTAAAACCTTAAAAAAAAAGCTAAAAAGCAGTTATATATGTTCAATTAAAAATTAAAATTGGTTAACATATTACCTTGTTGTTCAGAAGACTACATGTTACTTATCTTTCTCGATTCCACATTAGATCCTCCAGATGTTCCTCTATTCCTCATCAGATCCTCCAGGTTCACGAGATCGCCATCTGAAATCTGAAACCTTAAAAAAAGCTAAAAAGCAGATATGTATGTTTAATTAAAAATTAAAATTAGTTAAAATATTACCTTGTTGTTCAAAAGACTACATGTTACCTATCTTTCTCGATTCCTCATTAGATCCTTCAGAAGTTCATTATTCTTCATGAAATCACCTTCAGATCCACCAGATGTTCCTCTATTCCTCATCAGATCCTCCAGGTTCACGAGATCGCCATCTGCAATCTGAAACCTTAAAAAAAAGCTAAAAAGCAGTTATGTATGTTTAATTAAAAATTAAAATTAGTTAAAATATTACCTTGTTGTTCAGAAGACTACATGTTACTTATCTTTCTCGATTTCTCATTAGATCCTCCAGATGTTCCTTCATTTTTCATGAACTCATCATCAGATCCTCTAGATGTTCCTCCTTTTTTCATCAGATCCTCTAGGTTCACGAGATCGTCATCTCAAAACTAAAATCTTAAAAAGAAAGCTAAAAAGCAGTTTCTATGTCTAATTAAAAATCAAAATTGGTTAACATATTACCTTGTTGTTCAGAAGACTACATGTTACCTATCTTTCTCGATTCCTCATTAGATCCTCGAGATGTTCCTTCATTCTTCATGAAATCATCATTAAATCCTCCAGGTGTTCCTCTATTCCTCATCAGATCCGCCAGGTTTACGAGGTCGTCATCTGAAATCTAAAACCTTAAAAAGAAAGCTAAAAAGCAGTTATATATGTCTAATTAAAAATTAAAATTAGTTAAAATATTACCTTGTTGTTCAGAAGACTACATGTTACTTATCTTTCTCGATTCCTCATTAAATCCTCCAGATGTTCATTCATTCTTCATGAAATCACCTTCAGATCCACCAGATGTTCCTCTATTCCTCATCAGATCCTCCAGGTTCACGGGATCGCCATCTGAAATCTGAAACCTTAAAAAAAAGCTAAAAAGCAGTTATGTATGTTTAATTAAAAATTAAAATTGGTTAACATATTACCTTGTTGTTCAGAAGACTACATGTTACTTATCTTTCTCAATTCCTCATTAGATTCTCGAGATGTTCCTTCATTCTTCATGAAATCATGATTAAATCCTCCATGTGTTCCTCTATTTCTCATCAGATCCGTCAGGTCCACGAGGTCGTCATCTAATATCTAAAACCTTAAAAAGAAAGCTAAAAAGCAGTTATATATGTTCAATTAAAAATTAAAATTGGTTAACATATTACCTTGTTGTTCAGAAGACTACATGTTACTTATCTTTCTCGATTCCACATTAGATCCTCCAGATGTTCCTCTATTCCTCATCAGATCCTCCAGTTTCACGAGATCGCCATCTGAAATCTGAAACCTTAAAAAAAGCTAAAAAGCAGATATGTATGTTTAATTAAAAATTAAAATTAGTTAAAATATTACCTTGTTGTTCAAAAGACTACATGTTACCTATCTTTCTCGATTCCTCATTAGATCCTTCAGAAGTTCATTATTCTTCATGAAATCACCTTCAGATCCACCAGATGTTCCTCTATTCCTCATCAGATCCTCCAGGTTCACGAGATCGCCATCTGCAATCTGAAACCTTAAAAAAAAGCTAAAAAGCAGTTATGTATGTTTAATTAAAAATTAAAATTAGTTAAAATATTACCTTGTTGTTCAGAAGACTACATGTTACTTATCTTTCTCGATTTCTCATTAGATCCTCCAGATGTTCCTTCATTTTTCATGAACTCATCATCAGATCCTCTAGATGTTCCTCCTTTTCTCATCAGATCCTCTAGGTTCACGAGATCGTCATCTCAAAGCTAAAACCTTAAAAAGAAAGCTAAAAAGCAGTTTCTATGTCTAATTAAAAATCAAAATTGGTTAACATATTACCTTGTTGTTCAGAAGACTACATGTTACCTATCTTTCTCGATTCCTCATTAGATCCTCGAGATGTTCCTTCATTCTTCATGAAATCATCATTAAATCCTCCAGGTGTTCCTCTATTCCTCATCAGATCCGCCAGGTTCACGAGGTCGTCATCTGAAATCTAAAACCTTAAAAAGAAAGCTAAAAAGCAGTTATATATGTCTAATTAAAAATTAAAATTAGTTAAAATATTACCTTGTTGTTCAGAAGACTACATGTTACCTATCTTTCTCGATTCCTCATTAGATCCTCCAGATGTTCATTCATTCTTCATGAAATCACCTTCAGATCCACCAGATGTTCCTCTATTCCTCATCAGATCCTCCAGGTTCACGAGATCGCCATCTGAAATCTGAAACCTTAAAAAAAAGCTAAAAAGCAGTTATGTATGTTTAATTAAAAATTAAAATTGGTTAACATATTACCTTGTTGTTCAGAAGACTACATGTTACTTATCTTTCTCAATTCCTCATTAGATTCTCGAGATGTTCCTTCATTCTTCATGAAATCATGATTAAATCCTCCATGTGTTCCTCTATTTCTCATCAGATCCGTCAGGTCCACGAGGTCGTCATCTAATATCTAAAACCTTAAAAAAAAAGCTAAAAAGCAGTTATATATGTTCAATTAAAAATTAAAATTGGTTAACATATTACCTTGTTGTTCAGAAGACTACATGTTACTTATCTTTCTCGATTCCACATTAGATCCTCCAGATGTTCCTCTATTCCTCATCAGATCCTCCAGGTTCACGAGATCGCCATCTGAAATCTGAAACCTTAAAAAAAGCTAAAAAGCAGATATGTATGTTTAATTAAAAATTAAAATTAGTTAAAATATTACCTTGTTGTTCAAAAGACTACATGTTACCTATCTTTCTCGATTCCTCATTAGATCCTTCAGAAGTTCATTATTCTTCATGAAATCACCTTAAGATCCACCAGATGTTCCTCTATTCCTCATCAGATCCTCCAGGTTCACGAGATCGCCATCTGCAATCTGAAACCTTAAAAAAAAAGCTAAAAAGCAGTTATGTATGTTTAATTAAAAATTAAAATTAGTTAAAATATTACCTTGTTGTTCAGAAGACTACATGTTACTTATCTTTCTCGATTTCTCATTAGATTCTCCAGATGTTCCTTCATTTTTCATGAACTCATCATCAGATCCTCTAGATGTTCCTCCTTTCCTCATCAGATCCTCTAGGTTCACGAGATCGTCATCTCAAAGCTAAAATCTTAAAAAGAAAGCTAAAAAGCAGTTTCTATGTCTAATTAAAAATCAAAATTGGTTAACATATTACCTTGTTGTTCAGAAGACTACATGTTACCTATCTTTCTCGATTCCTCATTAGATCCTCGAGATGTTCCTTCATTCTTCATGAAATCATCATTAAATCCTCCAGGTGTTCCTCTATTCCTCATCAGATCCGCCAGGTTCACGAGGTCGTCATCTGAAATCTAAAACCTTAAAAAGAAAGCTAAAAAGCAGTTATATATGTCTAATTAAAAATTAAAATTAGTTAAAATATTACCTTGTTGTTCAGAAGACTACATGTTACCTATCTTTCTCGATTCCTCATTAGATCCTCCAGATGTTCATTCATTCTTCATGAAATCACCTTCAGATCCACCAGATGTTCCTCTATTCCTCATCAGATCCTCCAGGTTCACGAAATCGCCATCTGAAATCTGAAACCTTAAAAAAAGCTAAAAAGAAGTTATGTATGTTTAATTAAAAATTAAAATTGGTTAACATATTACCTTGTTGTTCAGAAGACTACATGTTACTTATCTTTTTCGATTTCTCATTAGATCCTCCAGATGTTCCTTCATTTATCATGAAATCATCATCAGATCCTCCAGATGTTCCTCTATTCCTCATCAGATCCTCCAGGTTCACAAGATCGTCATCTGAAATCTAAAACCTTAAAAAAAAAGCTAAAAAGCAGTTTCTATGTCTAATTAAAAATCAAAATTGGTTAACATATTACCTTGTTGTTCAGAAGACTACATGTTACCTATCTTTCTCGATTCCTCATTAGATCCTCGAGATGTTCCTTCATTCTTCATGAAATCATCATTAAATCCTCCAGGTGTTCCTCTATTCCTCATCAGATCCGCCAGGTTCACGAGGTCGTCATCTGAAATCTAAAACCTTAAAAAGAAAGCTAAAAAGCAGTTATTTATGTCTAATTAAAAATTAAAATTGGTTAACATATTACCTTGTTGTTCAGAAGACTTTATGTTACTTATCTTTCTCGATTCCTCAATATATCTTGCAGATGTTCCTTTATTCTTCATGAAATAATCATCAGTTCCTCGAGATGTTCCTCTATTCCTCATCAGATCCTCCAGGTTCACAAGATCGTCATCTGAAATCTGAAACCTTAAAAAGAAAGCTAAAAAGCAGTTATATATGTCTAATTAAAAATTAAAATTGGTTAACAGACTACCTTGTTTTTCAGAAGACTACATGTTACCTATCTTTCTCAATTCCTCATTAGATCCTTCAAAAGTTTCTTCATTTTTCATGAAATCATCATCAGATCCTCCAGATGTTATTCTTTATTCCTCATTAAATCCTTCAGCTTCACAAAATCGTCGTCTGAAACCTTAATAAGAATGCTGGAAAGCAGTTATATATGTCTAAATAGAAAAAAATATTAGTTAATTTGTTAACATTTTACCTAGTTGGTCAAGGGACTATAGGTTACCTATTTTCTCTTTACCTCATTTGTTCATCATCATCATCATCATCAGATCCCTCGGCTCCACAAAGTTGTCATCTAAAACCTTAGAAAAGAAACAACTAAACCGACGCAAACTGACAACTTTACAGCCAAAGCGACTCAAATCGACGCACGCAAACTGACAATGTTACAATGAAAGCGACGGAAGCGACGAACAACGAAATTGACGCAAACTGGCGTAACAACTGAAGCGATCGACGAAAGCGGCGAATAACGGAAGCGACGATTGCGGCGAACAACGAAAGCGTCGAAAGCGGCGAACAACGATAGCGTCGAAAGCGACGATCAACGGAATCGACAAACAACGAAAGCGACGCAAACTGAAGCGACGAACAGAGCAATGTGTTGCAACACGCGCACGAATTCAATTTAAAGCAAGACTGACGACCCGCCTAATCCAACTAGGCTGATCTTAGTCTTATATCTTAAAACTTTGTAAGTTGGACCATAGCCTTCAAAGCTAGGGTGTAGGCCTTAGGTTATGAGAAAAACATGTAAAATTTGTACAATGATAAATAAATTTATTATCTATTTAATATATATATTTTTCGAAAAACAAGTATCTTACCGGGATGCTTAAGAAATCGCCTTTTTGGTCTTTTCCTCACAGCTCATCAAAGCCTAAATTTACAACTACCTGAGACCCACATCACACCCTTCAATTTCTCTTTAAATCACCGTAGAATCGCCTAATTAGTACCTATTTCTCGTCAGATCATCATCAGACACTCCCTTTCTGCGAGATCGTCATCTACAACTGCAAATATAAACTGGGGGCAGTTAAAATGTTTAGTTAGGTATTATTTATAGATACGCTTTCAAATAGTGTTGTTTAATAAATACGCGGACTGTTAAACGCAATACGCCAAACATTAAAACAACGAATGTATCGATACGCGCACGATCCTACCCCTAACGCACTGCATAACCAATTAAACAACACCATATACACTAAAAAAATAACTACTAAAAATTATAAAATAATTCACTTAACTCGATTTTCTAAAGAAAAAGATGGCTTCGTTCTAAAGACGCTTTCGGCATGGCTTAAACTCTCAACTTAGCTAAAACATAAAACAAACATCCTGAACACAGACTAACTTAAACTTAATGGCGGACAAGCCAATCCAAGAAGTCAAGTTGTGACGTCAGTTGTATTCATCCGCAACGCATTATGCTAAAGGCGTATAAAGAAATAGTTTCTTGACTAATCAAATTATAAAAAACTAACAACGTTGTTATCTTACGAAACAATTTAAAATAGAAAACTTTATTAATTTTAAATATTTAATTAAATATTAGCTTTATAAACTTACTATTAAACTATATACCACATGTTTTAACACAAAACCTAAAAGCGCTTCTCTTAAATTCTGCGCTTCGCTAACTTCGGCGCTGATTGCCTGAAACGAATTACGCTTTTCTTCGGTAATATTTCAATTTTTTTTTACTACGTCCTTACTAGTCGGGATTATTTTTGTTGTAATAATTATTATGCTTCGAAATCTTAGATTTCAAAACGTGTTGTTATTGTGAATATTTTTATTATTATGTTTTTATAAAACATAATAAATAGTTTTTTATTATAAACGTAACAGTTTTATATTATAATATTAATTACTTAAAAAGGATTTTTTTTTAAAAACATTTAAAATAATTTTGTTTTGAAATTTTTTTAGTACAATCATTTAATATGATTTTAGTTTTATAACTAAATACGTAATATTTGATTTATTAATTTAGTTAATATTTATAATTAAGTATTGTTTATGCGTAACTTTATTTATTAATAGTTTTTAAAAATAAACAAATAATTTCGAACCATATTTTATTTATTAAATAAATCTAGTTATTATTATGGTTCGAAATCTTAGATTTCGAAACATATTGTTATTGTCAGTGTATTTATTATTATTATTATTATTATTATTATTGTTTTTATTCTTTCTAGTCAGAATTTTGAAAGACGATAACTTTTGTTCTTTAAAACTAAAAGTTCTAAATTTTTAGTATGTTTGTTATTATCCCAACGAATCGCAAACCTCCTATTTACGACATTTAATTATCACTAATTACTAATTAATAGGTGTTTGTTTATTAAAATTTAATGGTTGTTATTAATTTTTTAAATCTTGGTCAATTGTATATTATGATATTACTAACTCAAAAATAAATTAAAATTTTAATTTTTATCACTAATTACTTAATAATAGGTGTTTATTTATTAAAATTTAAAGTTTGTTATTTATTTTTTAAATCTTGGTCAATTGTATATCATGATATCAGTAACTCAAAAATAAATTAAAATTTTAATTTTATCACTAATTACTAATTAAAAGGTGTTTCTTTATTAAAATTTAAAGGTTGTTATTAATTTTTCAAATCTTGGTCAATTGTATATCATGATATTAGTAACTCAAAACTGAATTAAAATTTTAATTTTTAATCACTAAATACTAATTATTAAGTGTTTGTTTATTTAAATTTAAAGGTTGTTGTTAATTTTTTAAATTTTTGTCAATTGTATATTATGATATTAGTAACTCAAAAATAAATTAAAATTTTAATTTTTAACACTAATTACTAATAAATAGGTGTTTGTTTATTTAAATTTAATGATTGTTATTAGATTTTTTAATTTTGGTCAGTTATATGTTATAATATTTATAACTTGAAAATGAAATAAAAATTAATTCTTGTTTGTTTATTATATTTAAATGCTTGTTTGTTGATTAAAATAGGAATTTAAAATTTGGTATCATCTATATCCTGATATAAACAACTTAAAACTGCGTTAAATATTAGTTTTTGTGTGTATAGTATATATAAATGCTTGTTTGTTTATTCGAAGATATGTAATATTCTTAGTTAATGTTTATGCATATCTTTTTTTATTTATAAAAATTTATGTTAAAAATAATCAAAAAATTTCGAACCATATTTTATTTATCAAATAAATCTAGTTATTATTATTATTGTTTTTATTCTTTCTAGTCAGAATTTTGAAAGACGATAACTTTTGTTCTTTAAAACTAAAAGTTCTAAATTTTTAGTATGTTTGTTATTATCCCAACGAATCGCAAACCTCCTATTTACGACATTTAATTATCACTAATTACTAATTAATAGGTATTTGTTTATTAAAATTTAAAGGTTGTTATTAATTTTTTAAATCTTGGTCAATTGTATATTATGATATTACTAACACAAAAATAAATTAAAATTTTAATTTTTATCACTAATTACTTAATAATAGGTGTTTGTTTATTAAAATTTAAAAGCTGTTATTAATTTTTTAAATTTTTGTCAATTGTATATCATGATATCAGTAACTCAAAAACGAATTTAATTTTTGTCACTAATTACTAATTAATAGGTGTTTGTTTATTTAAATTTAAAGATTGTTATTAGGTTTATAAATTTTGGTCGGTTTTATCTTATAATATTTATAATTCGAAAATAAATTAAAAAAGAATTCTTGTTTATTTTTTATATTTAAATGCTGGTTTGTTCATTAAAAATTAAAGTTCGACATTAAACATTAAAAATTTGGTTTGATGTATTTTATAATATAAGTAATTAAAAAACATATTAGAAAAATAATTTTCGTTTATTTATTATATTTAAATGCTTGTTTATTTAATAAAAATCAATTTTAAGAATTTAAAATTTACTATAATTTATATCCTAATATCACCAACTTAAAACTGGGTTAAATATTAGTTTTTGTTTGTATTATATATATAAATGCTTGTTTGTTTATTAAAAATCAAAGGTTTGTAATATTCTTAGTTAATGTTTATGCATCTCTTTTTTTATTTATAAAAATTTATGTTAAAAATAATCAAATATTTTCGAACCATATTTTATTTATCAAATAAATCTAGTTGTTTTTATTCTTATTTGACCGAATTTTGAAAGACGATAACTTTTGTTCTTTAAAAGTAAAAGTTCTAAATTTTTAGTATGTTTGTTATTATCCCAACGAATCGCAAACCTCCTATTTACGACATTTAAATGTCACTAATTACTAATTAATATATTTAATTATTAAAATTTAAAGATTAAATTTTCTGAAATTTTAATATGTTGTTGGTATTATTATTTTGTATGTTGCTATTTAAAATGAAGATTTAACTCTAGCTAAATATCGTTTAATCATTATTTTAGTTTTTTATAAAATAACGAATCAGTGTGAGTTTAACGCTTGAATAATTTAATAGCGTTCTGGTCGCCGTCAAAAATCGTCCTTTTCGCTGTCTATTAAAGTAAAAAATATTGGTTAAAAATTTAAGTAAAATGTTAAAGTATAAGTCAAAAATGCGTAAAATTTTTTTTTTAATTGTTTTGTTATTATTATATTTTAATACTCGTTTGATTACTAAAAAATTAAGATCGGTATTTTGCTTTTAAATTTAGTTTACCTTTATATTACAATATCAATGAATGCGTGTTCTTGTGTTAAAATTAGGTTTAAATATAAAAAGTTTATATTTAAATTTTTAATTTAATTAATAAACCTACTAAATAAATTATATTTATTAAAAAGAATCAAACGATTTCGAACCATATTTTATTTATCAAATAAATCTAGTTATTATTGTTTTTATTCTTATTTGACGAATTTTGAAAGACGATAACTTTTGTTCTTTAAAACTAAAAGTTCTGAATTTTTAGTATGTTTGTTATTATCCCAACGAATCGCAAACCTCCTATTAACGACATTTAATTATCACTAATTACTAATTAATATATTTTATTATTAAAATTTAAAGATTAAATTTGCTGAAATTTTAATATGTTGTTGGTATTATTATTTTGTATGTTGCTATTTAAAATGAAGATTTAACTCTAGCTAAATATCGTTTAATCATTATTTTTGTTTTTTATAAAATAATGAATCAGTGTGAGTTTAACGCTTGAATAATTTAATAGCGTTCTGGTCGCCGTCAAAAATCGTCCTTTTCGCTGTCCATTAAAGTAAAAAATATTGGTTGAAAATTTAAGTAAAATGTTAAAATATAAGTAAAAAATGTGTAAAATTTTTGTTTTAATTGTTTTGTTATTATTATATTTTAATACTTGCTTGATTACTAAAAAATTAAGATCGGTATTTTGCTTTTAAATTTAGTTTACTTTTATATTACAATATCAATAAGTGCGTGTTCGCTTGTTAAAATTAGGTTTAAATATACAAAAATTTATATTTAAATTTATAATTTAATTAATAAACCTACTAAATAAATTATATTTATAAAAAAGAATCAAATAATTTCGAACCATATTTTATTTATCAAATAAATCTAGTTGTTTTTATTCTTATTTGACCGAATTTTGAGGGACGATAACTTCTGTTCTTTAAAATTAAAAATTCTAAATTTTTAGTATGTTTGTTATTATCCCAACGAATCGCAAACCTCCTATTTACGACATTTAAATGTCACTAATTACTAATTAATATATTTTATTATTAAAATTTAAAAATTAAATTTTCTGAAATTTTAATATGTTGTTGGTTTTATTATTTTGTATGTTGCTATTTAAAATGAAGATTTAACTCTAGCTAAATATCGTTTAATCATTATTTTTGTTTTTTTATAAAATAACGAATCAGTGTGAGTTTAACGTTTGAATATTTTAATAGCGTTCTGGTCGCCGTCAAAAGTCGTCGCTGTCTATTAAAGTAAAAAATATTGGTTGAAAATTTAAGTAAAATGTTAAAGTATAAGTCAAAAATGTGTAAAAATTTTTTTTTTAATTGTTTTGTTATTATTATATTTTAATACTCGTTTGATTACTAAAAAATTAAGATCGGTATTTTGCTTTTAAATTTAGTTTACTTTTCTATTACAATATCAATGAATGCGTGTTCGTTTGTTAAAATTAGGTTTAAATATAAAAAAATTCATATTTAAATTTATAATTTAATTAATAAACCTACTAAATAAATTATATTTATGAAAAAGAATCAAACGATTTCGAACTATATTTTATTTATCAAATAAATCTAGTTTTTAAATTTTCGTTATTCGTTTTTTTACCGCAAGATGTTGCACGAGAGTCGTTTTTTTTATTTTTTGATAAAAACGAGATTTTTGAATGATTTTGATTAGTTTAAAAACGTTTAAATGACTTATAATAGACCGTAAGTGCATTTTTTTTCAATAAAATGAGCAAATTTTTTTTTCCATTTTTGGCCAAATTTAGCAAAAACACCAAGAAAAAAAAAGTTGTCAAAATTTGTTAAAACCCAAACATAATAATAATACGACAAAAAAAACTGAAAAATCAGTTTTATGATTTAAAACATGCCATAAGTATTAATAATGTTTACATAAAAATTTTAATATCAACAAAAAAGTAAAAACACAATTTCAAAATTTAAAAATACTTGTACCTTGTAAAAAATACGTTAATTATTAACTAAGTAATGTTGCAACAGATTTAACAAAGACAACAGGCTACTAAATATATTCAGAAAAAATAAAAAACTTTTGTTATTTTCTATTGTTGTTTTTGTATTTTAAATATTTTAGCAAAATAAAAAAAAAATTTGTTTAAAAAATTTCAATTTGATAAAAAACAGCATAAAACATGTTATATGTATCAACACACATTTTGTTATAGAATGGCACGTAGACATAGGGTTGTTTACTTTACGTTGCGTAGTGGTTATTTGCTTAAGGCAAGTTGTTCAAGGCTACTGCCAACAAGCAATTATATATACATTCGACAATGGCAAAACTCGTTCCAATCTAATTGATTTGTAACATAAAGGCTAGAAATATGAAAAATGTGTTTAAATAGTTTGAGGTTGGTAATACAACAGCTAAAAAATAATTGTCAGTAAGATAAAAAAAAATATGGGTGATAACAAATTAACTGAAGATGAGGCAGAAAAAGGGTTGGCATTTCGTGTTGCTGAAAGTATAGGCAATCTTCCTCAAACAAGAGAAGGTACCTGCACTAGCCTTAAAAATGAAACAGCATTTAATATAAGACAGGCAGTGTGGTGCAGTAGAAAAAACACTTTGTTTTATTACATGAGTTCATGGGTTCGATTCTCACTGCTCTATTATAGCGCCCTTGAGAAGGCGTATAAACGATATAAACTTTTGCTGAGCCAAAACTTAGTCAGTAGTTTAAATATCGAGAAATTGTATTCTCTCATGCTATAGCGCCCTGGAGAAGGCGTATAAACGATATAAACTTCTGCTGGGCCAAAACTTTGTCAGTAGTTTAAATATCGAGAAATTGTATTCTAAATTATTCAAAACTGTTAAAGACAACTCGAAACTGGATCGGGGTAACATATGTTACTCTATGTTTCGATAGTAAGGTCGACCTTCCCAAATCGAGGATAAAGATACATCTATATATACATATATAAATATGCTTTACATATGGTCTTTTCGGAACTCAACGATTAAGAAAGACGTTGAAATTAAATCATTACAAAATTTTGTTCTAGGCGCTCCTGTTAACATTAATGTTAATGTATCGTACCACGACCGACGCAAAATAAACAAAACTGATATTGTAAGACAAACAAATGTAGCTGGCAATGCTTTTAACATAAGTGAGTGTGAGATTACCAATCCAACGTTTGGGTCAACACTAGGAAGCAGTCAAAGCCAAGGTTAGTGTTTGTTTAAGTAACTCGTAAAATGTTTTACGTTGTGATTAAATATGTCCTAAAAGGGCAAAAACAAAATAAAAAAATGTAACGCATTTTATTAAAATATTGTAAATGTAACGAATTTAGACAAATATGTTTTATTTTTTTGTTAATCTGCATTTAAATCCATTAAATTTAATTTTTTTTTATTTAAATAGACATTATTGGAGATTACAAAAGACACAAACATCCTCTTGGAAAAGGCCAGTTTGGAATCCTTTACGTGTAAGTATTTTGTATATTTTAAAGTAACATCATTATTTAAAGTTATCTGTACTGTTTATTGGTTGTTCATTACTCGTTTAACAAAGGCTTAATAACTTTAATGTAATTGCTTCTGGAATATACGTACTTTTTTATTTTAAACAAAAATGTATAAAAAAATTAGATAATTTAAAATCATAATAGAACATGCTTATATACACAAACATACACTTTTATGCTATTATTTGAAATTTAGTCATAAGCTTTTATTTGGCAGCATGGTGTAGTGGGCAGCGTGGTGTAGTGGTAAGAAAACTTGTTAAACCACACATGAGGTCGTGGGTTCAATCTCCACTGATCTTATGCTGTAGCACCCTTGAGTGAGGCAATAAAAACGGTATGAACTCCTGCTGAGCCAGCACTTAATCAGCAGTATAATTATTTAACAATTATGATTTATAATATCCCAAACTCCCACAGGCAACTCGAGACTGGGTCGAAGTAACTGATGTTACTCAATGTTTAAGTCACGCATTCGACTTTCCCACATCGAGAATAAACATATATACAAAAAAAACTTCGTTGCAATTCGATATGCTAAGCGCAAGTAGCTTTGCTAAGCAAACTGCTCTTATAATCCTTTTGTATCATTTTTTCGCTCATAGATACGAAGAAGTTGCAACTGGTAAGAAATTTGCAGGCACAGAGATCGACCCAGAACGAGATGAAGACTATTTGCGGGAAGTCAACATTATGCAAAACTCGTCAGAAAGTCACGAAAATGTTGTTTATTATGTGGGCCTGAAAACAGTTGTAAGTAAATATGTTATTTTTAATTAATAGAGGGTACTTTGACTGTTGAAGATTACAGTTCCTTGGATTTTGTTTAATAATAGATCATTGAGATATTAGATCAGGATTTTTTAATATTTTTTATATATTTATCTTTATCCTCGATGTGGGAAGGTCGAATGGCCTACCTAAACATAGACTAACAACTGCGACCCTAACCCAGTCTCAAGTTGCCTGTGGCAGTTTAAGATATAATAGGTTATAATTTTCAGATATTTGGCTGCTTATTAAGTGCTGGTTCAGCAGAAGTTTATACCGTTTAAAGCGCCCTACTTAAGGGCGCTACAACATGAGAGCAGTGAGGACCTCATGTAGTGTAGCAAGTGTTCCAATCACTACACCATGCTACCGGTATAAAAAAACATGAGCAAACGTAAAAAAGAGAATAAATAGTAAAAACAAAAGCTAAGAGCAAAATAAAAATTTTATAGGCTGATAGCAAGAAAAAGGTGCTTTTAATGACGCTTTGTGATGGAACTATTGGACAGGTATGTTTACTTATTCTGATTTTAACTCCATAATCAATTTGTATCTATATTAGATTAGTATTATTTTATAATCCTGGTATTATTATATTTGTTCTTATACATTTAACGGTTCCTACATTTTATTACTTTTATGGTTCCACAATTTTAAAGGACTGTAAAGTAAACATTTTTTATTATTGGTTTTAATTTTCATCAGTTTTTTATTCTAAACCCTATTGGTCAGTTAACCAACCCACTTTTGGCAATGGCCAATATTAAAAATTAATTTATTATTGATAATAAAAACCAAAATTTCTTACTTATAGTATGTAAAAAACAAACCAATTCAGTCTGCGATAAACAGAGACCCAAGCGCAAAAGTAATACCAGCAAAAGAGTTTTTTAACGACTTAAGTCCACTAGATGTGGCACAACAAGCTGTAAAAGGAATTCAGTATCTTCACTTAAAATGTAAACTTGGTATGTTAAAAAAATTATTTTTGAGTACTTGTTTTTACTCTTATTACATTTTTGTTATAAGCTACTGTCTTCAAATTTGATGTTAAATTCACTTTTTTTTAAATATAATTTAAATTACTTACACCTTAAAAATTTTACAGTACATAGGGATATAAAACCGTCTAACTTTCTATTGTTGCGAACCAAAAACGAGTCTTTGGTAAAAGTTGCTGATTTTGGACTAAGCGTTCAACTAGCAGATGACAGGAGTACTTATGATGCAAGTAAACCTGGGGGTACCCTATCCTATCAAGCTCCTGAAAACTACAAAAATACCAAAGTGGTATGTAAGGTTTAACATTTTTATTTCAAGAATATTTTTGAATATTTTAATTTTAGTTAATAAGTTTAAACTTTTTACCGACAGCATAGTGTAGTGATTAAAACATTTTCTGCACTACATAAAGTCTTTAGTTCGATCCCCAAAGTTCTTTTGGGTAAGGTCCTATAAAAGGGTATAAACTATAAACTCCTGCTGAGCCAGCACTTAATCGGATCCTTAATTATTAGTCATTTATATCTTATTATATCTTAAACTGCTAAAGGAAACTCGAGACTGAGTCAGGGTAACAAGTGCTACTCTATGTTTAAGTCGTGAAGTCGACTTTTCAACATTAAGCTTGTCTAAACGTTTTTTATATCAATTCGCCAATTTAACTTCAGATTTCTGTCTTAGAAATTGTCATCGGATATATTTTCATTAGGAATTCTTCTTTATTACATACTCTCCAATGGAAAACATCCATACGGCAACAAAATACATGAACATTCGTTTAGAATTAGTAATGAAAAACTGCCCGTGATTTCCTATCTTGAAATCGAAAACCCTCGTAAATTTTTTTGAAGTTAAACATAAATTTTTTAGTGATTAGACGAAGCATATATTATTTAAACATCTTTATCTGAACCCCTTACATTTAAAGCTCTTTTATTTGAACCCCTTACATTTAAAGTCCCTTTGTTTAAACCCATTACATTTGAACCCCTTTAATTTAAACTCATTTCATTTAAACCCCTTCATTTCAACCCCTTACATTTAATCCACTTTTATTTAAACCGCTTTATTTAAACTCCTAACATTTAAACCTCTCACACTTGAACTTCTTTTATTTGTACTCCTTTCATTTAATTCCCTTTATCTAAACTTTCTACATTTGAACACTTTTAACATGCTGATTGGTTCAAGTAATCTTTAACGTAAAAACACAGTAAAAACTAAACCTAAAACTTTATGCTGTGATATTTATGTAGTGTCTGTACTATTTTAATATACAGTATATGGTTTAGTAAGCGAAGAGCAAAAGATAACAGCATGTGATTTAATCAGAAAAATGGTTTGTTTTAAACCCGAGGACAGAATAAACATTGAGCAAGTAGCTTGTCATCCTCTTTTCTGGTCAGCAAAAAAGAAAATGGAATTTTACAAGGTTCTATTTTTTTTCAATTAATTTTTTTTGATGTTTTAACATCCATTTTTAATGTTTAATACACCCTGTTTAGGAATTAGACATTGTGTTGACGGAGCCAAAATGGGTACAAATTAGCGACGACGTTAATTATTTTAACAACAGGCTTTTATCCCAGACAAATGCAAAAATAGAGAGGTTTAAAATATCACCGGAAGATCTACCAAAAGAAATCGTGAAGGACAAAACTTATCCTATCACCAAATGTGAAAATGTAAAGGAGCTAATCAAAGTGATTAAAAATAAGGTTTGCCAACCTTAATTTATGCAAATATTTATATGATCTGACCTAAAATTAATGTAGTCGTTTCCATAAATATGAATATTAAAGCAAAAGTATAATTTTGTTTTCAGTTTTTTTTTTGTATATATATTTATCCTCGATGTGGGAAAGTCGAATGCGCGACTTAAACATAGAGTAACATTAGTTACTCCCACTCAGTCTCTAGTTGCCTGTGGCAGTTCGGGATATTATCGATTATAATTGCCCGATAATTATGCTGCTGTCTAAGTGCTGGCTCAGCAGAAGTTCATACCGTTTATAGCGCCTTACTTAAGGGCGCTACAGCATGATATCAGTGGGGATTGAACCCACGACCTCATGTGTGGTGTAGCAAGTGTTCCTAACACTACACCACGCTGTCGGTGTTTATTAATATTTTTCAATTTGTTTTTTTTAATGATTTATTTAGGCAGTGCACTTACGCAATAACAACTACTCAGAGAAAGTAAACAACATGCTTGGATATGATCCTAAATCCAATGAGGTATATTTAGTCACTAATAAACAAACACAGTTATGTTTTTACGGCAATTAAAAAAATAAAAAATAAACATATATTATTAAGGGTACCCAGATATTTAAATAAATACCTTACATTTAAAACCCTTTATCTAAACCCACTACAGAAGAACCCTTTACAATATAAACTTAAATGTTATTAATTTATTACTAAGTAACAATTAAACTTTAAGGTTGATTGGAATCAATTCTTATATATTTTCACTGGAAAACACCCACAGCTGCTAATACATTTGTATGAGCTATTCAGAAAAACTAACGAAGCAATGGATTTCTACACAAGGTTAGTGGTATTGCTTTTCTTATTATATATAAAGTTTAAAAAACTGCTATAATCTATTATTTTTTAAAGTGATGAGCCAAAGAAAAAGATTCCAAAAATGACTAATCTAACAACGCCAAGTCAAAAAGGTAGATTGTTTAGTATTTTTAAATCTGTTAAAATTTTTTGTTGAAAAAAATTTCTTTAAAATGGCAATTAACATACTAGGCTATTGGCGCAATTGACAACGCCATACAATAAAAAAATATTTTAAAATAAATTTAATTCTGCAGAACGAATTTTACAACAACCTGTGTCTACCAATCCAAAGGTAAACATTTATGTAAATTTTTTAAGTCAAAGTTTGACAATCAAAAAAAAAAAATTTAAAATGTTGTATTTTTAGATTGCGATCACTTTAGATTTTCTTTTACAAGAAAAAAACGGTATTTGACATTTCGATTTAAACGTTATTCTAAATAATATTTAAATAAATTTCAAGTCCACTAAATTGTTTTATCGTAGAATGCACTAAGTTGCTGGTAATTGGTGGAAGGTTAAGTCGCGTAAGGGATGTGTTACTTTACAATATCATTACTGATCAATGGCACTGCCTTAAGGTATAACGTTTTTAAAATTGCTAGAAGTACGTGTCAAAAAAGGCTGAGAAGTACGAGCCCAAAAAGGCTGAAAATAAATAAGCAATGTAAAACTTTAAACCGGCAGCGTGGTGAAGTGGTCAAAACACTTCACTACATAAGATCCTTGGTTTAATCCCCACTGCTATCACGTTTCAAAGCTTTAAGTAAGGTGCTATAAACATAATTTATAAACAAGCTAAACCGTTTGGTTTTATTTGCCAGAAAGTAACAGAACCAAGATGTGGGTCACCTGCTGTTAACTTTAATCAAAGAGTTATGGTTATGGGAGGACGCGGTCTATCATCGGTTGAATGTGCTGATTTCTCTATTCCAAAGGCTACAGAAAACGTTAACTGGACAAGCCATGTCCCAATGAACGTAGAAAGAAGTAGAGCCTCGTCTGCAATTCTAAATGGTCAGTATTAATGGTTACTGGTTTTCCTAATGGTCAACAATTTTAGAACGTTATCAGTTAACATTTATTTAGCGTTTATTTAGTTATCAGAGTTTTAATGACCAGAGAGGTCATTTAATGGTTAAAATATTCAATAGTGATTTAACTGTTAGATTGTTTTTTTTTTAGGTAGAACGGAATTTTTAGCCTATTGTAATAATAGTTTGTTTAAAAATTTGGTCAATGTTTAGTCTGTTTTTAGGATATATTTACGTAGTTGGGGGCTGCGACAAAAATTACCAAATATTGGCATCGGGAGAAATGCTGGACCCGAAATTAAATAGGTGGACTCAAATACCAGACATGAACGTCCCAAGAAGAAATTTTTCGTTAGTGCCAGCGGAAGGTAAACACAAAAATCGCACTTGACTGTCCTATGAACGCAATTGACGGTCCTACCTAATTCTCTCTTGTACTTTACGGTCCTCTATGATAGTCTCTTGTACCTAACAGTCCTTGCTAATTCTGTTTTCTACTTTAAGGTCTTTGCTGATTCTTTTTCGTACCTTATGGTTCTCGCTAACTCTCACGTACTTTACGATCCTTGCTGATTTTTTTTGCTTTATGGTTTTCGCTAATTCCTATTTGTACTTAATAGTTCTTGCTAATTTTCTCTCGTGAATTAGGGTTCTAAGTTTTTTCCAAAGACTGTAAAGTATAAGTAAGTCATCATTAATTTGTATACTTAATAGCAAATGTGTTATTTTTAGGTAAACTTTACGCTATTGGAGGTTGGAATCGAAAGGATGAAAACCTAAGCTCTTTTGAAGCTTTTGACCCAGCAACTCAGACTTGGTCGTTTTTGCCGGCTATGCGATATGCAAGAAGTGCCCATGAAGCTGTGTTTTTGGATAACAACATTTATGATATTGGTACAAAAACTTTAAAAGAATGTCGTTTTTAAATGTTTAAATTGGTTATCCTTTACAGGTGGTTGGAGTGTCGACGAAGATCCAATGCCCAGTGTGATGAGATATGACTTAAAAAAGTCGCACTGGCGAAAGGTAGCTTCACTTTGCATGGCGAGATGGAAGCATTGTGCTGCAGTAGCAAGAGGCAAAATTTATGTGGTCGGTGGTATGAAAAGGTAAAAATCTTTTTTTATAATTTGATATAATAAAGTTTGCCTTGTCATAAATCTCTCTGGCCAGAAAACTGTAAAAGCTTTTGCCAATTTTGATTAATGTTTACATGATAATTTATTCACATATTCAAGCCTTTGGCTGATTCTTTTAGCATCCTATATATAAAATAGTAACAAATCCGCCATTTACTTGTTTACACTAAGTGTTTTTTGGTCACGTGTTCACACCTCAAGTTACGTGTTTACACTGTAAATCTCTGAATTTGATTGTATTGTATCGGGGTATTCGTGATGATAGCTCTAGTGAACGGTTGCACGTAACCTTTACCAATAATAAACTATAAAATATACAACGGCCTATCATACAAAAGATATCAGGCAACTTACGTTACAGTACGTCGGTTGGAATCGAACTTAAATGCAGCACCCAATATAAATATCATTTTTAATGTTTTGTTTAAACTGTTGTAGGCTGAAAAATGATAATAACACAAATGTAACAATATTGGACTGTCGTTATCTACTTTTTTAGTCACGTGCCTACACCTTTTATTTCTTCTAGTCACGTGTTAACGCCTACTGTTTTCCTTGTTGTTTACGAGTTGTATTTTTTGTATGTAAGGTTTTTGGACTAGTTCTTTTTTAGTGTTAAATCTAATATTTTGTGTATTTATTTTGAGTCTATTTGAAAAAGCTTAAATAAGCGGCAGCGTGATGTAGTGGCAAGAACATTTGCTACACCACACATGAGGTCGTGGGTTTAATTCTCACTGATCTCATGCTGTAGCGCCTTTGAGTAAGGCGCTATAAACGGTATGAACTTCTGCTGAGCCAATACTTAATCAGCAGTATAATTATCTGGCACTATATTCTATAATATCCTAAACTGCCACAGGCAACTCGAGACTAGGTCGGAGTAATTGATGTTACTCTATGTTTAAGTCGCTCATTCGACTTTCCCACATCGAGGATAAATTTATATATACAATAAAGATTGTTATTGTTTAAATAAAGATTGAACCTAAAACTCCATACGTTACACAACGCCTATAACATTAACAATTTTCTTTAGCCCTGAAGACCAGCCAGTTACCTCTATTGAGGTATTTGATCCAACTAATAACGTTTGGAATATAGTTGGACACACTCAAGATGAAATATCGTTCGCTTCTATGGTTGCCTTGTAATTTATTGTCAAGATTTTAACAAAAATTATTATTTTTTATCTTTACTTTTGGGTGGATATCACTAAAATTTAAACCAATTTTTAAAAAATTATTAATTTCTTTGTCCTTAACACAAAAGATTGTTAAAGCAAATTAAAAACAATAGCCTAACAATATAATACATAATTAAACTTTAAAATTTTTCAATTTTTGCAAAATTCTATTTACAACCTGTTTGTTATTAATTACTTTACTAAAAATTCCAATTGCTTTTAAAACATGGGTTGACCTTGTCTTACAACAAGATAGTTATTTACTTACTATGTGTCACTTAATGTTTATAAACATACTTTACATAAGATATTTCATTAGTTTATAACAGCTTACTACATTTAAATTTTATTTTAGTTGTAAATCTGTACATGTGAACCTTAGGCTAGAAATGAGGAAAACTTTTATTTAATTTTAGTTATTTTAGAGTAGTTAGTTTTATTTTTAATTTATAGTTGTGCTGTTTTTGCTTTTATAAAAATGGCCTGGAAAAACTATTAAAAAAATTTATCTTTTATTAATGTTAGTAACAATAACATTGTATTTTATGAAAAAGGTGTAACTAGATTTTTTTGATAAATATCATTTGATTATTTTTAACATAAATTTTAATGGCTTAATAAATGTCGCTTAATTAAGAATATTTTTTATTAGACCAAGTTTTAAATGCTTAAAAATGATCTGTAATTTTTAATAAACCAACAGCTATTAATACTAAAATTTAAAAACTTTTAATTTACTAGATCTAAAGTTATTCTAACTTGAAATTTGGTCAAATAAAAACAATAATAGTATTAACCAGATTTAATCAATAAATAAAATATGGTTTGAAATCATTTAATAATTCTTAGTATTGATCTTTATAAATAAACAACATACTAAATTTTAAAAACTTTTAATTTGCTAGAACAAAAGTTATTTTAACTCAAAATTTTCGGCTTATAAGACACTGAATTATATTATTAATAATAATAATTCCAATAACAATATGTTTTGAAATCTAAGTTTTTAAACCATAATAAAATGCTTAAAATTACTGTATTTTTTAAAGTATTAAGTCTTATTATATAAAATATGAATTTATTTATCCTTAGTGTAAGAAGATGTAGTGTAGTGGTAAGAATACTTGCTACATGACTCATAAGGTCGTGGGTTCAACCCCCACTGCTCTTATGCTGTTAAACTCTTGAGTAAGGCGCTGTAAACGGTATAAGCTCCTGCTGAGGCAGCACTTAATTAGCAGCATAATTATGGGCAATTAAAAATCTATATGACATCCCTATTTTTTAAAGGTTAAGTCTTATTATATGAAATATGAATTTTAAAACTTTGTTAGTTTTAGCTTGTGTTGTTCACTTTGTCTTTTCACAAACCAAACGTGTTTGTTTCAATGCAAATGCTAATAGCCCCGCCTTTATGGGGCCAGGGAAGCAAGGAAGGCCGGGGAAGCTTGGGCCAAGGGGTTTAAGAGGTGAAAGGGGTCTGAAAGGGGGTATCGGTCCCAAAGGAGGGGTGGGGCCTGAAGGTGATCGAGGGTTAAAAGGTGAAATTGGACCGAGGGGTTTCCGAGGTGCAGTTGGTGAGATTGGATCGAATGGGTTGAGGGGTAATAAGGGAATGAAGGGTAATCTAGGTTACCCAGGGCACAAAGGGGATAGGGGTAACATGGGTGCATGTGTTTGTGATCAGGGGCAAATTACCCAACTACAACAAAGCATTGAAAGCTGGAATGGTGAGTATAGTTAATCTATCACTAATTTAACTTTTAACAACAGTGTGGTGTAGTGGTAAGAACACTCACTACACCACATGAGGTCGTGGGTTCAATCCCCACTGCTCTCATGCTGTAGCACCCTTTAGTAAGGCGCTATAAACACTTCTGCTGAGCCAGCACTTAATCAGCAACATAACTACCGGGCAATTATAATCTTTATAATATCTCAAACTGCTAAAGCCAACTTAAAACTGGGTCGGAGTAACTGATGTTATTCTATGTTTAGGTCGCGCATTCAACTTTTCCACATCGAGGATAAATTGATATACAAGAAAAATTAATCTGCCAATTGGTTTTAGGCTACAGCATGCACACAGTGGGGATCAAACCTATTACCTCATGTTGTAACTTTAATTTATTAAAAATCACATTAAGACAGTATATTGTAATTTATATTAGCTGATGTTTATAGTGATAAACCAAAAATAAAAGTTTATATAATAAAAAAACATGATTTTCTTTTTAAAAAACTTTAATAATTTTTATATTTTTAATTTTTAAAGCACTACAATTTGCAAACAACCCAAAACGTAAGTTTTGATTAAGTTTTGGTCTAAACATCACTTAATTCAACTTTATTCTAGAAAAGTTATGTATAACAAACATATACTGTAAATAAAACCACACAATTTGCAAAATATAAGACAAAAATATTCGAAATTTTAACATATAAAATATTTACCTTTACGTCAACTTGTGTTAAAAATAAAATAGGTGTAACATAAAAAATTTAAAGTTGACCTTTGCAATGGTAACAATGAGAATCGAACCCAGGATCTCAGGTAGTAATATCCAATTTTTTAAACATTGCTCATGTTACGAATTCACATGTTTAGTTCATGTAAGATTATGTGGACTTGGCTTAAAAGATGGAGGGATAGCAGATCATGCTGTTTCTGCCAGCTCCTACTGGAAGTCTAAGGAATCAAAAAGACCATATTATTTCGCAAGATTAGATGGCAAAGGACCGAACTATTATTGGGCACCAAGTTCTAGTACGCATTTATCATTTTTGAAATTTATTTATCTTTAATGTAAGAAGGCCAATTTCGCAGCTTGACCATAAAGTTTTTATGTTACCCCGACCCAGTTTGGGAAATTATTGGTTAATATTGTTCTATAATTCAGCTGCTGATTGGTTTTGGGCTTACCAAGAGTTTGTATTATTTATGGCACCTTACTTGCTACACCACATGAGGTAGATTTAATCCCTACTGCTCCCATGCTGTAGCGCCCTTAAGTAAAGCGCTATAAACATTATGAAATCCTTCTAAGCCAGCACTTAATCAGCAGCATAATTACCGGGCAAATATAATCTTTATTATATCCCAAACTGCTAAAGGAAACTCGAAACTGGGTTGGAGTAACTGATGTTACTCTATGTTCAGGTCGCGCATTCAACCTTTCCACATCGAGGATAAAGATATACAAAAAATATCATGTTACTGCTAATTTTATTTATGTAAGAAGGCTCTATAGTCAAATCAAAGAAATATTTAATAATAAAATATGCAAATAGTAATATAGTCCTATTGTTTAAGAATATTATAATTATTTTTTATCACATTAAATGTTTATAGCCCTTGTTAAAATGTCAAATCTAAAAAAAAAAATTTTTCACTAAAACTAACATTTTTGTTTAAGCTCAAATTGGGGTTTGGATTCAAGTTGACCTTGGGTCCCCGACCCGAGTTACAGGGATCGTAACCCAAGGACGTTCTTCGACAAAATCTAACTTCTGGGTCACAAGCTTTAAGATATCTTTTGGAAATTCTGAGAGTAGTTTGAGATACATTCAACGAGGAGGAAACGATTTGGTAATTGGTATTTTTTTTGTAAATATTTTAAGATACGTTGAAAAATTTTAAACTGTGTATGGCAGTGAATATTATTTTTCTTGATGTGGAAAGGTCGAATGCGCGACCTAAACATAAAGTAAAAACACTTACCCCGACCCAGTCTCGAGTTGTCTTTAGCGGTTTGGGATATTATATAGAATATAATTGCCCGGTAATCATGCTGCTGATTAGATGCTGGCTTAGCAGGAGTTTTTATACCGTTTATAGCGCCTTACTTGCATGCGCTACAGCGGGGATTGAACCAACGACCTCATGTAGAGTAGCAAGTGTTCTTACCACTACACCACGCTGACGATGTACTATGAATATTATAAACTTTTGGTAAGTTAGAACCCAATCAGCAGATTAATTATCAGATAACATTATCATTAATATTACAAGCTGACAAAGTCAACCTGAGACTGGGTCGGGGTTACAAATTTCATTCTATGTTTAGGCCGTAAAGTTGTTCTTCCCACATTAAGGATAAACTTTTATATAAAAATAAAACCCAAATTTTGCAGATATTTCAAGGGAACCAAAATGGAGATGAGTATAAGTTCAACAACTTTGCCCCACCTATAACCGCTCGCTATGTTCGATTGTATCCTATAACCTGGCAAAACGTTATAGCTTTGCGTATGGAGCTTTTATCTTGCTAATTGGTTTATAAATCTTTACCATTTGTACATTTTTTAACCACAACCCTACCGTAATTTACAATATATTATTAAAAATGCAAAAATAGTTAAACTAAAATTTCAAGCATGTTTTGATATTATGTTAATTTTTGACGAATGTGTGATAGTAATTATGTTTTTATGAAAATATATAATGTAAATACCAAGTAATTAATTTGTGTGTGCGAAAATTATTATATATATAATATAACCATGCTAGTGAAACTTTTTGGCGGAATTTCTTGTAGAGTATTAAGATTTTATACAATTATGTAGAAAGTCTTATGAAATAACATTTTTAATTATAAAGATAAGGGGTTAGTAAGTAAGTGTAACATTATTAAAGCAAATATATAGGATTTTAAAATATAAAAAAAATGCTGTTTGTGGTGGGCAGGTAAATGACCGGCAGCGTGGTGTAGTGGTAAGAACACTTGCTACACCACCATCAGGTCGTGGGTTCAATCCCCACTGATCTCATGCTGTAGCGTCCTTGAGTAAGGCGCTATAAACAGTATGAACTCTTGCTGAGCCAGCACTTAATCAGCAGCATAATTACTGGGCATTTACAATCTATAATATCCCAAACTGCCAAAGGCAACTCAAGATTGTGTCGGAGTAACTAATGTTACTCTATGTTTTAAGTCGCGCATTCGACTTTCCCACATCGAGGATAAAGAAATTTACAAAAAAAAATTATTGCAGGCATATACTAATTGACCCTATTCTGACAATTGCAAAAAAAATTTAAAAGATAGGCAAATGGCTAGTATTAACACTATAGTCAGTATAATAGTTTTTAAATTAATCTTGTATATACCTACTTTAACTATATCAGTAAATAATAAATACCGTCTTTGGTAAATGTTTGTATTGTTAATAAGTAAAGATATTAATGTGTTTTTTATTAAAATATATTGACAGAGAAAAATATTCAATGCTTTTAATTCAAAAAAGTTTACCAATGCATTTTATTTAGGTCAGCAAAGAATTAATTTGTTTGCGAATAAGATAACACTGTTTATTTTTGGCTAACACTTTGTGTATTGAATGACAAAAGATTTGCAATTTCAACCACAAAAATTATATGTTAGCTTATGATTTGTGTAAACTTAACATTTAAACAAAGTAAAGGTGTAAGCAGTGTTAATATTATTTACAATGGAGAATAAAGATAATGAAAAAGGTAGGTTAAAATATTAAGCTATATTAATAGTAACTACCCCAAAAAATTAATAAAATTGTTAATATAGTTGAAAATGAAGAAATTTTGTTGATTCAAAGTGTGGACAATTTTCCAAGGCCGAAACTTTCTAGATTTTTAGCAAGTGTTGGTGTGGGGTTTATGTTAAGTTATGCAGCATATGGAGGTAGGTGTTCTTTTAGTAACAGCTTAAGGTAATATGTTTTTTATTGGGGTAGGGTGTGCTGTTGTGACATGTTTTTAAGCAATCCCTAAAGGCAGGGCTTAAGGGTGAATAGTGTGGCATTGGTACGACTTGAACCCAAAACCTTTTGATGTGTTTAAGCCATCTCTAAACGCCCCGCTAAAGTGTAAATAATGTGGCATTGGTGCAGCCTAAACCCGAAACATTTTAGCTTGTAGTCAGTTGCCATGACTGGTATACCACTTATTTGAGTTTAAAATCTTTATATATTTAACCTGTGAATGATATATATGTATGTACAACCTAATGGCCCTTAAGAATAAAAAAATCTGATAGTTGTAATGAGCAGGTAAATTAACATGTACAATTGTTAGTTGCAATCATATTATAATAATTAAAATGCAGCCCATAAGGCAGCCAATTGACTTTTCTACATTTAATAAAAGCTTAATGGATGATATTAATGTAAAGTAAATTAAAAGCCATTTAAAATAAAAAAACTGCCATTTGTGGTGCCCGAAAAAATTAAAACAGACAAATATTAGTTGCAACCGTATTATGACAATGAAAACGCAGCCAAGTGCTTATTCGTACGAATAAGCATTTTTTATCAATTTTACTGCGTCATTTAAACATTGTATTTTAACTTTAATACAATTTCAAATCATATATTTGTGTATATGTATATTCATAATAGAAATTTTTAAAGCGAAAAATAACCAACCCAATATTCAAAATTTTGTAATTTTTTTTAAAATTAACTTGAACCATGCTTTAAGAAGAAAACTATAAACATAAAGCATACCCAAGAAATATTTGAAACTACTCTAAAAACCCATTTTTGAGCTTGAACCATCTAAAAAAAAACAGATTCTAAATACAGAACCATTTACCAACCAGCGATTATATTTCTAAGGGGTTCTTAGCCTTCAAAGTAGTATGAATGTAGAGGAAGGGTTAGGAACAACGAGCTAATCAATTGTGTTTGTGACGTCATCAATATCATGCATTGTTTTTGTTCCATTTCTTATTGATAAGTTGGGAGCGAAAGCTGCGTTAATAATCGGGCAAATTGGATTTCTGAGTTATATTTTGGCTAACTTTTATCCAAGTAAGTTGGACAATAATTATTTAATTGAAAAATGTTTGAGCTAGTAAAGAGGTGTAATGGTTAGAACATTTAGCTTTACTATAAGAGGCTCTTGGTTTGATCCTTACTGCTTCTTAGTCGTAGCAACTTTGGGTAAGGCGTTATAAAGGGTATAAACTCATGCTGAGCCAAAAATCCATCAGCAGATTAATTTTCGAGCAACTACTTAAGTGAACTTAGGACTTGGCCAGGGTAAAAATTTTTATTTTGGGATGACAAATAACGACATTTTAGTGTAAATTTTATGCTCCAAATTTCTATTTTACGTACAATAACCCATTTTTTCATAACCCCTCGTGAAAAATAACCTGTTATCCCTAGTTTTTTGTTTTGTTTAACTTAGTTCACAATTTTTATGTAAAATGTTTACTTTGCGTTCTCTCGCTAAATTTGCTATTCTTTTTACAATTTTATATTTATATATACTCTTAACTCTCTATATACTTTATTTTTAACTCTATAAATACTGTATATATATATATACAATAAAGCTTAGTGGACTACATTTTTAATGTCCAATTTCAAAACCTTTAAAATAAAAAAAACACTGCTATTTGTGGTGCACGAGTAAATTACAACAGGCAAATATTAGTTGATAATTGCGACCATATTACAACAATTAAAATGCTGACTGTATCTTATAATAAGTTGTCGGTAATATTTAAACTTAGCAAATATTTAAATTTTGTCAATTAGGTTGGTATACTTTTATTCCTGCTGCCATTTTTCATGGAATCACTGAAAGTTCACCATGGGCAGGGTCGTCTGTTTATGTGACCTACTTGGGTGAAAGGTCATGGGTTACAAGGTCAGATAAGAAAAAGGGAAGAAGTAAGGGTGCCTACATTTACCGAGACTTTGGGTTTTTTATGCGTTGGTGTTTGCTGTTGAGGTAAGGGGTACCCAGAACACTTGGCCTCATTACATGGGGACCAGGGTTTGATCCCCACCACTGCTCTCATGCTGTGGCGCCGTTGAATAATGCACTATAAATGGTAAAAACTCCTGCTAAGCCAGCACTTAATCAGCAGCTTATTTCTATGACATTTATTATCAATATCTGCCAAAGACAACTTAAGACTGAGTTGGGGTAACTAATGTTACTCTATGTTTGGGTCGTGAAGTCGACCCTCCCACACCGAGGACAAAAATACAAAAAAAATAATCACAACCCCTTAATATACAGACATTATGTTTTTAGTTACTCGGAA
The DNA here is from genome assembly GCF_963082875.1 of Corella eumyota. NCBI lineage: Eukaryota > Metazoa > Chordata > Ascidiacea > Phlebobranchia > Corellidae > Corella > Corella eumyota. The sequence goes on from NC_137496.1 coordinate 9,769,994, forward strand.
GTGGAATAGTTTGGTTTATTCTATTTTTAATGAAAGACATCGGAAAATCAGAAACTTCGCAACCGTCATTACACAATTTAACTCAACAACAAGATATCGATTTTTCCACATGTGCCTAGAGAATGCCAGGTAAAAAAAGCAAATTTATATTAGAAATATTATTAAAAACATATTCGGTTATAAGCCCAAAAAGAGACATGGTATATACACAAAAAAACAACTTTACCGAACAAACACATTTTTAAAAACAAAATTTTAAATAAATATTTTAACAAAATTTAGGTTAAATTTTTTTGTAAAATTAAGGGTATTTTTCAAATAAGGGTTAAAGTAATAGGGGGTAAGTAGAAAAAGTCTTTGGCAATAAAATGGTGTTTTCGAGCAGATAGTTTCAGTAAAAAAGTATCAATGGTAAAATGGTTTTCAGTATATTCGATTAAATAATTTTTAAATTTGTATCTTAATAAATGTTATTAAAATTGTTAAAGTCAAACTTTTACAAAAAATACAGAAAGCAAAAAAAAACATAAATAACTTAAAAAAACAAACAAAATGTGGTGTAGTGGTAAGAACCTTTGCTACACCACACATAAGGTCGTGGGTTTAACCCCCACTGATCTTATGCTGTAGCACTCTTGAGTAAGGTGCTATAAACGGTATAAACTCCTGCTGGGCCAGCACTTAATCAGTAGCATAATTATCGGGCAGATATAATCTATAATATCCCAAACTGCCACAGGCAACTCGAGACTGGGTCGAAGTAACTGATGTTACCTGTATGTTTAAGTCGCACATTTGACTTTCCCACATCGAGGATAAAGATATACAAAAAAAAATATTTTTTTAGGCTGACTTTATCTACAATGCATCAGACAGTGAGCTATCCCAATATAAACCAAACAGTATAGCAGTATATACTTTACTAGGTTTATTTACTTTATTAAGTGTTGTTAATATGGTTGTGGAGTATTTATATTTACCCAGAGTACCGGCAAAGTATGATGCATTTAAAAATCAAGGTAAGTAAATAGTTTTTTCAAAAATTTCTTAAACTAGAAAAAAAAATTCATTTTTTTTATTTATCCTCGACGTAGGAAAGCCGATTTGACGGTCATAGAGTAACATTAGTTACCTCAACCCAGTGTTAATTTAACTTTAGTAGTTTAGGATATTATTGGTTATAATTACGCGATAATTTATCTGCTGATTGTTTTTTGGCACAGCAGGAGTTTATATCTAAAATGGCATCTTACCTAAAGCGCACCACAGCATGGAAGCAGTGGAATCGAACCCGGGAACCTTATATAGTAAATAAAACCAAGTGTTGTAACCACTACATTATGCTGACAGTTAAAAACATATTAGTCATCAAACCCTATTTACATAAAGTTAAAACAAATATTTTGTTAAACTGTAGGTAATTATCACTTATATATTTAAATATATCTTAATAACACTAGTAAAATTAGTACTTAACTTTGTTTTTGTATATATCTTTATCCTTGACTACACCACGCTGCCGGTTTAAAAAAAAACTATTAATAGATATTAAATTAGGGTTAAAAAAAAGAAAATCTGTTATAAATACTATTTAAAGTAGTAACTGTTCTTCAAAGTATGCTAGAATTATAAATTTACAATTAAAAGACTCAAAATCAACATCAAAAAAAAAACTCGAAATCGAAATCAAAAAAAAAAACTAAAAAAATCAAAATTTAAAACAAAATTTTACCTGCAACTAAATAAATATTTTTTTGCTTTTAAACAATGTAGAAAAAAACAAGTACAAAGCCATGTGGAACGACTACGTCCAGGAATTAAAACTCGTTTTCAAACACTTGGTGTCGCCATTACACCTTTTCTTTCTTCCGATATCTTTCTACTATGGGCTGATTTACGGCTATGTTCTTACTGAATATACTAGAGCATTTGTATCTTGTGTTATTTGAACAGGTAGACATTTTATTATTAAATTGAACAGGTAGACATTTTATTATTAAAAAAAAGAATTAATTTGGCTAGTATTTGTTTATCCCAGATGTGGGAAGGTCGACTTTACGGTCTAAACATAGAGTAACATTTGTTACCTTGACCCAGTCTCAATTTGTTTTTGCCAGTTTAAGATATTAGTAAATTTAACTGCCTGATTTTTAATCTGCAATGGATTTTTGACTGAGCAAAAGTTCATGTCTAGTATAACATTATTTAAAAAGTTTTTTGGGATTCAAACAGTGGGATTTAAACCTTAAATCCAAAGCATGGCAAATTCAAGTGTTTTAACTCATACATGCAACTGTTATTAATAAAGAAATTTAGTTAAGAGAGCTAACTTGATAATTTTTGTTGATTTAAACATAATTGTTTTTTTTGATTTAACATGATGTTATGTTGGCATCATGGTGTAGTGGTTTAAACACCCTAGGCCCTAGCTTTTACAACAAGTAGTGGTAAAAACACTTGCTACACCAAACATGAGGTCGTGGGTTCAATCCCCACTGCTTTCATGCTGTAGCGCCCTTGAGTAAGGCGCTATAAACGGTACGAAGTTCTGCTGAGCCAGCACTTAATCAGCAGCATAATTATCGGGCAATTATAATCTATAATATCCCAAACTGCCACAGGCAACTCGAGACTGGGTCAGAGTAACTGATGTTACTCTATGTTTAAGTCGCGCATTTGACTTTCCCACATCGAGGACAAAGATATATACAAAAAAAAGAGGCCTTAGGTTCAATCCCCACTGCATTCATGCTGTACTGCTTCTAAGTAATGACGTAATTTCATATCAAGCCAAAAAATGATCGGCAGAATTATTATCGGACAATTATATTCTTTAATATTCTAAACTGCGAAAGTCAACTTGGGACTGAGTCAGGGTGACAAATGTTACTCTATGTTTAGGCTGTGAAATCTTCTTTTCCAAATTGAGGATAAACAAATACAAAAAAGTTTATGTTTAAATTTGAAACTATTAGGTTGGAGTAGCAGTAAGTATTTACGCCATTTCATCTGGAGTTACGTCATTAATAAACTCTTGGGTAGTTCCCCGCATTGGTCGACGATGGCTAGCTGTTGCTATGACAACCGTCCATTTAACGAGTTACATCATCAGCCTAACTTGGCAACCGATGATGTCATCAGTATGGATTGTTTATTTGTTGGCAGTGTGTTTTGGAATGAGCGAGGCATTGATTTTAAACGTCATACAAGGTAAAGTAATTATTTTGAATTTGTAATATTTTTTGGGTCGCATGAAAATGGGGGAATAAAAAATAAAGGAATAGAAAATGAAGGAAACGAAAAAAAAAAGAAATAGAAAATGAAGGAACTGGAAAATAAAGACGAAAATAATGAAACTAAAATGGTGTAACGACCTTCATTTTCTAGTTTCAACATTTTCCGATTCCTTATTTTTAGTTCCTCCATTTTCGTTTCTTCATTTTCAGTCTCTCATTTTTTATTCCCCACATTTTTCGTACCTTTATTTTCGATTCCCTTAAATTCTGCCTGCCCCATATTTTCAGTTTTTTGTGTTTTTAAATTTAGTTTTTTTGTGTTATTAATTTTTTTTTAAAGTTTTAAGCAGGGGTTAATATGTAGAATTTTAACACAACTTATATAATACAAAAATAAATTTTTAATTGATATTAGATAACTTTTATTTGAATTCTGACAATCAACATCCTAATTGTCATAATATGGTCGCAACTCTTAACTAATATTTGTCCTCGATAGTTTTTCTTATACGTCTTTTTGCTAATTCTGCTCTTTGCTAATTCTTTCTCGTACTTTACAGTTCTGATTTTTTGAAGGACCATAAAGTACAAGTGATTCATTAACAACATAAGCAACTAATTTACTAGGGATGAGAATCCAAATTACTCAGATTCTACGAGCCCGAGTATTTTGTCGCGATATTGGCCGAGTCCGAGTACTCGGTTATGACCTGATAGCAATATCATTTTAAGTTCAAACGAAAATGTAAAAGTCTCAAATTTATTATGCGTAAAATTTTACTACGTAAAAAGTGTATTTGTTGCGCAATCGTTGCTTAAATAACGTGATATAATTGAGAGTAGATTATAATTTATTAGAAAAAGGCAAACGTCGTGTTTTTTTATGTTTGGTAAATCGTATACGATCCTCAATGACAAATTATTACTCGGCGTCCGAGTATTAAAAAATGCTCGACGAGCTCAAGTATTAAAATATTCTTAATACTCGGGCCGAGTACTCAGACTCAGATTCGATTGGCCCATCTCTATAATTTACCCATTTATTTATAGGGTTAACTGCCCTCCACTTCGCAGATCGTGTTGGGATAGCCTACAGTGTAAAAAACTGCATCACCAATCTTGGAATAGTGCTAGCTACAGCTTGGAGCACAAGTTTGTGCGTTTACGTTAAACTTTATCTACAAATAGGGTTTTTGACCCTAGCCGGGTTGGGGTTAATTGGGGGTGAAGTTTTATATGGAAGAAAAGAAAAAGAGGGTGAAAAAATTATGAAGAAAAGTGTCCTGTAGTGACTTTTATTGGGGTTAATTACCCCAGAACTTTGTAGTAGGGGTAAAATTACCCTTCAAAAATAATGACCCCAGAAAGTTGTAGTAGGGGTAAAATTACCCCTATAAATAATCACCCAACAACTTTGTAGTGGGGGTAAAATTACCCTCATAAATGGTTACCCCATGACTTTGCAGTAGGGGTAAAATCACCCTTAAAAATAATTACTCGAGAATTTGTAGTAGGAGTAAAATTACCCCAGAAATAATTACCTTACGACTTTGTAGTAAGGGTTAGTTAACCCCTCTATAAGACTGTAAATAAAATAAAATACCCCAATGACCCAGTATATTATATTAATTACTCCAAGATTTTGTAGTGGGGGTAAAACAAAGCTTATACTTAATTACCCTATAAATTTGTAGTTGGGGGTAAACTACCCCTATATTCAGAATGTAAATTACACCCTCCTACATTGTCAGTTAATTACCCCTAACCCAGTATAACAATGTCAGAAAAAAAAATTTCAATTTTTTTTTTTTAATTTACTGTTTCAACATTTGTTTTTTACCTCAAGAATAAAATGTTAACCATTTAACAAATCTCGAATATTCAATTCATAAAGTATTACCTTAATTAAGTAATCTAATGTCAGCTTTTTTGCCGTCTAATTTTGGTTCTAATCCTTCATGTAAATAATAATTCCATTTTAAGTAAGAAATTGTCATTCCAGTTAGTATGAAAACCTAAAAAAAAATAATAAAAATTAAATTTAAAAAAATGCAAATAACAAAAAGTTAAATTTATTTTGAAACAAATTTTTAATAAATTTATATTTTTGTATATAAATTTATTCTTGATGTGAAAATGTCGTATGCGCGATCTAAACATAGAGTAATAACAGTTACCCCAACCCAGTCTCTAGTTGCCTGTGGCAGTTTGAGATAATATAGATTATAATTGCCTGACAATTATACTGCTAATTTGGTGTTGGCTCAGCAGGAGTTCATACCGTCTACAGCATCTTACTCAAGGGCGCTACAGCATAGGAACACAGGGAATCGAACCTAGGATCTCAAAACAACAAAAATAAATTGCTATTATAAGTAATTGTCTTGGTATATATATTTAAAGAACGTAAAAAAATTAAAAATTTTGCAAGAACCAAAAATTACAATTTCAAAACAAGATAAATACGAAAAAAATATCACATACCTGAGCAGTTGAAAATGCCAGCGTTGCCGCAAAATAAAAATTAGCGTTTGCAGCATCAGCATCTACCCACATGTTCCACATGATCGGACACAAAATTGTCGTTGTTAGGAACATCACCGATGTCACCACTAGGTAGCGTAAGTCTAATAATTAAATTATATATGTCATATTTATAGAGTTAGGGCAAGCAGGGTAATGTATAACATATTTATAGAGTTAAGGCAAGCAGGGTAATATATAACATATTTATAGAGTTAGGGCAAGCAGGGTAATATATAACATATTTATAGAGTTAGGGCAAGCAGGGTTATATATAACAAATTTATAGAGTTAAGGCAAGCAGGGTAATATATAACAAATTTATAGAGTTAGGGCAAGCAGGGTAATATATAACATATTTAAAGTCAGGTTAAATACACTTACATTTAAAAGTATGGCTCCATAGCGGGGTAAATGAAAGCCAGTACCCCACATCTCCGATAGAAGGGTAAGACTTAAACACTGCTATCACCCCATATAAAACAAACATTAAGAATATCGGGTGAGATCTAAAAAAAAAAAATTTTTTTAAATTTTAGTGATAGCATGGTGTAGTGGTTAGAACACTTGGCTTCATTACATGAGGTCTTGGGTCGATCCCCACTGCTATAAATAGTAACTCCTGCTGAGCCAAAAACTAATTAACAGAATAATTAATAGGCAATTATAATTAATAATATTCCAAACTGTAAAAAAAAATTATAATTTGGATTTTATTTAAAAAAGTTTAAAATTATTTTTTTTTAATATTTTTATCAATTACAATTTAAGAACAGTTAGAGTAACTTGTAACAAGATTATGGGTAGAATATATGTAAATACATAGCATTAACATAATTTTTGTACTACTCTTGGAATAAATGTGATTTAAAATTTGAGTAAAATGCTACCACTAAATGTCAGTATTGTGCATGCACAATTTATTATTTTATTTTTTTTAGTATAACATCAAGGTGAGAGGGTTTATTTTTTATTCGAAAAGAATGTGCGGTTGCAACCTGTTCGAGTTATTCAAAAATGCCCGGCTCAAAGAAAAATAGTGTGGCATCGGTGAGGCTTAAATCCAAAACCTTTCGGCTTAAATCTGCTGCCAATATACATTTTTTTGTATTTATTTTGTGTGCCTGCTTGCCCTACTTTTTTTTTGTATATATCTTTATCCTCGATGTGGAAAAGTCGAATGCGCGACTTAAACATAGAGTAACATCAGTTACTCCGACCCAGTCTCGAGTTGCCTGTGGCAGTTTGGGATAATATAGATTATAATTGCCCGATAATTATGCTGCTGATTATGTGCTGGCTCAGCAGGAGTTCATACCATTTATAGCGCCTTACTAAAGGGCGCTACAGCATGAGATCAGTGAGGATTGAACCCACGACCTCATGTATGGTGTAGCAAATGTTCTTAACACTACGTCATGCTGCCGGTACTTAAGACAGTTTATATATATTTTTACATTTTTGTTTTATTAGAAAATTTCACATATTAAATTTTAACACTTACCTTAACTTTATAGTTAATGGAATACTATAAACAACTGCATTGAGTTGAAAAACACAGAGAAAAAAGGTCTGAAAATGGTCAAAGACCTCGGTGAAAAAATACCAGAATAATCCGATATTAGGGGTAAGGTCAGGGGCAGATAAACTAAAAAAATAAAAAAATGTTTATTGTAGTGATTAGAACCTTTGGTTTCACTACATGAGGTCCTGGATTCGATCCCCACTACTATTATTTTGTAGCTTTTAAAGTAAGGTGCTAGAAAAATTACAAACTTCTGCCAGGCCAAAACAAATTGGCAGCTTAATTATGGGGCAATTATAATCTATAATATCCCAAACAGACAAAGCCAACTTAAGACTGGGATGTGGTAACTAATGTTACTCTATGTTTAGGCTGTAAAGTTGACTTCTCCACATTAAGGATAAATAGATACAAAAAAATTAATATTTTACTTAAAATTTATAATACAAGTACTACATATTTGTAAAAATAAAATAAATATCAAATTATAAAGTGAATTCAAACAATAATTTTAATTAAATCCTTTTTTTATTTAGTTTTAAATAAACAAAAATTTAACAATTCTATGCCATATTACTAAAATATCTTATTGTCTATGAAATGGTCTTTAATATCTCTTGAAAAATTATACATATACTTACATAAATTGAAAATGGGAAAAAATCGAACTTTCATCAGAATATAAATAAGAAATGAAAAATAAAACAAAAAGCCAGGTTAGATACCAACTTATTGTTAGCATTATACATAGTTTCAAATCCATATTTCCTTTCTAGAAATATATATTTGTAAAATTTTAAACAACAAAATTTACTGGCAGTACGGTGTAGTGATTATAACATTAAAGTGATATATTAGCGATATTTTTTTACTTAAAAATTAATAAAGTTGGTGTCACTGAACACAAAAATGGTTTTAGCTTTAAATAAATTCAGTTATGCAACTTTAAAAAAAATTAAAATTAATTAAAATAAAGAAAAGGGAAGCCCTGTTTGTGATGACGTAGAAAGTACTAGCTTGTATACATTCACCCTGCTACTTGGTCCTTTCTACGTCACACAAAAAAATATGGTAACCTGGTTTTTTATATTAATCATTTTCCGGTATTTTTCAAATTAAATTGTAAGTACCACAGACATTTTTTTAAGGTTTTAAAGCCATTTGGTGATTTATTGTCAACCATACTAACGTGCTATATACAACACTTACAAAATTGCAAAACTCTGTAACATGACACTTTAAGCTTAACTACAAGAGGTCTTGGGTTTAATCCCCAATGCTTTCATGCAAAGTGCCCTTAACCAAAGTGCTTTAAACAGTACGAACTCCTGCTGAGCCAGCACTTAATCAGCATCATAATTATCTGGCAATTGTAATCAATAATATCCCAAATTGCTAAAGTCAACTTGGGACTAGTTTGGGGTAACAAATGTTACTCTATATTTATGTAGTGAATTTAACCTTCTCACATCGAGGATAAATAAATAAAAAATATAAATATATATACAGTTATTAAAAACTACATAATAAATTTACAATATTAAGTAATGATTTAAGATGTATTTTTTGTTAAAAATTTTTTGCTTCAAATTTTAAGAATAAATTTTACCAAAAAACATAATACTATATTTTTAAAAATATATATAAGACAAGATAATAAAAAATAAAATTTTAAAAATCTTTTTTCCACATTTTTTTACCTGATATTTCCATAAACAAATGCAAGCCACAGATATAAGTTGGACGGAGTAAAAACTTTCATAAGTTGATAAAGCAAGAAATAATCCAATAAAACAAGCATTACCTATAAAAAAAATTACTGTCATTTATATATAATGGAGCTTAATGGTAAATAAATATAACATATTATGTTCAATTTATAGGTGTAGAAAACAAATAAAACTGCCATTTGTGGTGCCTTGGTGAATTATTAAAAGCAAATATTAGTTAAGAGTTGCGACTATATTAGTACAATTAAAACGCTAAACTTAGAATGATATTATTTACTGAAATTGGCGTTTTACCGACAATAAGAAACTTTTTATTAACCCCTTTTTCACCCTGATCCTCCGGGAAATACCCTTTTTTTAAAATTTTTTAAAATTTTTTAATTGTCTTACCTTTAACTAGAGATAATGAAAATAGGCTTAAAAATAGGTTGTTAAACGTAACAGTAGATCTTGATAAGAAGGTTGCTATTGTGAATGGGTTGAACAAAAATCTAAATTCATAAATATTAACATTAACCTTTTAATAAAAATATAAAATTAAATTATGTAGTTGTTTTAATACTTGGGTTTACTACACAAGATCCTTGGTTTGATCCCAACTGCCTCTATGCTGTAGTGACCTTAAATAAGGTTCTATAAACTTATAAACTCTGAGCCAGCACTTAATCAGCAGCATAATTATCGGCAATTCTATATTATATCCCAAACTGCCAAAGGCAACTAGAGACTGGATCGGAGTAACTGATGTAACTCTATGTTTAGGTCATGAAGTCGCCCTTCCACACCGAGGATAAAGATATAACAAAAAGTCAATAACTATTTTTTTAAAATATTTAGTCAATAACTATTTTTTTAAAATATTTAGTCTTTTAAACTCACATTAACATTATAAGGGTTGGTGTTTTATTGACGTGATGTTGTGTAATTAAAATTGAGTTTACCTCTTTTTTTAAATTACTTTCATTTTGAGATTTAAACTAGAACAAAAAAACCTTTTTTTATAAAAAAAACTTTTAATCTTTAATTTTTAAAAAAATTTTAAAAACTTTACGGCCTAGAAATAGAATAACATTTGTTACCCTTACCCAGTCTTAAGTTGCCTGTGACAGTTTGGGATATTATAGATTATAATTACCTGATAATTATACTGCTGATTTAGTGCTGGCTCAGCAGGAGTTCATACCGTTTATAGCGCCTTACTCAAGGGTGCTACAGCATGATAGCAGTGGGGATTGAACCCACGACCTCATGTGTGGTGTAGCAAGTGTTCTTACTACTACACCACATTAATATTCTTATGAACAAAAGATAGAGCACAAGTTATTGAAAAAAATTATACTGACCTCTTGTGTTAGAAAAATATCAGCAAATTTGAACAAGGATAAAGCAGTTATTACATCACAAACCTATAACAATATTTGGGTTAAATATTAAAAGTTTTAGACTATATATATACATTTTAAAGTGTCATGTTACAAAGTTTTGCAATTTTGTAAGTGATGTATATAGCATGTTAGTATGGTTGACAATAAATCACAAAATGGCTTTAAAACCTTTAAAAAATGTCTGTGGTACTTACAATTTAACTTACAAAAATACTGGAAAATGATTAACATAAAAAAAACAGGTTACCATATTTTTTGTGTGACGTGGAAAGTACTAAGTAGCATAGTGAATGTATATACGCTAGTACTTACTACGTCATCACAAACAGGGCTTCCCTTTTCTTTTTTTTTATTAATTTAATTTTTTTTTAAAGTTGTATAACTTAAAAAGTAAGTGAAATTATTTAAAATTAAAACGATTTTTGTGTTCAGTGACACCAACTTTATTAATTTTTGAGTGAAAAAAATATCACTAATATATGACTTTAAAGCTTTTTTTCATCTTTTTTTATTAAGGGTAAGATGATATATTTTAATATTTTTATTGGGTAAGGGTGTGCTATATTTAGTGTATATATATATGTGTCCAATTTATAAGCCCTCAAAATAAATTAAACTGCCATTTGCGGTGCACATGTAAATTATTACAAAAAATATTAGTTTCAGAGTTGTAACTATAGTACAACAACTAGAATGCGTAGTAGCAACAAATATACTTACTATAAATAAAACAGTGATATAAATTGGGGAGAATTCTTTTAGTTTCGATACAAAAATTAGCTGAAGAAGACTCTACAATAAATAAAAATTCTGTTAAATTTTTAAACAGCTTGAAAAATCAAATTTTTTTAATTATTTAGGAATATATATTATTATTATTTTTTTTTGTATATATCTTTATCCTCGATGTGGGAAAGTCAAATGCGCGACTTAAACATAGAGTAACATCAGTTACTCCGACCCAGTCTCGAATTGCCTGTGGCAGTTTGGGATATTAAATAGATTATAATTGCCTGGTTATTATGCTGCTGATTAAGTGCTGGCTCAGCAGGAGTTCGTACCGTTTATTGCGCCTTACTCAAGAGCGCTACAGCATGAGGTCAGTGGGGATTGAACCCACGACCTCATGTGCGGTGTAGTAAGAGTTCTTACCACTACACCATGCTGCCGGTATTATGCTTTATAAATATTCCTACATCTATATATAAATAAAAAAAATTATATGTTTATATGCTTAAATGTTTTTTACAATGTATATAGTATTCAAATTTTACCGAAAAGTATTTTTATCCAATAAACATATTCTCTAAAACCAAAATTTCGAAAAACTGACATTTTACTAAAATTTAGACCAAATTTTTTTTCGTAAAAAAAATCATTTTTAAAGTAGGGTTTTTTTTTAAAGTATATATATATGATTTTTTGAAATAGTAAAGGCAAATTTCCAGAGAAAGGTTAGGGTAATGTTAATTTAAAATGGCTTTTTTACATATGGTTTTCAAAAAATAGTTTCCTTTGTAAGAAAATTTTTAATAATATGTTAATAATTTAAGGTACTTACCCCATGATAGGAATCACTGACATGCTTGAGTGACGTAACATTTAACAAGGAAACACCTTCTTCAACTAAAAAAAAATTTTATTTTTTATTCAACTTTTAATTTTTTTTTTAAAATAAGAACAAGTTTAATATTTAAACTAATAACTGACCAAGTCAAAGTTATGTATCTTTTGCGATAAAATAGATTATAGTTTCCTGATAATAAGAGTACCAATTAAGTTTACCGGCAGCATGCTGTAGTTGTCAGGACACTTCCTACAGTACATGAGGACCAGGGTTCGATCCCCAGTGATTTCATGCTGTAGCGCCCTTAAGTAAGGCGCTATAAACGGTATAAACTCCTGCTAAGCCAATACTTAATCAGCAGCAAAATTATCGGGCAATTATATTCTATATATTCCCAAACTGCCACAGGCAACTCGAGACTGGGTCGGAGTAACTTATGTTACTCTATGTTTAAGTCGCACATTCGTTCTTCCCACATCGAGGATAAAGATATATACAAAAACATGTATTGGCTCAGCCAAAAAAAGTTTATAACGGCTTACTAAAGGGGGTTACAGCATAAAAACAGTGAATTTTAAACCTAGGACCCAAAGTAGTGAAGTCAAGTGTTCTGACCACTACACCACGCTTCTTACAAATTATATAATTTTAAATAAAGTAAATTACCTCGGTTCCAAGATGTAAATGGGGTTGAAATTTCGGGTCTAACAGAAACCCAATCTTGAAACCCAGGTATTTGTTGAACCCCAACTCTTATCAAAATACCCAAAACCAAGTAAAAAAGAACCATTCTAACTAATAACAGCGTAAAGTCTAAATATAAAAAATACAACTACTTTATATTAATATTTTTTTTTAAATTGGTTTGCGATGTAAAAAGTTCAAATGTAGAGTAACATTCGTTACATTGACCCAGTCTCAAGTTAACTTTGGCAGTATGAAATGTTATTGATCATAGTTAGACATATTTATTTAGTTAAATAGTTTTTTAATTTACCAGAGTTCTAACTGTTTATAGTGCAAAACTTATAACATAGACACTACAGGTTTGAGGTTTGGAAGCAGTGGGGATTAAACGCTAAACCTCAAGTAGTGGATGTGTTCTTGTTAAGTAACTCATGCAAAATAGAATCAGCAATTTGCCCAAATTTTCCATTGCCAGTTAGGCATATGTTTTTTGCAGAATTAAAAAAATACCAGCAGCGTGGTGTATTGGTAAGAACACTTGCTACACCACCATGATGTCAAGCAGTCAAGGTTTCAATCCCCACTGCTTTCATAATGTAGCGCCATTAAGCAAGGCACTATAAACGGTATAAACTCCTGCTGAGCCAGCACTTCATCACTTATAAGCTATATAATATTCCGAACTGCTAAAGGCAACTCGAGACTGGGTCAGAGTAACTGAAGTTACTCTATGTATAGATCGCGCAAGAAACAAATCTGTCCGTCTGTTGTTTTAATTAAAACAAACATTAACAACCAACCTAAATAACTACAAAAGCGTGTCTGCAGTCAACACGACAATTATAAACGTTCTGATTTACCTAACTATTCACTGTAAAACATTCACGATGCTTTTTAAAGAAAAATAAATCCATTTTTGATATCAACAATCAAAAATAACGCGTGTTTGTAGTGCATCGCCCGAGTAAGTTTAACTCTTTAACTGCTTAAAATTCATTTTTAAATCCAATTTATTAGTGAGCTGTGTGTCGTCGCTATAATAGAGTTTTGTTACAGTTTTTAATTTGTCCTCCAATTTTTAGAAATGTTTATATATATTTTAAAAAAGTTATTAAAATTTACATTATTATAAAGATATATTTTACAAATTAACAAGTTATTAAAAACTAACAATTTTGTAAACGACAAGATACCAAATTTCAGTAATCGTTTTTAACAAGATTAATGGTCATTTTTAAGAGAAGTTTTGGGGTAAAAGGGGGTTAATATAAATTGTTCTATGTCAAAAAATAGCGTTTTATGATATATCGTTTTAGATAAAAAGTTTACTTGCTATTTATTTAAATTCTGTTTCTCGATAATTAACTTAACGAGTTATTTTTTGTCTCGACATACGCTTATATAACGTTATCGTTTATATGCATAGAAGTAGTGGGGATCAAGCTTATGATTACGTGTAGTAAAGCCAAGTGTTCTAATTCTAAAGGGAATTACATCATGTCGTTTGCTGTTAGACAAACGAAGCACACATTCGTTCAAAAGTTGTATTTACTCTATACAAACACAGTCTGTTCTTAGGCTGTTAAAACCACAGAAACCCAATCTGAAATCATGAGGGGCTAAAGTCCAATAACACATGAACAACACGAGTTGGCATCGAAATTTGGCAAGTCATACCATTTTAAGCTAAGAAAAGCACTGAAGAAATAAAGGCACTAAAGGTAACTGAATTTGTTAATAATGTTTAGATATTGGCAGTAGTGCAATAGAATGTGGTAATGCGTTAATTAACGAATGTAAATTTTACGTCAAAATTTTACTTTTAAGTTAACTTTAAAGAATTTTCGGACCGGTTAACTTTCGTTAAATTGTGCGCCTGTTAAAATAAAACCGTTAATTCAATATTGTTAAAAGTAAAGGGAAATCTATATCTAATATCGCTGTTTATCAGGTTTAAACGTTAATTTTTAAAGAACGTTTGCTAATTTAATTTTTTTTAAGGCAATATGCAATTTAAAATTACTTTTAACATAGAAGCAGTGAGAAATAAACCTAGGACCTTATGTTGTAAAGCCAAGTGTTTTAATCACTACATAACACTTGTTAGCATAAAACTTTAAAAAAAATATATACCAAATTTTAAATTTAATTTTTTAGAATTTGGATTTTAAAAATGGGTTTTCTAACAAGATTGGTATTGGGATTAATTATGTACAGCATTGGATTATTTTGGGCAATGATTGCTTTTCCCATGTTTTTACTTATGTCTTTAAGACATGGTGTGAAAGGAGTTCGATCCATCTTTAAACGAGGAAATCATGATATTTTACCTGAAAGTAAGTTTATCAGATTTTTACATTTTTTAGAGTGCCTATATATATTTATCCTCGATGTGTAAAAGGGTCATTTTAACGGCCTAAACATAAAAATACATTTATTACCTTTAGCCAGTCTTAAGTTTACTTTGGCAGAACACTTGGCCTCGCTACATGAGGTCCTGGGTTCAATGCTCACTGGTCTTATGCAGTAGCATGAATAAAGCGTCATAAACCGTATAAACTTCTGTTGAGCGAATACTTTATCAGCAGCTTAATAATCAGGCAATTATATTCTATAATATCCCAAACTGCCAAAAAGAACTCGAGACTGGGTCCTAGTAACAAATATTACTTTATGTTTAAGTTGTGAAGTCAAACTTTCTATATCGAGGATAAATAATAAAAAAATATATATATACACCAACTAAATCCTATTTTTCAGTTGTCAGAAGTCCTAAATACAATCATGATTATGTGACCACAAAATCAGGAATGAAATTCCATTATGTACACACCGGTTCAAACGACAAACCTTTAATGTTATGTTTACATGGTTTTCCTGAATGCTGGTAAAACTTTTACAATGTTAACACAGATAGACTAATTTTAAACCTGTTTTTTTTCTGATTTATTCATCCTGGATGTAGGATAATTAATATATATTTTTCTTGTTACTTTTACGGTTCTCAAATCTTATTACTATTACATTAATCTTCTCTAAAACTTTGGAGGTCCATAAAAATAAATGTTTTTTAAAAAAAAAAAAACTTCATCCTGGCAGCGCTGTGTAGTGGTAAGAACACTTACTACACCACCATGAGGTCGTGGGTGCAAACCCCACTGCTCCCATGCTGTAACGCCCTTGAGTAAGGCGCTATAAACGTATGAACTTCTGCTGAGGAAGCACTTAATCAGCAGCATAATTATCGAGCAATTATAATCTATATAATATCCCAAATTGGTAAAGGCAACTCGAGACTGGGTCAGAGTAACTTATGTTACTTTTTGTTTAGGTCGCGCATTTGACCTTTCCACATCAAGGAAAAATATATATACAAAAAAATCACATAAACATAACCTCACAAAAAATTGAATTCCTTTTTAAGTGTTTTTATATCAAATCTATAATGACCTAAACACCCTATATTTGTTACATTTAGGTACAGCTGGCGTCATATATTGGAGCAATTCAGCGACGATTATTATGTGGTTGCAATTGATTTAAGGGGATACGGTGGTTCTGATAAACCTAAGTGTAAGTTCAACTAGTTTTGTTTTCTCTTTATTTATTTATTTATAAAAAGGTCGACTACATGGCCTAAACATAATATAACATTTGTTACCTCGGCCCAATCTTGAGTTAAATTTGCAGTTTTTGGTATTTTTGTTATAACTACTAGATAATTAATCTGCTGATGGTTTTGGCTCAGCAGGAGTTTATACCGCTTATAATGCCTTACTCAAGTGTCTCTGGCATGGAAGCAACAAGAATTAAACCGTGAACACACAACTTTAAAACTTAACTCAAGACTAGGTCAAGGTAACAAGTGTTACTTTACGTTTAGGCCACGAATTTAGCCATCCCACATCAAGAACAAATAAACATTTCAAAACAAAATTTAATGTTAGTATCTAAAAATACTTAAAATAATGATTTTTATTTACAGCAATTGGAGAATATCATATAACCTATCTCGTTCGAGATGTTTATGAAATTGTTTATGCACTTGGTTACAGCAAATGTGTTCTAGTAGCACATGATTGGGGTGGAGTAATTGGATGGAATGTCCCCCATTTCTATGAAAATTTGGTTGAGAAATTAATCATTTTGAATGCTCCACATGGTCAGGCTTTCAGGTACAACATTTTTCATACAAAAATTTATTTAAAACTAGGGATGGGCTGAAATCCAAATTACTCGGATTCGACGAGCCCGAGTATTTTGTTGCGATACTCGGCTGAGTCCGAGTACTCGGTTATGACTTCATTTAAATAACTGTTCACGAGAATCTTTTCCGCATAATTTTAAACTGCAAAATTTGCCTATTTATGGATTATAAGGTGTTTAACGTTGGCAAAACTACCTACCGCTGATAGCAATAACATTTTAAGTCTAAACGAAAATATGAAAGTCTCAAATTTATTATGCGTAAAATTTTACTATGTAAAAAGTGTATTTGTTGTGCAATTGTTGCTTAAATAACGTGATATAATTAAGAGTAGATTATAATTTATTAGAAAAGGGCAAAACTCGTGTTTTTTTATGTTTAGTAAATCGTATACGATCTTATATGACAAATTATTACTCTGGGTACGAGTACTAAAAAGTGCTCGGGCCGAGTACTCAGACTTGGATTCGATTGGCCCATCCCTATTTAACCATCAGAACCAATCAGCAGATTTATTACCGAGCAATTATAATCTATATTATTCAAAACTTTAACTCAAGACTGGGTCAGGGTAACAGACGTTACTCTATGTTTGGACTATCCCACATTGGAGATATTTAAATATATGCATTAAATTTTATCATTGTATTTTTTTTTAAATTTTAGAGAATTTGGTTTAAAATTTCCATCCCAAATTCTTAAAAGTTGGTACATATTTTATTTCCAAATTCCATTTTTGGCTGATTTTCATTTAAAATCGGATGACTGTCGTTTACTAAAAAGCGCTTTTAACGGAAAAAAATCGGGAATCAAAAACAAAAAGAATCAAATGACGGAGGAACAGATTTCAGTTTATAAGCATTATGTGGCTCCCAATTTATCTAATGCGATAAACTTCTACAGAGCAGGTAAGGTTCTTGTTTTTGATACATTTAAAAAAGGGGTTAGTATTAAAAGAGCTTAAAAATACTGCAACATCAAACCTCTGGTAGGACATTTTAAACTACTACATAAAGTCCTGGGTTCAATCCCCACTGCTTCCATACTGTTGTGCCCTTAAACAAGATGTGGAAATTTTTTATGGGCAGTTAGAACACTTGGCTTAAATGCAGGAGGTCCTGGGGTTGATCCCTACCGCATTAGTATACTTGAATAAGCTGGTGTAAACAGTACTTAACTCTTGCTAAGTTTAAAGCAATAAGTAGATTAATTATCACACAATAAAAGTCAATGTAATCCCCAACTTTTAAATCCAATTTTTTTAGGTAACCCACTTTATACTGGTCTTGACATGAAGATAAAAACAAAAATAATAAAATGTCCGACACTTGTAATATGGGGAGACAAGGACGATGCTTTAGATCATAGAATGGTCCCTTTTTTCGAGGTAAGCTTTATAGCATAAAGATCCTGGGTTCAATTCCCACTGGTTTTGTAACCCAAACCCAGACTCAAGTTGACTTTGACAGTTTGGGATAATATTAATTGTAATTGCCAGATAATTTTTCTGTCGATAAGTTTTTGGCCAAGCATAGTTTATATATTATGGATACCACCTTACCTGAGGCAGCTACTACAGAAAAATGTTCAAACCTAACCCAAGTTATCGTACTACTACACCACTGTTAAAAGTAATATGATTTTAGAAATATGTGAGCAACCTACAAGTTGAAATGATCTATGGAGCTGGCCACTGGGTGGGGCTAGACGAACCTGTCCAAGTTGAAGCTGCTATGAGAAGATTTCTTTAAAAACTTTTAAAAAAAAAAGAAAGAAATTAAAAAAAAGAAAAAAATTTTTAATAAAAATCAGTGTGCATAATTATTTGACTTTTAAAAATTAATTGCTTGTTATGAATGTTAGATAACATTTCTTAATTATCTGTTTCTGTTTAATAGCCTGCCATGATTGCAACTCTCAACTTAATTTACCCTCGCACCACAAATACAATTTTAATTGATTTTGTTGGCATATAAATTGAATATACAACCATTCATATTATCCACCAAACTTTAATATATGTAGGCCTATAGAGAAAACTGTAAATAATATTATTATAATTATACTGCTATTAGTTCATATTCTTAATTGCATTTTATACTTTTAAATTAAAAGTATTTTAGAAAAAAAATTATGGTACATCATGTATTGATAAAATATTTAAGGTTTTTAGTTTAAAACAACCAACTAATCAAAGTTTTTATTCTGAATATCAAAAATTACAACTAGTTCCCACTTTTAAAGTTAAAAACTGAAAAGGCTGACTTAACGTTTTAAACATATATTAACATTTGGTCTCCCAATTAAGTAACTCTACAGCATGGAAGCAGTAGGGATTAAACATAGGTCCTTATGTAATAAACACAACACATAATTGGCCAAACAGACGCGTTCTGTGGACAAGTCTTCTAATTTCAGAACTATAAAAAGGAAACTGAATAAATCTGTTGTTGCAATTAAAAAAATTTTTACCTATTGCCTAAATCCGCTTATAAGTAAGTTGAACTCTTTAACTGCTTAAAACTCATTTTGAATGGCAACTTGTTGCTAAGCTGTGTGTTTTGTAAAGTTTTGTAAAAGTTTATCCTTTAACTTGTAGTTTTTTGTTTTATATTAATTTGAAATGCATTAATAAAAGCTGACTACCATAAAGATTTAACCATGTAAGAGGTGAACAACTGGTAGCCAATTATTTCTCAACTATAAATCAGCCAAATAAATGGTTAACTGACAGCTTAAGTAACTGAGTAACTTTCAATACATACCCCAAGCAAGTTTACATTTTAACAAGAAAAGTAGGCTTGTATTTTCTTTTAATTTAACTTCTACTTAACATACCAATAAAATTCCCACTGGTCTTATGCTGTAGTGCTCTTGAGTAAGGTGCTATAAATGGTATAAACTCCTGCTAAGCTAGCGCTTCATCAGCAGCATAATTACCAGGCAATTATAATCTATAGAATCCCAAACTGCCACAGGCAACTCGAGACTGAGTCGGGACTGGGTCACATCGAGGATAAAGATATATACATACAAAGGATCGATTTAGGTTGTATTTTTTATTAAACCCTTTCTGAACTCTTCTAAACCGCTAAATGATGACCTGTTATGTTAAAATCTTAATGGCACTAATAGCAGTCAGATTGGCAAAAGCTTAAAAGTTCTTTGTAACTTAAAAATAAAAATCGAATGATAAATTTAAGGTTTTATTATTAAATCTATTTAAAACCTTCTAAAACGTTTTTTTTACAAGTGTAAATATTTAAAGTCCCACTTTTTACCGCATTTTTTATAGTATTTTTGCCACATTTCTTGCCACATTTTTATGCCACATTTTTTGCCACATGTGCCCAAAAATTTCACAAACCTGTTTAAAGTCCAATTACTAACGAATTGCATAAGCTAATTAAACCAAGGACTGCCTTTAATGAACCCAAGTATTCCAACCACTACACCACACTTGTTAAAAAAGAATTGTTTATTTTTTAGTTAAATTTTAGGTATATAAAAGATTTAAAAATGAGTTTTCTAATAAGATTGGTATTAGCACTAATTGTATACAGCGTTGGACTTTTTTGGGCAATAATTATTACCCCTCTATTTTTACTTATGTCGTTAAGGCATGGTATAAAAGGAATTCGATCAATTTTTAAAAGAGGAAACCATGATATTTTACCTGAAAGTAAGTTTATCAAAATTTGGAAATTTGTTATTTACAATTTTTGTTTTGCGAAGGCCTAAAATTTGCAATAAAACACCATTTTTAGACTACTGATATATATATATTTTTAATGTGTAAGGGTCATAATTGCGGTCCAAATTTAGAGTAATGTTTGTTACCGTGACCCAACTTGCACTAACAAGTTTTCGGATATTATTGATTAAAATTGCCCGATATTTTACCTGCTGATTGGTTTCGGCTAAGCAGGAGTTTGAACTATTTATAGAACTTTATACTTAATGGCACCATAGCATAAAAGCAGTAGGGATCAAACCCAGGACCTCATGTTGTAAAGCTTAGTGTTCTAAGAACGTTTTTAATTATTTATACTTCAATATGGTCATTTTCTAGTAATGACACATTTTTTTAATGACACATTTTAATGACACATTTTTTTAATGACACATTTTAATGACACATTTTTTTATGTATCAAAATATCACATATACACCAATCAAATCATATTTTTTTAGTTGTCAGAAGTCCTAAATACAACCATGATTATGTAACCACAAAATCAGGAATGAAATTTCATTATGTTCACACTGGTTCAAATGAAAAACCTTTAATGCTATGTTTACATGGTTTTCCTGAATGCTGGTAAAATTTCTAACATTTTGTTTTTATATATTTATTTATCCCAAATGTAGGAAGTCTTTTTTTTATCCCAAATTGTAGTGAAGTCAAGTGTTCTGACCACTACACCTGTCCGATATTGTAAATATCTGTAACTGTTGCATTTAGGTACAGCTGGCGCCATATATTGGAGCAATTTAGTGAAGATTATTATGTTGTTGCAATCGATTTAAGGGGATATGGTGGTTCTGATAAACCTACGTGTAAGTTTAACTATTTTTTCTTATATATATATCTTTATCCTTGATGTGGAAAGGTCAAATGCGTGACCTAAACATAGAGTATCAGATTAAGTGCTGGTTTAGCAGGAGATTATACTGTTTACAGCACCTTACTTAAGGGCGCTACAGCATGAGGGCAGTGGGGATTGAACCCTCAATCTTAAGTGGGGTAGTAAGTGTTCCTACCACTACACCACGCTGCCGGTCCTTATTTTTCCCTTTTCTTTATTTTTTCCTCAATATGAGAAGGTCTAGTGCATAAAAGCAAGAGGAATTAAACTTTAGACCCCAAACTTTAAAGCTTAACTCTGTACTGGGTCGGAGTAACAAATGTTACTTTATGTTTAGACCATAAAGTCGACCCTAAGAAAAATAAGAATAAATAATTACAATTCTCAAAAAAAATATTTTCTAATTTTCTAATTACAGCAATTGGAGAATATCATTTAACCTATCTCGTTCGAGATGTTTATGAAATTGTTCATGCGCTTGGTTATAGCAAATGTGTTCTAGTAGCCCATGATTGGGGTGGAGTAATTGGATGGAATGTCCCCCATTTCTATGAAAATTTGGTCGAAAAATTAATCATTATCAATGCTCCGCATGTGCAGGCTTTTCAGTATAGCATTTTAAAAAAATATTTTTTAAATAACTTATTTTTTGTTATGTTGAAGGCATGGTGTAGTGGTTAAAACACTGGGCTTTAATACGAGAAGCCTATGGTTTGATCCCCACTGCTTTTATATTGTAGCACCCTTGAGTAAGGTTATATAAACTGTATGAACTCCTGCTAAGCCAAAAACCAATCAGCAGAATAATTAATAAATTTATAATCAATAATATCCCAAACTATCAAAGTCAACTTAAGACTGAGTCGGGGAAACAAATGTTACTGTATGTTTAGACTGTAAAGTCGTCTTTCCTATATCAATGATAAATAATAACCAAAAAAATGTTATGCTTATTTTTTTATAATAATTTGACTTTTTGAATAAAAAATATCTTTTATTTTTACTAAGAAAAATTTCATTCTTTTTTAGTGTTTTTTATGTAACAAAAAATATTAAACTTTAAAGTTTTTTTTTTATTGTATTTTAGAGATTTTGCTTTAAAATTTCCAACCCAAATTCTAAGAAGCTGGTATGTTTTTTATTTCCAAATTCCATTTTTGGCCGATTTTCAATTAAAATCTGACGACTGTCACTTTCTCAAAGACATGAAACAAAAAGGAATCAAAAACAAAAACAATCAAATGACAGAGGAACAACTTATGGTTTATAAACATTATGTGGCTTCTAATTTATCTAATGGACTCAACTACTATAGAGCAGGTTAAATTTTAGATTTTTACACCAACTACAGTTGATCCCTGTTTTTATACTGTTTTGCCCTTGAGTATGGTGCTTTAATTTTTATAAAGTCGTTAAAGATACTTGACCTTACTACATTTTTTTATCTTTATCCTTGATGTGGGAAGGTGGAATGCGTGACCTAAACATAGAGTAACATAAGTTACTCCGACCTAGTCTCGAGTTGCCTGTGGCAGTTTGGGATGTTAGATTATAATTGCCCGATAATTATGCTGCTGATTAAGTGCTCACACAGCAGGAATTTATACCATTTATAGCGCCTTACTCAAGGGCGCTACAGCATGAGAGCGGTGGGGATTGAACCTATGACCTCATAGTGGTGTAGCAAGTGTTCTTACCACTACACCACGCTGCCGGTTGAAGTCTTAAATTTAATTCTTACCGCTTCCTTACAATTGTGTCCTTGAGTAAGGTGCTGCAGTTGGTAGTATACTTAGCCTTGCCGTACGAAGTCCTTTACATAATTTTTAATATTCCAAATTGTGAAAGTCAACTCAAGACTAGTTTAAAGGAACAGAAAATGATAAAAATCGATAAGGTTATTGGAATTAAATATATTTTTAAAGTGTTTTTTTTTTAAATTTAAAATTTTTTTAGTTAACCCGCTCTATACTGGTTTGGACACGAGAATAAAAACAAAAATAATAAAATGTCCGACACTGGTAATATGGGGGGACAAGGACGATGCTTTAGATCATAGAATGATCCCCTTTTTTGAGGTAAGCTTTCAAGGAGGTCCTAGGTTCAATTCCGACTAGTTTTAACTTTTTTGTATTTATTTATCTTGATGTGGGAAGGCTGACTAAACAACTTAAACATAGAGTAACATTTGTTACTCAAACTCATTCTTGAGTTGACTTTGGAAGTTTGGGATATTATTGATTATATTTGCCCGATAATTAAGCTGATGATTAATTTTTGGCTTAGCAAAAGTTTATATACTGTAAATACCACCTTTCTTAAGAATATTGCATGGATTTAAACCCAAGACCTCATGTAGTAAACCCAAGTATTCTAACCACTCTTAAAAATAATATGATTTAGAAATACGTCAGCAATCTTCAAGTTGAAATGTTTCATGAATCTGGCCACTGGGTGCTATTCGACGAACCTGTCCAAGTTGAAGCTGCTATGAGAAGATTTCTTTGAAAACTCCATCAAAAATTCAAGAAAAAAAAAAATTTGAAATTTTTACCTA
This sequence comes from Corella eumyota, assembly GCF_963082875.1. NCBI lineage: Eukaryota > Metazoa > Chordata > Ascidiacea > Phlebobranchia > Corellidae > Corella > Corella eumyota. The sequence goes on from NC_137496.1 coordinate 9,794,000, forward strand.
AAATTAGTATGCAGAATTGTTTTACTTTTACTACCTAATTTCTTGTAATAAATGTCCCCCCCCCCCTATAGTCAACATTTTAATGGTTGTTGTATGGTCCCAACTTTCAACTTATATTCAAATATGATAATTTACCCGCACACCACAAACAGCAGTTTTATTTTTTTTTGTATACCAATAATTGAACAAACACACATATATATATTGTCTACCAAGCTTTTTTATATATACAGATATTCAAAAAATTATGTTAATAAACTTAAGGTAATGCTGTCAGTTATTTTGTCTTTGTCGTATTATTGTTTAATTTTATATAAAAATTTGAATAATAAGTTACCATACATTTGATATTTAAAATTAGGATAGGCCTTTAAGTTTAATAATGAAAAATAACAAGATTTTGTTAAAAAAATTTTAAAGTATAACATTTTTTAGAATTAAATATTTTTTAACTACATAGTAATATAAAGTATAATCTATGTTTAGATATAATTTTGTATTTTATTTAAATATTACACAATTTTTTTTTTTATTTAAATATTACACAAAAGACCATTTTTGTAAAAATCAATTTAAAGAAAAATTGTTTATTATTTTTTATTTTAAAATATATTTGCAATGCATATATAACGTAGCCCTAATTATTTACCATATTTAATTTTTAATTGTGTTTACTCGGCATTTATTTTTGGATTTTTTTTGCTTTATTGAATTTTTATTAAAATCTTTATTGTTAAGTTATTCTAAAAATATAAGTCGATTGAATATAGAACTTTTTTGTATTTATTTATCCTCAATGTGGGAAGGTTGACTCAACAGCCTAAACATAAAGTAACATTTGTTACCCAAGCCACGTCCATTCTAAACCACTTATTTAACTGGAACAAACGAATAATCTATATAAAGTTTTTTTTCCTTTTTCTATCTCATTCCACGTACCAGAGCTTTCTACAAATTTTGTTTCCCAATTTGTAGAATAATTTTAATCATTCGATCATTTCATTAAAGATCATGTTATAGTTATAAAGTTGGTCTTGCAGTGTACTACAATAAAATAAGTAAAAAAGGGTAAAATAAAATAAGTAAATAGATACGTAAAATTGAATACATTTAAATAGGCAAAAAATAAGATACAATAAGATATGTGAATAGGGGTAAAATAAGTAAGATGATAGGTAAATAGGGGTAAAATAAGTAAAATGATGGGTTAACAGGGGTAAAATTAGGTACAATAACATGGGTTGAATAGGGGTAAAATTAGGTACAATAAGATGGGTAAATAGGGGTAAAATTAAATATACTAAGATAAGGGTAAAACTAAGTGCAATAAATGAGTAAATTAAGTAAAATAAAACAGCTTAATGGGGGTAAGGTCAACAAAAATAAGATAACTAAAAGGGGGTGAAACTATTTACAAGAAAATGGGTAAATAGGGGCAAAATAAATAATTGGGGTGTTGTTGAAATTTTGTTATATTTACCTATAAAATCTGAAACTGGGTCGTTTCCGTCATCGCTTCTTAACGAACTTGTTATACTTTCGTTTTCAATAATCGGAAGAAACATATGAACAAAATCAGAGGTATAAGGTGGGCAGATTATATCTAATACCTAAATTAATACACAGAAGCATTATTAAAGAAAATAACAATAAATATGAATAACGGAGCATAGTGTACAACATATATATACATGTTCAATTAAAAGACCTATAAAAAAAACTGCCTATTGTGGTGTGCGAGTAAATGGGGATGCGGAATTTAAGGGAATGAAAAATAAAGGAACAGAAATTGAAGGAACGGAAAATGAAGAAACCGGAAAATGAAGGAACGGAAAATAAAGGAACCGGAAAACGAAGAAACAGAAAATGGAGGAACCGGAAAATGAAGGAGCGGAAAATGAAGGAAACGGAAAATAAAGGAACAAAAATTGAAGGAAAGTGAAAAAAGGAGAGGCGGAATTTAAAAAAAATAAAACGCGAAAATTCCGTTGACTGTTTGTTTGTATATAAGTCAATATTATTTAAGAAATAAACGGGCATTTTATAGAAGAGAGTTAGGGTATGCTGGGGTAATAAAAATTAACTCATTATCGCTTATCAGTTCTCAAATAAAAGACAGTAATCCTAAACAAACAGTCGACAATATTTCCGCGTTTTAGTATTTAAGATTCCGCCTTCTCCTTTTTTGCTTTTCTTCATTTTCCGGTTCCTCCATTTTCCGTTTCCTTCATTTTCCAATCCTTTATTTTCCGTTCCTTCAATTTCCATTCCCTTATTTTCAGGCGACCAGGGTAGAGATGGCAAATTTTAGTTGAAAGTTGTGACCATAATACCACAATTAAGTACTGACTGTAGGGCGGGCCATCGACTAATAAACTAATTTTAAAAGCGGTAAACACATTTTATTTAAATGATTAACCAGCAGCATGGTGTAGTGCTTAAAGCACTTGGCTTTAAGACATGGAGTCGCAGGTTTAATTCCTTTTGCTTACTTGTTTGTATATATCTTTATTCTCGATGTGGGAAAATCGAATGCGCGACTTAAACATAGAGTAACATAACTTACTCTGACCCAGTCTTAAGTTGACTTTGGCAGTTTGGGATATTATTGATTACAATTGTCAAAAATTAATCTGCCGATTGTTTTTTGAATCAGTAAATGTTCATTATGTTTATACCACCTTACATAATGGGACTACAATTTGGATACAGTAAGAATCAATCCCAAGACCTTGTGTAGTGAAACCAAGTGTTTTAAGCACTACAACATGTAGATAATGATTTTAACAAACCTCTGTAACAAAATGTCGAATTAACGAGACATCGGTGTCTTGTCTATGAGCGCATTCTCTAATGTAGGAAATAACTGGAAGCACACAACCTCTGCTCATAAGATGAACCTAGAAAAAAAAAGAAAATTACATTTTAGATTTAAAAAAAAAAATCTAAAAAAAGATTTAATAAGATGGGTAAATTTGGGTAAAACTACATACAAAAATATGGGTAAATAAGGGTGAAACTTAATACAATAAAATGGGTAAATAAGGGTAAAACTGAATACAAAAAGATGGGTAAATAAGGGTAAAGCTGAATACAATAAGATGGGTAAATAGGGGTAAAACTAAATACAATAAGATGGGTTAATAGGAATAAAACTGAATACAAAAAGATTGGTAAATATGGATAAAACTGAATACAAAAAGATTGGAAAATAGGGGTAAAACTAAATACAATAAAATGGGAAAATAGGGGGTAAAACTAAATACAATAAGATGGGTAAATAGAGGTAAAAATAAAAACAATAAGAAGGGTAAATGGGGGTAAAACTCAATACAACAAAATGGGTAAATAGGGGTACAACTAAATACAATAAAATGGGTAAATAAGGGGTACAACTAAATACAATAACATGGGTAAATAGGGGTAAAACTTAACACAATAAGATGGGTAAATAGGGGTAAAACTAAATACAATAAAATGGGTAAATAAGGGTACAACTAAATATAATAACATGGGTAAATAGGGGTAAAACTTAATACAATAATATGGGTAAATAGGGGTAAAACTAAATACAATAAGATAGGTAAAACTGAATATAATAAAATGGGCAAATAGGGGTAAAACTGAATACAATAAGATGGGTAAATAGGGGTAAAACTAAATATAAAAAGATGGGTAAATCGGGGTAAAACTTAATACAATAAAATGGGTAAATAAGGAACTAAATACAATAAGATGGGTAAATAAGGGTAAAACTGAATACAATAAAATGGGTAAATAGGGGTAAACCTAAATATAAAAAGATGGGTAAATAGGGGTGAAACTTAATACAATAAGATGGGTAAATAAGGAACTAAATACAATAAGATGGGTAAATAAGAGTAAAACTGAATACAATAAAATGGGTAAATAGAAGTGAAACTAAAGATAATAAGATGGGTAAATAGGGGTAAAACTAAATACAAAAAGGAGGGTAAATAAAGTTAAAAGACATATTTCCAAAAACCGAAAACTCAAAAACGATACTGGGTTAAATATTTCTTAAAATTAAAGGGTATTTTCCAAAAAAAGGGTTTGGTAAAGGTGTTTTCGAATAATAGGTTTTTAGTAAAAAGTTTAATAGCCAAAAAACTAATATTTGTCGGCGATAATTTACTCGCACACCACAAATGGCAGTTTTTTTTGTGTAAAGGCCTAAAAATTAGACATGTATAGTTGTTTAATGTCCACTAAGCCTTATTATATATAGGTATTGGTTAACTTGCCATTCTATCAAGCACAGTTTTCTTAAGTTCAAGTTGAACTAAGGTATCCAATTCAGTAAATGCCTCCTCAAATAAGTTGGTTAATAATTTTAAAACGTCTTGATGTAATAACAGATGGCAAGACACAATCTAAAAAGAAAAATTTTTTGTATTTATTTATCCTTAATGTAGAAAGGTCGACTTTAGAGCCTAAACATAGAGTAACATCTGCTACCCTGACCCAGTCTCAAGTTGCCTTTGGCGGTTTGGAACATTATAGATTATAATTGCCCTATAGTTAAGCTGCTGATTAAATATTTGTTTAGCAGGAGTTTATACCATTCATAGCACCTTACCTAAAGGTACTTTAGCAAGAGAGCAGTGGGGATTAAACTCAAAACCTCATGTAATAAAGATGAGAGTTTTTATTACTTCATACAGTTTTTAACATCTTACTAAGGGCGGTTTAGCATAGAAGCAGTAGGAATCCAACCCATAACCTCATGCAGTAAAGCCAAGTGTTTTAACCACTTTTTACTTTATACAATGCATTACATAAGAGTGCTACAGCATATACGCAGTGGGAATTAAACCCAGGGCCTCAAATAAAGCCATGCTTTCTAACCACTTTTAAACCCTATGTGATGCCTTACTCAAGGAAGCTGTGGGTATCAAACCCAACACCTCACAAAAATCTTAAGTTTGTACCTCATCTAGTAGAGTAAGATGTAGTGGAGTGTTGTCCATTTGTTTTTCAAAATATTTTTGATCAGAGACAGTTTGTTCAACCCATTTCATAACCCCCATAGCTACAACAGGGTATCTATTAAAAAAAAAGAAATTCAATTTACAAAAAAATTGAATAAAAAAAAAGAAATTCAATTTACAAAAAAATTGAATAAAAAAAAAGAAATTCAATTTACAAAAAAATTTAGTGTAGTGTAATTTTTTTTTTTTTAGTGTAATTTTTTAAAAAGAAATTCAATTTACAAAAAAATTGAATAAAAAATTTAGTGTATAATATATATACTGGAACTTAGTGGGTGTGATGATATCCAATTTATTGGTCTACTAATTAAATAAAAACTACCATTTGTGGTGCTGGGGTAATTTATCGAATTATGTAGTGGTTGGAACACTTGGTTTCGAAAAAAATAAATTAAAAAAATAACTAAATTTTATATAAAATCCTAATAAATAACCTAAATTTTAAAAAAATAAACCAAATTTTAAAGAAATAAACAAAATTTTAAAGAAATAAACCATATTTAAAAAAATAAACCATATAAACCATATTTAAAAAAATAAACCAAATTTTTTAAAAAAAAAAAAAAAAAAAATAAACCAATTTTTTTTAAAATAAACCAAATTTCAAATAACATAAACCAAATTTTAAAAAAAATAAACCAAATTTCAAAAAAAATTAACCAAATTTCAAAAAAAAAATAAACAAAATTAAAAAAAAATAAACCAAATATCAAATAACATAAACCAAATTTAAAAAAAATAAACCAAATTTAAAAAAAAATAAAAAAAATAAAAAAAAAATAAATTAAAAAAAAATAAACAAAATTTCAAATAACATATACCAAATTAAAAAAAATAAATCAGATTAAAAAAAAAAAACCATTTAAACAAAAATGATATACTCTTAAAAAATTTTTCATAAAAATAAATCTAACCTTATGCAGTGATATAACGTTCCAATTTCTGATAATAACTCCAACTGTCCTTTACCACCACAAGCAAGATGGTGAACCTTATCAATAGCTTGCGATGTTTGAATTAATTCATCTCGTAATATTGCTTTTCTTTCGCCCTGTTAAAAACATATTTAGTTTTTTTCTTTAAAAAAAAATTTTAATGTTCAATAGTTATAGTGTTCTCTACAAAGGGTCTTAGGTTTAATTCCCACTGCTTTCTACCATGGCGCTCTTGAGTAAGGTATTAAGAGATTTCCTTCTGATAAGCCAAAATCAATCAGCAGTTTAATTTTTGGGCAATAATAATCAAAAATATCCTAAACTGCAAAAGTCAACTTGTTTTTTTTTTGTATATATCTTTATCCTCGATGTGGAAAAGTCGAATGCGCGACTTAAACATAGAGTAACATCAGTTACTCCGACCCAGTCTTGAGTTGCCTATGGCAGTTTGGGATATTATAGATTATAATTGCCCGATAATTATGCTGCTGATTAAGTGCTGGCTCAGCAGGAATTTATACCGTTTATAGTGCCTTACTCAAGGGCGCTACAGAATGAGATCAGTGGGGATTGAACCCACGACCTCATGTGTGATGTAGCAAGTGTTCTTACCACTACACCAAGCTGCCGGTTCTTGCGACTGGGCAAGGTAACAAATGTTATGTTTAGGTTGTGTTTAAGTCGACCTTTCCACATTGAGAATAAATAAATACAAACCTATGGCCATAGGCCTAAGGGGACACTTATATTTTATATTCATTTATATTCCTAAATGCTTTTTGCTTTTTGATCAAATAAACATTTCCCAAAAAAAAAAAATTTTAAACAACATATTATCAAAACTAAGGTCATCATTTTTTGGAAAAAAAAAGAGTTTTTTTAAAAATGGGTTAGAGTAAAAGGGGGAAAAAAATAAAAAATTTAATAAAATTCTGGTCACAAATTGGTCACTTACCCTATGCCAGTTTTCAGTAACACTGGCAGCATAAGCAAGAAGGTAAATATATTTGTGTTTATGATCTGGGTTGATTTTTGCTCCTTTGCTTGTAAATAAACTGTTCACAAATAAATCGAGAAACAAAGGGTACTAAAAAAAAATAATAAATTTAATTTTTGAAACAAAAAAAAAAAAGTATATAGAAAAATTCAAAACAACAAAAAAAATTTAAAAATCTACTAATTGTCTGATAAATTTTTGGGAAAATTGTGTAGTGGTTGAAACACTTGGCTTGACTAGAAAAGATCATGGGTTCAATCCCCACTGCTCTAATGATGTAGCACCCTTAAGTAAGGCGCTATAAACAGTATAAACTCCTGCTAAGCCAGCACTTTAATCAGCAGCATAATAACCGGGCAATTATAATCTATAGTATCCCAAACTGCTAAAGGCAACTCGAGACTGGGTCGGGGTAACTGATGTTACCCTATGTTTAGGTTGCACATTCGACTTTCCCACATCGAGTATAAAAATATATACAAAAAAAACACAAAAAACTACTAAGTCAACTCGAGACTGAGTCAGGGTAATAAATGTAATTCTTATTTTGGTAATACATTTTTTTTAAATTAAAAAACAGCTTTTTAAAACAAGAAAATTAAAACTCACCCTTATTAAACTAACAGGAGGTGGATCATCAGATGAATATAGACGATGTAGAACGGTCACATCACCTAAAACATTTATTATACAAATTTAAAAAAAAAAATTTTTAGATCAATACTTAAAAGGACTACAGCATGGAAGCAGTGGAGATCAAACCCGGGATCTCAACCAGTAAAATTTTTTTAAATTTATGTTGTATTTAAAATAAAAATAAACTTTGTTAATTAATTAATAAAAAGTTATAACGATCATATATATACATATATGTATTTTTTTTTGCATTTTCAATTTATAGGCCTACAAAATAAATAAAACTGCCATTTGTGGTGAACCGTTAAATTATCACGAGCAAATATTAGTTAAGAGTTGCGACCATAATAAGACAATTAAAATCCAAACCATAGGGCAGGCTATCAATTAGTCTTCAAATAATAGGTTAATATTATTTTATAAACCCGATAATTAATATATATTGTTCTTGTTACTTTTACGGTTTTAAGTAAGCATAATACAATAGTGTACGTACCTGGGTTTAGTTGACTTTTTGACAGCATTGACATAATACTTTGACGAGCGCGTGGATGAGAAGACGCCCCCTCCAATGCTAGGGTAATGTGGGTAACATCATGACCCCTAAAAATAAGATAGTTTAATAAAGCTGGGTAATAACTAAGGTTATAGTACTGGCTTTTTTATTTAAATCCATTGTCGTATTATGGCTGCTAATTTAATTTACCAAAGCACCACAAATGGCAGTATTTTTATTTTGTTGGCATTTAAATTTGTTATATTTTACAAGGTCCTACTTTCCAGCTTATTTGGGGATACTGTCATTTATATAAAAAAAAACAAATACTAAAAATGAAACATTTTTTATTAACCTTAGCCCTAACCCTATTTTAAAAAATATCCTTGGTTGCTCTAACGACAAAAAAAAACAGTTTTCGCAATTTTTTCTTTTTTTTCTGCGTGGTAAATGTATTGTCCTGTGTGATCTGTGTGGTCCTGTGTGGTAATTAGTAGAACCGTATCTTATGTTCAATGGGCTATATGACATAGTATTAAAACAATTTTTAAATAACAAATGCTTAAAAACCAGCAAGGTAGTGTGGTAAAGCAGTCATAGCATTGTACTACAAGCCGAAAGGTTTCGGGTTCGAGCCGCACCAATACCACACTATTTACCCTTGAGCCCTGCGTTTACAGATAACTTAAACGAGTCACAATAGCACACCTCTAACCAAAAATGCAAAATACCCCCTACCTTAAAGTGATTAGAAAAAATAAATTAATTAATTAAATTTCATATTGCCAAATTAGGTCAATTATATAACACTAGCTTCATACAAATGACATCTTCTTATACTTATATACAACATAAGAGTCATAACATGATCTTAATTAAAATAGGTTTTTAGTATTTAAAATAAATATATTTTTTGTCCAAATAAAAAAAAAATTAAATTTCTGAATATAAATAACTATTTTAAAATCAATTTTATAAATTAAGATTTACATAAACATTTTTGAATGATGAATTATTAAATAGCATTTTTAAATCTTAAATATTTTGACATATTTAATTAATTATGTATAGACAATTTTCTAGGAAAAATTTTAACATTTTTATATGTCAAAAATTTAGTTTTTAAAGGTATAACCTTTAAAAAGCCATTTTTAAATATTAAACTATATATATTTGGTATATATTTAAATATTTGTGGTATTTTTTTTTGTATATATCTTTATCCTCGATGTGGGAATGTCAAAAATGCGCGACTTAAACATAGAGTAACATCAGTTACTCCGACCCAGTCTCGAGTTGCCTGTGGCAGTTTGGGATATTATAGATTATAATTGCCTGATAATTATGCTGCTGATTAAGTGCTGGCTCAGCAGGAGTTCATATCATTTAAAGCGCCTTAATCAAGGGCGCTACAGCACGAGATCAGTGGGGATGGGGATTGAACCCACGACCTCATTGGGGGGGGGGGGGGGAACCAAGTGTTCTTACCACTACACCACGCTGCCGGCTTGTAAAGTTGACCTTCCCTTATTACCCTTATTAAGAATAAAATAAGAGTTAACCAATTCTTACTTTGCTTTTGCGTATTTTTGTACTTCTTGCGAGATTCTTCTGACCACTGAACCTCCATCATTCGCTTTAGCTAAAATGGACATCACAACTTGTGTGTATAAATATGTGTGTTCAGCGTGACATACCATTTTCTGTCAAAAAATGAAACGGTTCTTATTTCGGTTCTTAAGTTTTCGAATTTTTTGGGTAAAGGGTTGGGACGTGTTTAAGCTATCTGTAAACGCCAGGCTCAATAATGTGGCATTAATGTGGCTTAAACCCGAAACCTATTGGGCCATTGGTCAATGCCATTACCACTACACCACACTACCAGGTTTTTTATTTTTAAAAAAATTTTAAAAATTTATTAATATAATAAAACTTAGTGGACACTTTATGTAAATTATATAGGCCAACAAAATAAATAAAACTAGCATTTGTGATATGCGGATAAAATATCGCAAGCAAATATTAGTTAAAAGTTGCAACCATATCACGACAACTAAACTGCCGATCGTAGGGAAGGCTATTAACTAGTATTTCTAAAGTTTGTTATATACTTTAAGTCCAATTCTTAATGTAAAAAGGTCAGTTTTACAACATAAACATTGAGTAAGATTAGTTACACCCACCCAGTCTTAAGTTGACTGCGCCAGTATCAAATATTATTAAATATAATTGCATGATAATTAAGCTACTGATTAAGTGTTGGATTAGCAAGTTCATACCGTTTATAGCACCTTACTTAAGGGCGATCAGTAGGAATCAAATGCAGGACCTCAAGTAGTAAAACCAAGTGTTCTGACCACTACACCAATGCATACCATTTATAGCGCCTTACCCAAGGACACTACAGCATGAAAGCAGCTGGGATCAAACCCGGGACCTTATAATAATTCAACTTACGGCGAAATCTGGCACATGGTTGGTCAGTGCCTCTTCCCCTCCTGTTTCCAAAATAGTAGCCAAACAAGTTCGCAACACTCTGGAAAAAACTTCAAGTTGGGTACAAGCCGTCGAAACATTTGTAATTTCCGCTTGGAAGCCTGCATCTGAGATAAGCTAAACATAAAAAAAAAAGATGATGTTTTAAAAAGGGTTACTAATTACACAGTCTTATTTATATAAAAAACTTTGTGATTTTGTAGGTGATGTATATAGCACGTTAGTATGGTTGACAATAAATCACAAAATGGGTTTAGAACCTTTAAAAAATGTCAGTGGTACTTACAATTTAATTTTTTTAAATACTGGAAAATGATTAACACCAACAACCAGGTTACCATATTTTTTGTGTGACGTAGAAAGTACTAAGTAGCGTAGTGAATGTATACAAGCTAGTACTTTCTACGTCATCACAAACAGGGCTTCCCTTTCTTTTTTTTGATTATATCATTTTTTTTAAAGTTGTATAACTTAAAAAGTAGGTAAAATTTTTTAAAGTTAAAACCTTTTTTTGTGTTCAGTGACACCAACTTTATCAATTTTTGAGTAAAAAAATCATATCGCCAATATATAAAAAAATCGCCAATATAGGACTTTAAGGAAAAATAAAATACAGGTTAAAATATAGGACTAAGGTAGCATAGTGTTGTATTTGAAACAGTTTAATTCCTACCCCTTTCATGCTGTAGCACTCTTAAGTGATAATTATTTAAACGTTAAATTTTGCTGACCCAAAAAAAAACAATTAATTATAATTATAAAATCCCAAACTGGCAAAGTTAACTTGAGATTGAGTTGGGGTAACAAATGTTAGTTTATATTTAGGCTGTGAAGTTGACCTTTCCACATCAAGGATAAATAAATACAAAAAAAATAAAATAATATACACATAGTATATATATAAAAAAATGAATAAACTTAAAATAAAGTCTAAAAATTTAAAAAAAAATTAAAATCTAAAAATTTTAAATTGTAAAAAAAGACGATATCATAAATGCCACTACATTTTTTTTTGTATATATCTTTATCCTCGATGTGGGAAAGTCGAATGCGCGACTTTAACATAGAGTAACATCAGTTACTCTGACCCAGTCTCGAGTTGGCTTTTAGCAGTTTGGGATATTATAGATTATAATTGCCCGATAATTATGCTGCTGATTAAGTGTTGGCTCAGCAGGAGTTCGTACCGCTAATAGCGCCTTACTCAAGGGCGCTACAGCATAAGCTCAGTAGGGATTAAAACCATTTATAGGCCCATACTTTAATAAGCTACTATTATATATATACAGCTAATAAAGATAAATTCAATAATGTTAAACAGTCGTATAGTATTAACAATTCACTAGGGATTTAAGATATTGTTTACTAACCTTAATTGTAAAGTTAAGCATCAAACAGTCTGGGTATTCTTCGGCTAGTTTATAAAATAATTGCCTCCATTTTTGATGGGCTATCATTCTTTCAAGCCAAGATGGAGTCTTAAAAAATAAATTAAAATTTTTAAAATTTATTTCAAAAAAACAGGGTATATGTATTATTATTTTTACTAGTCAATAGCCCGCTCTTCAGTTAGGATTTTAATTGTCGTAATATGGTCGCAACTCTTAACTAATATTTGCCTGTGATAATTTACCGGCACACCACAAATGGCAGTTTTATTTTGTAGTACTATAAATAGGACATTGTCCCCTAGGCTTTATTATATATACAGAATAGTCTACCAAGTTTTTTTTTTACCAAAAATGCCTATTTAAAGACAATAAGACATTTATTATTCACCCCGTTTTACCCCATATCTCCGGAAAAAACCCTTTAAACCTAAACTTTAATAAGATGTTGGTTTTGAAGAAAAAAAATTTTAATTTATATATAACTTAAATAAGGCAATAATAAAAAAGTATTTTAAAAAACAACATGGCATTTATAGTATTTTCAATTTAAATTTTCATCTTTTTATAAATACCTAAATATCATAAATAATTTTTAGCCTAAAAATTTTTTTTTGGACAACAAAAATAATTTTTTGGAAATTTTCTAACCTCTCCTTCTTCAGTGAATATCGTGTCTGCTTTTTTCGGGTCAAAATGTTTTAATAATAAATCTTTTAAATGGTCTTCCACTAATTCTTGTACTTCTGTTGGTGCAAGTCCTAAATTTTTACATTAATAATTTTAATTGCGTTTTCTAAACCAATTAATTTAATTTGGACCAGTGGTTAGAAAGAATACTTGGCTCCCATACATAAGGTCCTGAGTTCGAGTCCCACTGCTTTCAAAATGCAGCAGCCCTAAAAATGTTTTAAAAACAGTATTAACTTCTGATAAACCCAAACCAATTGGCGATTGCATTTTAATTAGGGTTTGGTGACCATGCCATAACATACTTAAAATCCTTATGTAAACATTAATACTTTTGGCATGTTTTAAATCATTAAATTGATTTTGTCATTTTTTTCCGTCGCATTGTTGTAATATTAATTGTATATCGTATTTATTATTTACTTTTATCGAAAATGTGCGAAAAACCAAAATAAATAAAAAAAAAAAAATTGTCATAAAATAGTTGCACCTCTAATATGCCTGTGATAATTTACCTAGGCACCACAAACAACAGTTTTATTTATTTTGTAGGCCTATAAATTGGAAATAAACACATATATATATCATCTACTAAGCTCTATTATATATATAATATCCCAAACTAGCAAAGTCATCTCTATTTATTATGCATTTTTTAAAGGTGCTACATTACGAAAGCAGTGGGGATCGAACCTAGGACCTTACGTAATGAAGCCAAGTGTTCTAACCACTATTTCATGCGATTGTAAAGACTAGGTTGAGGTAACAAATGTTACTTTATTTTAAGCTGTAAGGTTCGTATTTCTACATTAAAAATAAATTAATTAAACAATGTAAAATAAAATTTATTCTTTGATGTTTATAGCATGTTAGTATGGTTGACACTGAATCACAAAATGGCTTTAAAACCTTAAAAAAATGTCTGTGGTACTTACAATTTAGTTTTCAAAATTGTTTAAATAATGAACACCAAAAATCAGGTTACCATATTTTTTTGTGTGACATAGAAAGTACTAAGTAGCGTAGTGAATGTATATAAGCTAGTACTTTCTACGTCATCACAAACAGGGCTTCCCGTTGCCTTTTTTAATTAAATTAATTTTTTTTTGAAGTTGTATAACTTAAAAAGTATATAAGTAAAAATTAGGTAAAACGATTGCCAATATATCAGTATAATGCTTACCGCACATAATTAGCCACTCTGCTAATAAATTAACAGTTTGTGCAACAGCTGTATAATTTTCTGACAGTAGTTCAACAACTTTTTCAGGCATACCACCAGCCTGAAAGTATCTGTAAAATAAAAAAAAATTAAAAAAAAAAAATTTTACCTAAGCACCACAAACAGAAGTTTTTTTTCTAAATATATATATATAGTAATATAGAAAAAAAAAATATAATACATCTATGCTAAAAGTTAATGTAATATAAAAAAAAAACTAACTAATGTATACCGGCAGCATGGTGTAGTGGTAAGAACACTTGCTACACCACATGAGGTCGTGGGTTCAATCCCTACTGATCTCATGCTGTAGCGCTCTTGAATAAGACGCTATAGACAGTATGAACTCCTGCTAAGCCAGCACCTAATTAGCAGTTTAATTACCGGGCAATTATAATCTCTATAATATCCCAAACTGCCAAAGGCAACTCGATACTGGGTCGGAGTAACAGTTGTTACTATATGTTTAGGTCGCACATTCATTGTTCCCCAATTGAGGATAAAGACATATACAAAAAATTTATATTCAATTCGCGGACTACGATAAGAATCACTAATAAAGGTATAAGGGTTAGGTTTGATCTCCACCGGTTCTAAGTCTTATTGTCTTTCAGTTAGGTAAGAATAAAATCTTTTAAAAAAAAAACATCTACTTTTTTAAACATGTAAAAATTGAGGGTTCCATAATATAATCCTTATTAGACATTCGAAACAGGCAATTATTTTTCGTGGTTTCATTTTCATCTGGAATTTCTGGTACTGAACCCATCTTAAAAAAATTAAACACAATAATAATATCAACATGAAGTTGCAACATGCTGTAGTGGTAAGAACACTTGGCTTTAATACATGAGGCCTTTGGCTGCATCCTCACTGCTTTTATGCTGTAGTGCCCTTAAGTAAGGCGTTATAAATGGTACAAACTCTTGTTGAGCCATAATTCAATTAGCAAATTGATTATCGGGCAATTATAATCAATAATATCCCAAACTGCCAAAGTTAACTTGAGACTGGGTCAGGGTAACAAATGTTCCTTTATGTTTAGGTCGTGAAGTAGACCTTCCCACATCGAGGATAAATAAATACGAAAAAATGATCAAAAATTTAAATTATTTTTCATTGAAAAAAAAATTGTTTAATTTACCGGACTCATATTTACAGACTCCTCATCCCAAGAGTTTTCCGGATCACTTGATTCCTCCATGACTTTATTTAATCTTCGTCAATTAATTTTTACCTACATTTTATGCGTAAAAAGGCTTAGTAATAATTTCGTAATATTCACTCTAAAAACAAAGAGCATTTACCATTAAACCCAATGCTATTTAACTTTAATAAATGTTAAAAACCTTCTAATACTAGTGAAAAGTGGTATATTGGTAAAACGATACAATTAACAAGCTTTTGTATTAAAAAAAGGACACTACTACTGTGTTTAAAAGCCGCACACAAATGTTATGATTCTATTTCAGCAATAAAATAAGAATTATGCTTTAAACGTTTCCAGTAGAGATGGCAACTAACGTAAAATTTTTTGATTTTTGTTCAAACGACAGCTGTTCCGAATCGTTCAGCCCGTTTTTTTCGTTTTTCATCTACCTCTAAATTTGAAGTAGCACTGACAGAATGTCCGAACCGTTCTTGCCTTTTTCGTTTTCTCTCTTCGGCTTCTGATTTAATAAGCGAGCTAGAAACAACAGTCCCGAATCTTTCTTGACGTTGTTTTAATTTGTCGTTGTCAACAGGGACCGCTGTTGCTTTAATACCTTTTGCTGAATTTCCGTTAGATACTCCAAATCTCTGAGATCGATTTTCGAGTCTCTGATCAGTAGACAGTTCTGAAACTTTGAGACCGAACTTCTCGGCTCGCAATTTTTTCTTCTCGGCGTCAGATAGATTTGAAACAATCGGCGTCTCTGTCTTTTTTTCTTTTTGCTCTTCTACTAAAACAATTTTCTCTTCTACAGAAGATTTCTCCTCCAATAAAACCTCCGGCTGTTTGATCTCCACTTTTTCTTTTACTACCGCTTCCGGAGGAGGAGTCTCAATGATCTCATCTTCGTCTTCTTCCCCAAGGATCGCAGCATCATCTTCATCAACTAGAGCTTCATGCTCCTCCAGATACTGCTGCAACCTCTGGATCAGATCCTGCTTGTTTCCGGACACTTTAAGGCCCCTCTCCTGCAGCTCCCGCTTCAGATCAGCGATCTTCATCTTGTTTAAATCCAAAATATATTCCTCTTCCGCCATTTTGAATTTTTTTTTTTAATTTAAAAATTTTTTTTTTTAAATCCTAAACTTTTTTTCTGTATCTAAAGCAAAAAAAAAATGGATGATTAAAAAAGAATCGAAAACACAGTAACAAATACAGACCACATGCATATTGTAAAAGAAAAATTAAACATAAATTTCATGCAATTGCTTTCAGAATATTATACAGAAATTTGATGAACTAAATTTTTTAATAAAAATAAAAATTTACAGAAATAATTGAAAAATTTGAGACCATTAAGTTTTTTAGACATATGTACTTTACGGTCCTCTAAAATAATAAAATAATGAGGGCCGTAAAAGTAATAAGTCAATTTGAGGACTGTAAAGTACCAGATCTTTAAATACAATTATGCTTTTTTAATAAAAAAAATAAGAAAAATTACTGCCTCAATAAGACGCTTCCAATTATAATATGCTGTGAACTAGTACAATAAATGACGAATTTTGAAATTTTTCCTTAAGCATAGCTAAAAATGTAAGCAAGCGTTTATAATATAGCTTAACAGACAAAAAAATATATTGTATAATTTATGGCGCATGAAAATATAAAAAAAACTGCTGTTTGTGGTGCACTCAAAAATTACTAAAAGCAAATTTTTGTTGCTACACAACTAAATAACACAATTGTTATTTTTTGCTTGAAAAAATTACTTTCAGTTTGGGCATTATTATACAATATGACAACAAAATTACAAAAAAAATATCTGTTTTTTTACAAAAAAATATCTCACAAAATTACAAAAAAAATATCTGTTTTAGAATAATATGTTACTAATACTAAACTACAAGTATTAATGAAATTTAAAATAACCCAAAAAAAATTACAAAAATTTTAAAGCATTAGATAAAGATTTAAAAAAAAAATTTAAACAGTTATTGTAGTTCATTCAAATAATTTTAACCTTATAATAGACTGTGTAACAAAAAATAAGGACAATTTAACAAAAATTTATGCACAAAAATGTATATAAGTATTAAGTTAATATGAATTAGAAAAAATCAGAACACTGTCACAGCTTATTGAAAAAAAATGTAATAATTTACGCTACATAATTTAGGCATTGTATTATTCATTAACAGATGATAACATAATTTAACTAATAAAAAAAAGTAATTTTTTTTATTACATTTTTGGATCAATTTTAAAGAACTGTAAAATTATTGAAAAATTTGTCAAACACCGTTAAGAAATTGAATCTGTAAAAAGGCAGAATTTGCAAAAGATCCTAATTTTTTTAATTTTGGTATATATATACAAGGGATGGGCTGAAATCCAAATTACTCGGATACGAGCCCGAGTATTTTGTTGCGATACTCGGCCGAGTCCGAGTACTCGGTTATGACATCATTTAAACGTATATAACTGTTCACGAGAATCTTTCCCGCATAATTTTAAACTGCAAAATTTGCCAAAAAACATGTATTTATGGATTATAAAGTGTTTAACATTGGCAAAACCACTTACCGCTGATAGCAATATCATTTTAAGTCCAAACGAAAATGTAAAAGTCTCAAATTTATTATGCGAAAAATTTTACTAAGTAAAAATTGTATTTGTTGCGCAATTGTTGCTTAAATAACTCAGACTCGGATTCGATTTGCCCATCCCTAATAAAAATAATATTTATAAATTTTATTTTAAATTCCAGTTAAAGCTAACAGAAGACTGTACAAAATTGCCTAACAAACACACAGTTATAACTCTAATACATGATTTGAATGACCAGCGGGTGATGGACATAATACTTTAAGGATATACGAGGTCAATAAATTAGGGACGTCGTCGCTATCCATTTTTATAGCATCTAATATTTTAATCAAAACTTGAAGTTTATCAAGCGTTATAACATCACTTATATTACATGGAATAACTGTTGTTAAAAACCGGCCTTTTGTTGAATTTCCATCAGCAGCTGAGTTTTTACGCCCGCGGGACAAATTTTTTAAAGACAGCGCCGCGTTATTGTTCGTCGTTTTTAGAAATTGTTCCCGCTTATATTGAACTTCTAATACTTTTGATATAAACGTGTTTTTAACCTCGTTTTCAAACTGTAGCTCATCTCGGTGGTTTAGTTCTTGTAAAAGTTCGGCAGATAGTAGTTGAACTTGCATTTCAAGTTCCTCATTTAAGATATTAAGATCAGAAAGTGAAGTGTGTTTTAAATCGACAGCACGTTCGCTTTCCTCTAAACTGGAAGTAGATCCATGAGTCTGCGAATGAATACACTGCTCGAACCCCTCATCTAAATCACTTTGTAAAGAGATGACATCATCGAATACGATCCCAGTTTGCTGCTGGACCTCATAATCCACCGCTGCGTTTTCAAGATCAACATCCAACATCATCCCTTCTAATTCTTCTATCACTTCATCAGCTGTTTGCATCACTTCACCTCCATGTTCTTGAGATTTCGTGATAAAATAAGCCTGTTTTTGAGACTGGTATGAATCCGAGTCAACCATCTTATGAAAATCAAGCTCTTCGGATGACTCTTTTTCAATAGCTGTCTCATTTTCTTTAAATTTCTTTTTATGTGAAGGTGATGAAACAATTAAATTTAACGATGACAAATGTTGTTTTTGAATTTGTGATGTCTTCCATTCTAAAGCGGTCACGCGACCGTAATTGTCAACAATACTGTTCCAAATTTTGCTACTGGGTAAAATTTCGGTTTCGAATAGTTGCGGACAAATTAAATTCGATTCATCGTTAGTATGTCCTTCTACCGTTGGATGAAAACTCATTACTATACCCTCTTCAAAATTATTGACCAAATTATCAACACTGGGAGCATTCTTTTCGTTATTTTCCGATAAAAAGTTTTCGAAGTTATCAAAATTTTCTTGGAACAAATCATCAAGATTTGAGTTTTTTTGTTCTAATATTTCTTTGTTTTCAGTATCATCTATATCCGTCTGTGAAAACATCGCAAAATTATCCCAGTCAGTTTCTTGGTCTCCAATTGACGTCGTCATTTCAATTTTTTTAATAAAACATGTTGACTTTAAGAATTGGAATTTTTATTGAACAAAACACATTATCAGATTGTTAACTGTCAGACTGTGACTAAATGTTATAAGACAGTCTGACAGTCAGTCACTGATATTTAGTAAGCAAGAATTCAGCAAATTATGTAAACCAGTTTATAAATTGTTCTGCAAAAAAAATAATTTGTTTAATTTAAACTTAATAGGTCTTAATTGCTTGATAAATATGCTGCTGATTAAGTGCTGGCTCGGCAGAAGTTTATGCCATTTATAGTGCCTTACTCAAGGGCGATACTGCTATTGCATAAAAGCACGCACAAGATTTTTTCATTGAAAAAAAACACGCCTGGTGTCTTAAAAAAATGTGCACTCGCAGTACTGACGCCTAAAACACGCTAACATAAATCATGTCTGGACCGGAAATTTTGGTGCGCGTGCACGCGCGGTCACGCTACGCTTGCACGCACGAGATGTCGTCGAAAACTGCCCTACTTTTGAGACTGGGCAGCTGGGTGATGGCTCAGCAGGAGTTCATACTATTTAGAGCACCTTACTTGAGGGCACTATCGCTATTGCATAAAAGCAGTGAGAACCAAACACAGAACCCCACGTAGTGAAGCCAAATTTTCTGACCACTACATTATCAGGCAGGTTATGTTGCCAGTTATTTCGTCTGCCGGACAAATTAGATTTAACTCTAAATGGGTTTATCAATTTAAAGTATTGCAGACACTTTTTTCAAACAACTGGTTTTAAATAATTTTAATTAGTCCGTCAGTTTGTTGGTCTTAATGGACATAGTCAGATAGTCATTAATGTTTTTAAAAAGATCAAATACGATTAATTTGTCTTTTATAATTTTACAGATTAATACACCTAAAAAACAAATTATTACTCAATTGTGTTAAATAATTACCACTAAGTCACGCTTAACACATTATTACTTAATATATAACTTCATTTTGCTTAATTCATCTAATTTAAGAACGACCAAACTTTTTATTTTTGATAGTCTGTAGTAAAATAAAAAAATTAAACAGAAGTGGCAGCTTATTGACGTTCCATGCCACGCGTCACAGTTACTTTTTTATTTTATTATTTTTTAAGTTAAGCAAGTGTGTTAAAGATCTACAAACTAAATTGTACTCCTTTTAAAACAATATTTATCTTTTAAATAAACGTTTATTTTTTTTTATCTTTTAAATAAACGTTTATAGACATATAGAATTAAGATTGTAGTGTTAAATAATGATTTTGGTACGGGGTTTGATCCCCGCTACTTCCATGCAGTATTTTCTTTAAGAAAAATGCTTTAAACTGTATAAAGTCCTGCCTAGCTAAAAACCACTTAGCTTATTAAAAATTTGTCAATTATAATCAATAATATTTAAAAGTCGTCTTTCCTACATCGAGAATAAAGGCAGTGTGGTGTAGAGGTAAGAACACTTGCTACACCATACATGAGGTCGTGGGTTTAATCTCCACTGCTCTAATGCTGTAGCGCCCGTGAGTAATACGCTATAAACAAGGGCAATTATAGTCAATAATATCCCACACTACCACAGGCAACTCGAAACTGGCTCGCAGTAACTGATGTTACTCTATGTTTAAGTCGCGTATTCGACTTTCCCAGATCGAGGATAAAAATATATACAAAAAAAGAACACTTGCTACACTACACATGAGGTCGTGGATTTAATCCCCACTGCTCTCATGCTGTAGCACCCTTGAGTAAAGCGCTATAAATGGTATAAACTCCTGCTGAGCCAGCACTTAATCAGAAGTATAATTATTAGGAAATTATATTTTATATATTATCTCGTACTGCTAAAGGCAACTCGAGACTGGGTCGGAGTAACTGATGTTACTCTATGTTTAAGTCGCGCATTCGACTTTTCCACATGGAGGATAAAGATATATACAAAAAAAAGGGATATCCAAAAACAGACAATATTCAGTTACAGTAATCATAATAAGCCATATATTTTATTTATTTCATGATGAATCTTTTAAAGTACACACAATAGCAATAATTATTTAACAAAATCAAAATACTAACACGCAAAAAATATCGCATATTTTAAATTCTCAAAATTCAAATTTTACAGTTTTAAAACAGTGATTAAAATTTTACTATTTAATTATTGAACTTTGTTTTACAGAAGGTTAATAAAAAAAGCATATACATAGTACATGCTGAAATCTATTATAAATCAGTTAATTAATGAGATAGAATCAAATAAAATTGCACAAACAAAAAACAAAAATTACATTTTATTTATGATTTCGAAAATATTGCAAACAAAAATTTTTTATTAATCTTATCTTGAACTTTTATATATAAATGATTTGTAAATTTTTTATAAATAATAAAGAGTTTAAATGTCTATTGTAATCAGTACTCTTAAATTTGTGACATTTTATCAAAAATTTTTTATTTTGTAAGGAATGGCTTATCGTTGATGAAGTTATCGAACATGGCATATGCATAGGTGGGTGCCCACTGGGGTACCATATGACCAGCTCCCTAAAAATTAAATATTATATTATATTATATAGAGGCTTAAGTATATGTATAGTCAAAAGGATCAAGAATTTGTATCATCCCTGAAACAATGTTCTATGGTATTAATTTCGTAATTTAAAAAAGCAATATCGTGGTATAGGACTGGCAGCGTGGTGTAGTAGTAAAAACATTTGCTACACGACATAGGGTTGTGGGTTCAATCCCCACTGCTATTATGCTGTAGCACCCTTAAGTAAGGTGCTGTAAACAGTATGATCTTCTGCTGAGCCAGCACTTAATTAGCAACATAATTATCGAGCAATTATAATCTATAATATTCAAAACTTTCACAGGCAACTCGAGACTGGGTCGGGGTATCAGATGTTTCTTCATGTTTAGGTCCCGCATTTGATCTTCCCACATCGAGGATAAAAACATATATAAAAAAAACATTGATTGGACACTGACAGCAGGACATGGTGGAACATTAAGCTTCACTACATGAGGTTCGAGGTTTGATCCCTACTTTTTCATGCCAAAAAGCCTGTTATTAGGGCACTATTAACCATACATAAAAACAACTGGCAATTTTATTATCGGGCAATTATATTCTATAATATCCCTTACTGCCAAAGTCAACTTGAGACTGGGTCGAAGTAGCTGATGTTACTGTATGTTTAGCTTGTGCATTCGACCTTCCCACATCGAGGATAAATAAATAGAAAACACCAAACATAAAAAAAATTAAATTTAAAAAATAAATATTTACTTACCCTTATTGTAGTAAAAGTAACTTGTTTAAATTTCTTGCGAAAACCAGCAACTTGGCCGTCAACATACCAAGGTGCCCGACTTTTCTCCAAAGGCAGTTTGAGATCGTCTACAAACCATTCATCCCCAAGAAAGTTACAAGCCATGTCCGTATCACCATTGTAGAGAAGTATTCGAAAGTCGGGTGATTTTAAAAGCGTTTGGTAATGGGAGAGCATGCTTTGATACAACGTGGTGTATTGAACGACATCACTTTAAAAAAAGGTTTTGGTTATTTTTTTGTATTTGTTTATCCTCAATGTGAAAAGAATGATGTTACATGTAAAATATAAAATAACATTTGTTACCCCAACCTAGTCTTAAATTGACTTTAGCAGTTTGGGATACTATTAAACATATATCCCAATAATTATTCTGCATATTGGTATTTGGCTTAGCAGAAGTGTGTTTATTTATAGCACCTTAATTTTTTTTTTTCATCTTTATCCTCGATGTGGAAAAATCAAAGGCTCGACATAAACATAGAGTAACAACAGTTACTCTGACCCAGTCTTAAGTTGCCTTGGGATATTAAATAAATCATAATTGCCTGATAATTATGCTGCTGATTAAGTGCTGGCTTAGCAGGAGTTCATTCCGTTTACAGTGCCTTACTCAAGGGCGCTACAGCATGGGAGCAGTGGGGATTGAACCCACGACCTCATGGTGGTGTAGCAAGTGTTCTTACCACTACACCACGCTGCCGGTGTTTAAAGGCATTACTTAACAAAAGCAGTGGGAATCAAACCCTAGACCTCATGTAGTATAGCCAAGTCTCCCAACCCAGCACCAGTGCTTTTTAAAATTATTAAAATACGAAATCAAATTTAAATAAAATTGTTCAACTAAAAGCAATTACTATTAAATAGTAACTATAATATTAAAGTCGTAAAGAAATGATAATTTACCTGCAGACTGACCATGTACCAAGAGCAGAAGGACTAATATGTAAAGCTTGTTTTACATCTGGCCTATTCAACCAAGAAGTTTGTGCAGTGGAATTAATACAAGGAGGTACGACACCAAAACCATTCTTAGTTGGGACCTAAAAAAAATGTATTTATTTCAAAAATGCCATTATGCTGTAGCACCCTGAATTAGGATGTTATAATTTTTTAAACTGTCAAAGTCAACTCAAGACTGGGTTAGGGTAACACATGTTACTATATGTTTAGACTTCAAAGCCAGTCTGCTTACATTAAGGGTAAATAAACACCACATGAGGTTGTGGGTTCAATCCCCACTGCTCTCATGCTGTAGCGCCGATGAGTAAGGCACTATAAACGGTATGAACTCCTGCTAAGTCAGCACTTAATCAGCAGCTTAATTATCGGGCAATTATAATCTATAATATCCCAAACTCCTAAAAGGCAACTCGAGACTGGGTTGGGGTAACGGTTGCTACTCTATGTTTAAGTTGCACATTCGGCCTTCCCACATTGAGGATAAAATTATATATACAAAAAAAACAATGTTAAAAAAATAAATAAAAATAATATAATATCAAATGGTTTAATAAAAATGAAATAACATTTAAATGCTTTTTATTTTTAATTAATTATTAAACTAGACATATTGGCACGATTACAAAATCATGTGACATTTTATTACTTCCAAAACCACATGATCATATTACAAGTCATAACATGATTGCACAAAAATTTGATTTTTTTTACTACCACTCATTTGGGCCTTTAAATAAACCACACAATAACTGCAAACAAAGTGCAATAAATTAAAAAACGTCATTTTTATTTTTAGAATGTTTTTGTTATTGTAAACAAAAATTTATCTGCCTACTTAATTGAAAGTTTAAAAAATTATAACTTATTATTACAACAATATTATTACAACAATATTTATTTATAATAATTACATACTGATTTTAAAATGGTATAGTTGTTAAAACACTAGAATTTACTACATGAAGTACTTGATCGATTCCCACTGCTGGTTGATTTTTGGCTTAGCAGAAGTTTGTACTAATTATAACACCTTTTTTGTATATATCTTTATCCTCGATGTGGGAAAGTCAAATGCACAACTTAAACATAGAGTAACATCAGTTACTCCGACCCAGTCTGGAGTTGCCTTCAGCAGTTTGGGATATTATGGATTATAATTGCCCGATAATTATGCTGCTGATTAAATGCTGGGGTTCGTACCGTTTATAGCCCTTACTCAAGAGCGCTACAGCATAAGGTCAGTGGGGATTGAACCCACGACCCCAAGTGTGGTTACCACTACTCCACCCCACCTTACTCGAAGGTGCTACAGCATGAAGGCATTGGAGATCAAACGCAGTACCACATGTAGTATGGTAGTAATATGGTTTTACAAACTATTGTAATAATATGGTAACATGGTAATAAAATGTTCTTAAAAAATATGGTAATAATATGGTGTCAATATGGTGAAAATATGGTAATATAGCCATAATAGGGTCTTAAAAACTATTTTCCAAAAGCCTAACAACTTTAGTTTTTTTTAATTTTATTTATAATATATGTAACTACCTTTTGTTCCATGATAAGATATTTCATAAACTTGTCCATATTTGGAAATAAGTGAGCCATATCATGTTTGTATCTCTCAAACGTTCCTTTATCTCCACCATAACAGTCCATATATAAAGCATATTCGTTTAAACCAGAGTTGTACACATATTGAAATGCTTCTGCTACCTTTAAAAAAAATTTAAAAACAAATCAGTCAAATATATGATATTTATATTTTGTTTTTTAAAATATTTGGCATTACTACATAAGGCCCTGGGTTTGATCCTCACAGGTTTTTTTTTGTATATATCTTCCTCGATGTGGGAAAGTCGAATGCACGACTTAAACATAGATTAACATCAGTTACTCCGTCTCGAGTTGCCTGTGGCAGTTTGGGATATTATAAATTATAATTGTCCGGTAATTACGCTGCTGATTAAGTGCTGGCTCAGCAGGAGTTCAAACCATTTATAGCGCCTTACTCAAGGGCGCTACAGCATGAGATCAGTGGGGATTGAATCCACAACCTCATGTGTGGTGTAGCAAGCGTTCTTACCACTACACCACGATGCCGGTTAAACTTTCATACTGTAACATTGTTAAGTAAGACGCTGTACACTGTATCAACCCCTGCTGAGCCAAAAAATTATCAGATTAATTATCAGGCAATTATATTTAATAATATCCCAAACTGGCAAAGTCAACTCAAGACTGGGTCGGGGTAACAAATGTTACTCTATGTTTAAGTAGCGCATTGAACCTTTCCACATCGAGGATAAATATATATACAAAAAAATACATATTTATGTTTAATTTATTTAAAATAAATAAAACTGCCATTTGTGGTGTGCGGGTAAATTATCGCTGACAAATATTAGTTAAAAGTTGTGACCATTTTAAACAATTTAAATTTTGATTATTGCCAGTATTGTATAAATTAAAGTTAAATAATCACTTACAGGGTCAGGACAACCGTTGGCGGTGCTGGAAAAATTACAGGCCTGTCGACTTTCTAACCCATCACAGCATTTAGTTGTCAAACTTTTCCATAAACTGAAAAAAAAAATATTGTAAAAAATTTTAAATTTAAGGCCACTTTTAAGATTTATTTATCCTCAATGAGGAAAAGTCAACTTCACAACCTTAACATAGAGTAACATTTGTTACCCCGACCCAGTCTTAAGTTGACTTTGCCAGTTTGGAATATAATTGACTAAAATTGCCCAAAATTGTTTTTTTTTGCTTAACAGAAGTTTATACCGCATATAGTGTGTTATTTAAGGACACTACAGTCTAAAAGCAGTGGGGATCAAACCTATGACCTTATGTAGACAACCCAAGTGTTCTAACCACTACAGACTACTGTCTACTATACCACATTGCCCATAGTATAACATTATATTTTATTATATAACTTACACTTCACCGAATAGCCCATGATAATATGCAAAATAAACAAGAGAGTTATCATTATAAGAAAAACTTGAAAGACCATTTCCAATTCCCATACCCTAAAAACAAAAAAAATTATTAACTTATATAATTCATTTATAGCGCCTTACTCAAGAAAGCTAAAGTATGGAAGCAGTGGGGATTGAACCCAGGACCTCATGTTGTAATTCATGTCTTTTATAAAATTTTTTTTGTTTATATCTTATTCCTTGATGTGGAAAGGTTGAATGTGTAACCCAAACATAGAGTAACATTAGTTACCCCGACCCAGTCTTGAGTTGCCTATTGCAGTTTGGGATATTATAGAATATAATTGCCCGATAATTATGCTGTTGATTAAGTGCTAGCTCAGCAGGAGTTCATACCGTTTATAGCACCTTACTTAAGAGTGCTAAAGCATAAGACCACTGGGGATTGAACCCAGGACCTGATGTAAAAAGTGTTCTAACCACTACACCACGCTGTCATTTTTTTAAAACCTAACAAACCTGAAAATTGATTTTAGCAGCTCCTTGCATAATTCTAACACTGAGCGTAGGAACATATATTCCTCCATAACTCTCACCAGTTACAAAAAACTTGTTAGAAGAATATTCTGGAAATTTTTTAAAAAAATCAACGATGGCATTATAGTTGTGAAGAGAAACCTATAGAAAAAATTGGTCAATATCCATAATTGGGCAAATTATTTAACGTACACGCAAAATTGCAAAAATACTCAAATGTGATACTTTGTATATATATATTTTTTGTATATATCTTTATCCTCAATGTGGAAAGGTCAAATGCGGAACCTAAACATAGAGTAACATCAGTTACCCGACCCAGTCTCGAGTTGCCTGTGGCAGTTGAGATATCACAGATTATAATTGCCCGGTAATTACACTGCTGGTTAAGTGCTGGCTCAGCAGGAGTTCATATAATTTATAGCGCCTTACTGAAAGGCGTTACAGCATGAGATTACAGGGGGTCGAACCCTGGACCTCATGTAGTGTAGGAAGTGTTCTGACCACTACACCTTGCTGCCTGTTCATAAATTGATTACTATGGGCACATTATATAAAATCTAAATATAACGGAGCTTAGTGGACAATATATTTATATATATATATCTAATATAAAGGCTTACCTAATAATTAAAACTGCCGTTTGTGGTGCGCAGGTAATTTATCACCTGCATATATAGTTTTACGGTTCTACAATTTAAAAAAAATTCTAAAGTACATTTAGTCCAAAATTTATACCTTGTCATCATCAGTCGTCATATCACCATTGTCATCGTAAGAATAACCGACACCTTCTGGAGATTCTAAGTATAACACATTTGCAATCTTGTTCCAACTGTATGGGTTAGCGAATAGTGTTTTTCCATCACTATTTACCTAACAAAAAATTAAAAATTTTAAAGTTGTTTTTTCATGTATTTTTTTATCCTCGATGTGGAAAGGTCAACTTCACGGCCTAAACATAGGGTAACATTTGTTACTCCGACCCAATCTCAAGTTGACTTTGGCAGTTTGGGATTCTATTGACAATAATTGTCTAATAAAAAAACTGTTGTTTAAATATTGAATAGGCAAACGTTCATACTGTTTATATCATGTTACTTAAGAATGCTACAGCTTAAAAGCAGTAAGAATCGCACCCAACACCTAATGTAGTAAGTATACAAATACAGAAGCAGGGACGAACAACGTCGACAATGTCGACCCTAAAATTTTAGTAGAATATTAGCGCGCACTTTATTTAGCTTAATATTACAAGTTTACAAATCTTATTCTGCCGACTTACCAACAAACTAGTGCCAAATAAGGTAACCTTTTTTGTTGCCAAATAACAAAGCATTTGTTGTCGAATAACATAGAATTTTTAATAACCAAATAACTTAAAATAACACCGGTAGCATGCTGTAGTGGTAAGAACACTTGCTACACCACTTATGAGGTCGTGGGTTCAATCCCCACTGCTCTCACGCTGTAGCGCCCTTGAGTAAGGCGCTATAAACGGTATGAACTCTTGCCGAGCCAGCACTTTATCAGCAGCATAATTATCGGGCAATTATAATCTATAATATCACAAACTTCCACAGGCAACTTGAGACTAGGTCGGATAACCAGTGCTATAACAGTAAACTATGTGGTAGGGAAACAAATCGTAAAACTAGGGTAGACAACACACGAAAATTTGCGCGCTATAATGTCCACCCTGTTTTCGGAACCTAGATTGCCTCCATTTTTTTTTTAAATTTTTTAATTTTATACAACAATTTTTACATGTAATGGGCCATTTTCTGAAAGAAATCCATCCAGTGAGCTACAGCCTGGCCCTCCATTCAGCCATAACACCACAGGATCATTTGCAGGATTGCTTTGAGATTCAACAAACCTAAAAAAAACAAAAAAAACATATATAAGTGTTTTTTTTTATTCTTATTGTAAGAAGATCGACTTAACTGCTTAAATATTAAAATTGCTTTAACTTAACCTTAATGATAATATATGGATATTGTTATAGTGAGGTTCTGAGTTTGATCCCCACTGCTTTCATGTTGTTGTGCAATTAAATAAGGCACTATAAATAGTATAAACACCTGCTGAGCCGAAATAATTAAGCAATTATAGTCAATAATATCCCAACCGTTACCCTGACCCAGTTCTAAGTTGCGTTTGGCAGTTTGGATATTATAAATAATAATTTCCGCTAATTAAGCTGCTGATTAAGTATTGGCCCAGCAGAAGTTAATACCGTTTAAAGCGCCTTAGCCAAGGGCACTACCTACATCATAAGAGCAGTGGAGATCAAACCCAAAACCTTAAGTAGTAAAACAAAGTGTTTTAACTACTACACTATGCTGGCGATCTAAAATGCTAAATTCTACTGGTATATAAAAACATTTGGAAATTAGTTATTAAACCGGCAGCGTGGTTTAGTGGTAAGAACACTTGCTACACCACACATGAGGTCTTTGGTTTAATCCCCACTGATCCCATGCTGTAGTGCCCTTGAGTAGACGCTATAAACGGTATAACCTCCTGCTGAGCCAGCACTTAATTAGCAGTATAATTATTGAGCAATTATAATCTATATCCCAATCTGCCACAGGCAACTCAAAACTGGGTCGGAGTAACTGATGTTACTTTATATTTAAGTCGCGCATTCGACTTTCCCACATCGAGGATAAAGATATATACAAAAAAAAAACATGATTAACTACCAGTAATGAAAATGCTTAGAAGACGTAGCATCAAGATAACCGGAATATTGTTTAAAACTTGTCATAGTTGACAAGCCCGGTAACCTCTTCACTTCATCTTCGGCAGGAGCTCCAAAAGTTAAAGTAATTACCAAACTTAAGATTAATAAACGTAACATGATTCTAGAAAACAAACTGAATAAATCTTAAAAATATGTCATTAAATATATCATTAAAAATATATTATTTTATTAAAGTATATCATTAGGTTATTAAAATAATATTAGTATTAAAATACAATAATTCCTATTAAAAATACAGATAATGAGAGCATTATGGTCTAATGGTTTTAAATCAACTGATCACTTTATGTTGTTTTGAAATATATACATATATCCTTGATGTGGAAAGGTCGAATGCGCTACCTAAACATAGAGTAACATCAGTTACTCCGACCTAGTCTTAAATTGCCTTTAGCAGTTTGGAATATTGTATAGATTATAATTGCCTGATAATTATGCTGCTGATTAAGTGCCGGCTTTGCAAGAGTTAATACCGTTTATAGCGCCCTACTTATGGGCGCTATAGCATAAGAGCAGTGGGGATTGAACCCACAACCTCATGTGGTGTAGCAAGTGTTCTTACCACTACACCACACTGCCATCCAGTCTGGAAAGTAGGGCGGCATGCACGCACAAGATTTTTTTCGTTGAAAAAAATGCACGCCTGAAATTGTTTTTTCTGCACGCCTGGCTTTAAAAGTAAATGGAAAATTAAGGTAAACACGCTAACATAAATCACGCGTGCAAGCATAGACCGAAAATTTTAATATGCATGTACGCACGGTCACGCCAATTTTTACGCTTGCACGCACAAGATCTCGTAGAAAACTGCCCTACTTTCCAGACTAGCTGCCGATGGCGAGATATTTATATTTACTTATATATATATACTCTAGCTCTATAAACCTTTACCCTAACTTAATATTTACCATACATCCAATAATGAATTATTATTATTTTAAATTCCTGATAATAAATATATATTTTCTTGTTACTTTCATCTTACATTTTTAGAAAAAGGTAATTCTGAAATGATTTGAGTTGAGGTATATGGTTTAATAAAAAAAAACACCAACAACACTTCCTAATAGAAGAATAGGCCAAAATTCAGTTAACAAAATTTTGTACAAAAATAAAAAAAAAAGAGTTTCGATTTTACGATACTGGTTTTTAAATTTCTAGTAACGATTCAAATTTTTGCCATCACCAATCATTACATTCCGTTAAACAAGATACTAAACATTGTCAGACTGTCTGCAAAGAATTGCGGTGTTATTTAAATTTATGGCGAGCTTGTATTTTGCAAAAACTTTTTAATTTTTGCCTTTTTTTTATTTATTACACAAACATCCCGAGATTGTTGGTACTTCCCGGTCGCTACAGCGAGTAAACCAAATACCCGAAACGGCATTTTACCAACAATGTGACAATTTTTATTTTTTTGTACATATCTTTATCCTCGATGTGAGAAAGTCGAATGGGCGACTTAAACATAGTGTAACATCAGTTACCCCGACCCAGTTTCAAGTTGCCTTTGGCAATTTGGGATATTATCGATTTTTTTTAAACAGGCTCAAACAAAATTTAGGATTACATTTCTAATAACAATTTAATTTTCTCTTCTATAGTTCTCTCTACTTTTTCAATACAGAATGTGTAGCATATTCTGCTCAATATCAAAGGTATTTAAACTTAATAAACAATTTGTGTTTTAAAAACTGTATATTTTTATCCTCGATTTGGGAAGGTCGAATGTGCGAACTAAACATAGAGTAACATCAGTTACTTCGACCCAGTCTGGAGTTGCCTTTTCCTTGTAACAAAAAATTGATTTCGCCACCAAGACTACAAAAAATATTCCACCAACGATTGCAAACCATCTAATAAAAAATCAGTTAAAAGTTAGGGTGATTTGTTTGAATTTTTAATAAACAATTGCAATTTTCGCCTTTTAAGCCGGAGGTGGTATGTAGGAAAGCGCTTAGCATCTCCATCAATTCTAATGCCAAGGCTTTCCTAGCCTCAAACCAGACTAGATGCCGGTTCACACCGAACGACGAGAAAACCGTATGACCTGTTGGTGGCCTTGGACAATAAACTACAGCGTTGGCCACTGGGGTACCAAAAACAGAACATTATTAACCAGAATCAACTGATATTAATTCAACAAACAAAAGAAATACGTAAGAAACCCATTTTCACAGGCGCAATAATAACTTTCGTTCGGCGAACCGAAACAGTGCAAACTCGCTGCCATCCCATGCGGTTTAAACACCGTACAAAAGACTTATTGATATGAAAAAACTCATAGAGACTGTATTTATGTATATTTAAATATATACAGGTTATAAAGGGGACAAACAAATTAACCCCTTTATTTAAGGACAAGTCTAACGCCCATAAGGCAGTTAGACGCTCTAAATTTATTCGTTATTATATTGAACATGGTCCAATTGTATATTTTTCGCGTGCCCTTGTAAAACATTGTCGCTATTTGTTATGTAGAGCCAGTGGAAGCTGTGCTTAATTTCCTGTTCAGTCGTACTGTATTATTCTATAAATTTTATAGAATAAGGGTTAATAGTGTAACCCTTTTGATGTAAAAATGTGGATTGACAGTTATCCGTTTTTGTGTTTTTTCTGCGCAATTTTATTTTCTGACAGTTAGTATATTTTTTGGTTCCTAAAACACCTACCTATTTTTATTTTGCCAAGTTTTATATCTAAAATTAGTTAACAGTAGAATACCATAATAAAGGATGTAGTCGATATACGGAAAACGTTTTTTGTGTGTGTAATGTACTTGTAATTATGTTTATCGATAGGTATGTAACCTAGAAAGCAGATTTTGTAGTGTGTACGTGTTATACCATTTTTTGTATATGTGTAATGTAACTTTCGGGATAATTATGTGATGAACGTGCTTAATTAATAAATAGATTTTGTCTGTAGATTCAGTTTGCTATTTTTGACCACTTTTAACGGGTCTTAAACCCTGTTTTAGACATTAGAGACTTATACTTTATACATCATTGCGTTTATATTCGGATAAGAGCACCCAAACGTTACTCCAAACTCAGTCAAACGTTACTCCAACTCAGTCTCGAGTTGCCTTCGGCAGTTAAAATATTATTGATTATAATTGCCCGGTAATTAAGCTGCTGGTTTATTGACTTAACTGGAATTTATACCGTTTATAGCACCTTACATTTTTTTTTGTATATATCTTTATCCTCGATGTGGGAAAGTCGAATGCGCGACTTAAACATAGAGTAACATTAGTTACTCCGACCCAGTCTCAAGTTGCCTGTTGCAGTTTGGGGTATTATATAGATTATAATTGGCCGATAATTATGCTGCTGATTAAGTGCTGGCTCAGCAGGAGCTCATACCGTTTATAGCGCCTTACTCAAGGGCGCTACAGCATGAGATGAGTGAGGATTTAACCCATCACCTCATGTGTGGTGTAGTAGCAAGTGTTCTTACCACTACACCACGCTGCCGATATATTACTTACTTCTTTTTTTTAATTCCCTTTGAGCAATAGCATTATCATTTGTAAGTTGTAGGTTCCTGCTTCCTTGTGAATGTTTGTAAATTATAACATAAGCAACAAAAAATGTAAAAAAAGGTTGCAAAGTTGAAAGTCATAACAGCAATGGAAAACTGCCAAGAAAGATCTTGTTTAGTTACGAAAATCTTCGGCATACACACACTTTGAGAGCTATAATATCTAAAAAAAAAATTTAATAATAATTTTAAATGTTTTTTTTTTCCAGAATTATTACATGTTTTTTTTTGTAAAACCTACCCAAAATACTTTGATATTTGGTGGGATAAATCTGGAAACCTCTTCATTTGAATGTCTTGTAATTCTGACCATGTTTTTGCAAACTTAATTTGATCAATAATCAAAGGCGATAAGTTTAAATATTCTTCAGTTACATTTGCAGGGTAAATTTTAGTTCGAAGAATAAGGAAGTTTTGATAATCTAAATCAATTACATTAATGTTACAAAAAGTTGATATTTTAACTAAAAACTAAACTTTAAACTAAGTTAGGGTTCACACTGTCAGCTTGGTGTAGTAGTCAGTACAATTTCTTGGGTTTAATTCCCAGTGATCTCATGCTGTAGCGTTCTTAAGAAAGGTGCCATTAACGAAATAAAATCCTGCCGAGCCAGCACTTAATCAGCAGCTTAATAATAAGGTAATCTATAATATTCTAAAGTGCCACAAAGAATTTAAGACAGGGTCGGGGTAAATGATGTTACTTTATTTTTTATTTATTTTTTTTGTATAAAAATTTATCCTCGATGTGGGAAAGTCGAATGTGCAACTTAAACATAAAGTAACATAAGTTACTCCGACCCAGTCTCGAGTTGCCTATGGCAGTTTGGGATATTATAGATTATAATTGGCCGATAGTTATACTGCTGATTAAGTGCTGGCTCAGCAGGAGTTTATACCGTTTATAGCGCCTTACTCAAGGACGCAACAGCATGAGATCAGTGGGGATTAAACCCACGACCTTATGTGTTGTGTAGCAAGTGTTCTAATCACAACACCATGCTACCGGTTAAAGATTAGGTCGCACATTCGACCTTTCCATATCGAAGATGAAGATATATACAAAAAAAACATTAAGAATAAATTTGTAAAATTTTATATTTAAAAATAAATAAAAAAACAAAAATGTTTTAAACTTGACCTTTAAAGCCAACTTCAGTTGAGTTAAAGAAAGGACTTTTAGTACGGAAATTAACTTCTTGAGTAAACATGGTTTGAAAGGCATTTGCAAGTGGTATAAATGCAAGCACAGCAGAAAAACACCAAGTCAACAAAACTGCAACAACTACATGTCTTGTTTTAGGAAAATGCAGAGATGCAAAAGGCTAAAAAAATGTTTTTTTCAGTCTGATAATTTCAATTTATTGCCTGCATGGTGTTGTAGTGGTCAGAACACTTGCTACAGTACATGAAGTCTGGGGTTCGATCCCCACTGTCCTCATGCTTTATACGACAGTATGAACCCCTGCTAAGCCGACACTTAATCAGCAGCTTAATTATCAAGCAATTATTATCTATAATAATAAACTGCCAAAGTCGACTCGAGACTGGGTCAGGGTAACTGACGCTACTCTAGGTTTAGGTAGGTCGAAAGTCGACCTTTCCACATCTAGGATAGACATAAAAAAAACTTAACCTTTTGTTACGATTTACCTTTAAAATACAAAAAAGACGATAGGATGTCAATAAAGCCATTGTAACCACCGAAGTCTCGCTTGACAACACAATAAGAATACCCAAGACAGTACACAAGGTGCTAGATCTCCATATTCGACTATATGCACAATATCGATCTAAAAAATCATAAAACTTGCTTTAAAATAAGTAAAGTTGTAAAAAAATTCTGTTTAAATAAGTTATATATCATTTTTTTGTTTATTTTCTTGTATATATCTTTATCCTCGATGTGGGAAAGTCGAATGCGCAACTTAAACATAGAGTAACATAAATTTCTCCGACCCAGTCTCGAGTTGCCTGTGGCAGTTTGGGATATTATAGACTATAATTGTCCAATAATTATACTGCTGATTAAGTGCTGGCTCAGCAGGAGTTCATACCGTTTGTAGCGACTTACTAAAGGGCGCTACAGCATGATATCGGTGGGGATTAAACCCACGACCTCATATGTGGTGTAGCAAGTGTTCTTACCACTACACCACGCTGCCGGTTATTCACCTACATACCTTGATAATACACCCCAACAATGGCGAGACATACTAAATATAATCCCATAAGAAAATCAGCAACTGCCAAGTTTATAACAAATATTTCGTTTGCAGATATAGATTTAGATGTTTCATTTCTTATACTCTTTATGATTCCGCCAATTACAGCCTAAATTTTTTTTATATGTATTTATTTTCAATGTGGAAAGGTTTACTTTATGACCTAAACATAGAGTAACATCAGTTACCCAGACCCAGTCTTGAGGTGCCTTTGGCAGTTTGGGATAATATAAATTATAATTGCCTGCTGATTAAGTATTTGGTTACCAGAAGTTCATACTCTTTATAAAGCCCTACTCAAGAGCATGCGAGCAACTGGGATTGAACCCAGGGCCTGATGTAGTGAAGGCAAGTGTTCTAACCAATGCATTAAGCTGCCGGTTGCACAATACCGCATTAACATTACAACATATGGCCGGGGTTTGGTGACCATGCCATAACATACTTAAAATCTTTATGTAAACATTAATACTTTTGGCATGTTTTAAATCATTAAATTGATTTTTAAATCATTAAAGTTATTTTTTCCCGCATTTCTCATTGTCGTAATATTAATTGTTTATCGTATTTATTATTTACTTTTATCAATGCGCGAAAAACCAAAAGAAAAAAAAATGTGGCATTAGGAATAAACAAATCAGTAAAAATTAAAAAGTATTCTTGTTTAAAAGGTTTTACCAAATTTCCACAGATAGCAAAAATTCCCATAAACCAAATTCCAAAATATCGTAAAATATTATTTCCGATAAGATTTTGTGTTGATGAAATGATATCTTGTTTTGAAGGGCATTCATCTGTTCCATCTTTACAGTCAAAAACACCGTTCCCTACCTGTTTAATTACAACTTATTATTTAATCAACATAACTAGAAAAAGTGGGTTTTGAAGACAGATTAGAAGACTGTCGTAAACTACCGGCAGCATGGTGTAGTGGTCAGAACGGGGACCAGAAGCTTTGACCGTAAGAAGCTTCGGCCAGAAGGTTCAGCCTGCAAAAAACGCTGGGGGGTCAGTGACGAAATTGCCGCGTAAAATGTCAGCTTAAGACCATATTTTACTCCACGCTGCCGGTTAAGAAGTTGACCTTCCCACATCGAGAATTAAGATATATATAATAAAAAAAAAAAAATACTCAATAAATTTAAGTTATTAAACTAACTTTTTGTCTCGGTACAAACAATGGAATTTTATTTTCACAATAAAATCTGCCATCATTGGTGCAACTTATTTCATCAGATTGATTAACACAGTTTATTATTCCATCGCAAACTTCTTGTTGACTAATAGACACCACCTACAAAAAAAAATGTCTTATACCATGAGGTCTCAGAATTTCGACATATTTGATCATATAAAATTACTGGCAGCGTGGTGTAGTGGTCAGAGCATTTACACCACTACATTTTTTAAGGTCTTAGGTTCAATCCCCAATGCTTTCATGCTGTAGCGCCCTTCTAGTAAGGCACAATAAACCTGATGAACTCCAACTGAGTTAGCACTTAATCAGCAGCAAAATTATCAAATTATATTTTATAATATTCCAAACTGCCATACCAACTTGAGACTGGGTGAGAGTAACGGTAGTTAATCCATGTTAAGGTCGTGAATTCGACCTTTCCACATCAAATATAATTTATACAAAAAAAGGCTTACCCTTATATCATTTGTCTGACAAAAAAAACGTTTTCTATCATGGCACAATTTTAAATTTTCATCATCCAATAAAAAATCGTCACCAAAATCTTTATAACGGAAGGAACTCAAAATTTTATAGAAAGACTCTATTTTTCCATTGCAACATTTTGCTATAGCCTGTTTCTGAAGGTCCACGCAACAATTAGTTTGATTGAATGTAATTGAAGATATATTACAATACTTAAAATTTTCAGGACGAAAATTAATGAACCTAAAAAAATGTTTTTTACATTTTTATTCTCGATGTGGAAAAGTCGAATGCGCGACTTAAACATAGAGTATCATCAATATCTCGGACCCAGTCTTAAGTTGCCTGTGGCAGTTTGAAATAATATAAATTATAATTGCCTGATAATTATGCTGCTGATTAAGTGCTGGCTCAGCAGAAGTTCATACCGTTTATAGTGCCCTACTCAAGGGCGCTACAGCATAAGAGCAGTGGGGATTGAACCCACAACCTCATGTGTGGTGTAGCAAGTGTTCTTACCACTACACCACGCTGCCGATGCACTACACCACACAAGATAAAATCAGATTTTAAAAATATAATATTATTTTTGTACATTATTTATAGGATAAAAAATAAAAGTGTAGTTTTATAACGACCATAATTTTACCCGACTGAATAATCTATAGAGCACTGATTTAAATGTTGTATATTTCTATAACATGCATTCGTCATCAGCAGTTATGCAATCTTGAAAACCATCGCAGAATGTACCAATTTCAATCTCACAAGAATAGTAAGTTTCACACCTACAAACAAATTGTTTTATTTTACTTTTTTTGTATATATCTTTATCCTCGATGTGGGAAAGTCGATTGCGCGACTTAAACATAGAGTAACATAAGTTACTCCAACCCAGTCTCAAGTTGCCTGTGGCAGTTTGGGATATTATAGAGACTATAAATGCCCGGTAATTATGCTGCTGATTAATTGCTGGCTCAGCAGGGGTTCATACCGTTTATAGCGCCTTACTCAAGGGCGCTACAGCTTAAGTTCAGTGGGGATTGGACCCACGACCTCATGTGTGGTGTAACAAGTGTTCTTACTGCTACACCACGCTGCCATTTAAAATTTTTTTATTTTACCTTTTTAATGAATAATTCTTGTTTTTATCTTAAGTTTGACTT
Organism: Corella eumyota; assembly: GCF_963082875.1. NCBI lineage: Eukaryota > Metazoa > Chordata > Ascidiacea > Phlebobranchia > Corellidae > Corella > Corella eumyota. The sequence continues at coordinate 9,832,279 of NC_137496.1, forward strand.
TACTAATTTTTTTTAAATATATCTTTATCCTTGATGTGGAAAGGTCGACTCCACAACCTAAACATAGAGTAACATTAGTTACCCCAACCTAGTCATGAATTGCTTTTGGCAGTTTGGGATATTATAGATTATAATTGTCTGATAATTTTGTGCTGGCTTAGCATGAGAACATTGGGGATAGAACCCAGGACCTTATGTAATGTAGTAGTGTTCTAACTAATACACCACCTGCTGTTTTTTTTACCCTTTAATAAAAAATCCGTGGTAAAAACACTTGCCAAACCACCATGAGGTCGTTGGTTCAATCCCCACTGCTTAAGTAAGGCGTTATAAATGGTTTGCTGGGCCAGCACTTAATCAGCAGCATAGTTACCCAACCTTCCCACATCGAGGATAAAGATATATACAACAAAAAAGAAGAAAAGATAGTTTAAGTCTCAAAATTCACAAATTTGTTAAATTTGCTAAACACTTAATAAAAACTCCACCTGCACTTTTGTCCTTGTTTTGAAGCTTCAGTACACAACATCGGAGAATGGCAAAACTGAGGACTAAACATAGCATAAAAAGCAATCAAATTAAAAAAAAACTAAAAGTTTTGAAACAAATAGATATTATAATGTTTTGTATCTTACATGTGGTTTATACAATCATGTTTTTTGTTTTTATGTAAATTTGTCCTTAATGTGGGAAGGCTGACTTCACAGCTTAGACATAAAGTAACATTAGTTACCCCATCCCAGTCTTAAGTTGCCTTATACAACGGCACTACAGTATAAAAGCAGCGGAGATCGATCCCAGATATAAACTCCTCCGGAGCCAACACTTAATTAGTAGCTTAATTATCGGGCAATAATATCCCAAACTGGCAAAACTTAACTCGAGACTGAGTCAGGGTAACAATGTTACTGTATGTTTAGGTCGTGAAGTCGACCTTTCCACATCAGGGATAAAGATATATTAAAAAAATACTGTAAAAAAATAAATTACTTTTCATCCATTTGATTTTCACAATCCGCATACCCATTACAGACACTTGTTTTGTTCACACAAGTTATATTATCACATGCGATTTCCCCAGCTTTACAGATGTTGTTTTTTATACTGTAAAAAATAACAAAAATATTAAAATACTTTCAGTCAGGTTTTAAATGCAACATGATGTTCTGGGTTCCCAAATGTTAAAAATTTTGAATTTCTTTTCGTAAAATTGGTTATGCGATATTGCCAGAATATATCCAGCACCATGGGGTTGTGGTAGGAACACTTGCTACACCATTCATTAGGTCGTGGGTTCAATCCCCACTGATCTCATGCTGTAGCGCTTTTAAGTAAGGCGCTATAAACGGTATGAACTCCTGCTGAGACAGCACTTAATCAGCAGCATAATTACTGGGCAATTATAATCTATATAATATCCCAAACTGCCACAGGCAACTCGAGACTGGGTCGGAGTAACTGATGTTACTCTATGTTTAAGTCGCGCATTTGACTTTCCCACATCAAAAATAATAATATATACAAAAAGAAATGTATATATTTATAACAATTGAACATAAATATAGGTATTAAAGTTTTATATAGTTTAAAATTTTTTAAACAGAATTCTAAACCTTATACATAAAATTTTAACTACATAATACCTGGTAGATGTTGATGCAAACGATGTGATATGTTTGCATAATTCTGTGAACATTTTCGGTTGATTTTGGCAAAGACATTCATCCGATAAATCTGGACAATCGATTTTTCCATCACAAACACTTTTCTTTTTGATTAAAGTAGATTCAAAGCATTTCCAACAAGCAGTTTCGTTTAACACCAAACTTTTTATTTGAACAAAGCTTAAAAATACATACATTAAACGAAAAATATACCGGCAGCGTGGTGTAGTGGTAAGAACACTTGCTACACCACACACGAAGTTGTGGGTTCAATCCCAACTGATCTCATGCTGTAGCACCCTTGACTTTGGCAATTTTGGATATTATAGATTATAATTGCCCGATATTCATGCTGCTGATTAAGTGCTGGCTCAGCAGGAGATCGTACCGTTTATAGCGCCTTACTTAAGGGCGCAACAGCAAAAGATCAGTGGGGATCGAACCCAGAACCTCATGTAGTGTAGAAAGTAGTCTAATCACTACACCATGCTGCCAAATAATTGTTACCATTACTGACATGCTAAAAACATAAGTAATAAAAATTATATTTACCTGGTGTTTACATTTTCTTCTTTATTAAAACACAAATCTTCTCCGTTTTGACAGTCGGCAATAAAATCATACAACAGAATTTGGGGTAAGAAGTATGGGTAATTTCTTGAGCATTGAAACCCTCGATCATAGGAAATTATACAACATGTTGGATAATTGCCATTCAATATTTGGTTTCGCCAACAAATTGTTTTGTTTGGGCCGCTCCTACAGAATATTGAATCAGATCGATATGGACATTCAAAAACTAATTCTGGATGAAGATTTGAATATTCATCAAGGGTTTCATAATCAGGAAGCCTGTATTAAAATTAAAAGGTGTAATACAAATTACTGTTCTAGATTATTGTGCATATTTTTGTACTGAAGTAATGTATGTTTTTTGCTTTTTTTATTCATGAATTTGATTTTGAAATTTTTCCTTTATTAATTTTTTTTTGTATATATCTTTATCCTCGATATAAGAAGGTCGAATGCGCAACCTAAACATAGAGTAACATCAGTTACTCCGACCCAGTCTCGAGTTGCCTGTGACAGTTTGGGATATTATAAATATTAGTTGCCGATAATTATGCTGCTGATTAAGTGTTGGCTCAGCAGGAGTTCGTACCGTTTTAGCGCTTTACTCAAGAGCGCTACAGATTGAGATCAGTGGGAATTTAACCCACAACCCCAAGGTGGTGTAGCAAGTGTTCTTACCCCCACAGCACGCTGCCGTGTGCTACACCACGCTGCCCAAATTTCTTTAATTCGTAAGAAATTTTAATATAAAAAAGTTTTTTTTTGTATATATCTTTATCCTCGTCGTGGGCAGTCGAATGCGCAACCTAAACACACAGCAACGTAACATTAGTTATTCTGACCCAGTCTCGAATTGCCTTTAGCAGTTTGGGACATTATATAGAATATAATTTCCCGATAATTATGCTGCTGATTAAGTGCTGGTTCAGCAGTAGTTTATACCGTTTATAGCGTCTTACTCAAGGGCGCTACAGCATAGGAGCAAGGGGAATTTAACCCACAACCCCATGTTGGTGTAGAAAGGGTTCTTACCACCACACCATGCTGCCATGTGCTACACCGCGCTGCCCAAATTTCGTTAATGCGTAAACCATTAAATTCACGATAAGTTTATTATAATCATAGTCAAAATAGTATTCATTTCCATAGGTGGGCACAGTTAATCGAAAAAGCAACTTCGTTAAATGGTTATTCGTTACACAATACAGTAACTTCTCTAATGTTTTTTCGTTAAATTAAACCAAGTGTAACGGAAGTTATCGTTGAACGTTAACGTGAAAATTTAATTAAAACAAACAAAGAAATTACCTTTTTTATAAAAAAAATAGTTTTTTTCTTAATCGATGTTTTAACTAGACGAAAATGGTTTAGAAGAAGTTTTTAAAACTGGCATAGGCCTAATGCCGAAATTACAGTGGCCGGATAGTAATTACTTACATCGTTTAAAAATTTCAACGTTTAAACCCGATAACCGGCGATATTAAACATATATATTCCTTATATTACCATGGATTTACTTGTAAAATATTGAGTTAACGGGCTTAATTTAACGGAAGTACAATTTAACGAAAGTTAACAGGTCCGATAACGATTTTTAAAATTAACTTAAAAGTTAACTTTTAACAAAAAATTCCACTTCGTTATTTAACGTTTAGCGCATTAACGATTTAGTGCCCACCTTTGTTCATTTCCATCAAAGGTGGGCACAGTTAACCGAGAAAGTAACTTCGTTAAGTGGTAATTCGTTACATAGTATATTAACTTCGTTAACGTTAATAAGTTCGATATCGATAAACGTTAAAATTTAAATAAAACAAACAAAGAAACGACCCTATTTTAAAAAAACAGCAGTTTTTATCTTAGTTGATATTTTAACTACACGAACGTAAGTTTAAATGACGTTTTCAAAACTGCATCGTTTAAAATTTCAATACAATGTCGTCAATACATCGTTTATACGTCAGTCAATACTCGACAATACATTCTTTAAAATTGAAACGATTCAACCCAAAAAACGGCAAAATAAAACATATATACTTTTATATTACCATGGTAAACTTGTAAAAATATTAAATTAACGGATTTAATTTAACGGAAGCACAATTTAACGAAAATTAACAGGTCCGTTAACGATTTTTAAAGTTAACTTAAAAGTTAAATTTTATTGAAAAATTTAACTTCATTAATTAACGATTAACGCATTAACGGTTCAGTGCCTACCTTTGATGATTTCCATAAACTTTCCATCCAAGTGTCAAAAGAGCAATAACCAAGTAGTAGTTCATTTTTAAAATCTAACATAACAAAAAATTCAAATTTAATTTTAAACCTTATAGTTTAGGTACAATTTTTGTTTTCAAAATAAGCAAGCAACTCTAAAGCAACTTTTTCTAACTCCCTAGACACTTGCACATATTGTCATTATATCTATGTTATGGTTTATTTATGTAATAAATTATACTGTAGGGTTTTCTTAACGTTTTAATTAAATTAATAATATTAATGGTAGGATGGTGGTTTATGGTTTATTGAATTTTGGGTTGTGGTTTGTTAATTGTATGATTTGGGGTCACCACAGGTTCTATCATAGCCTTTATTGCTAAAGTCTATGATAAACCTGACTATTTAATTAATAAATTGTTTAAGATTTAAGACTCCGTTTATCTTGAATTGCACCTAAGCTTTCTGTTTAATTTAACTTGATATTAACAAACTTTTAACTAAGGATTGCGAGTTATATTGTACATACAAATAATATAAAACAAGTACTTGATTACACTAAATGCGCAATACTAAATAAAACTAACATTACACTAAATTAATAATATGAAAATTTAAAATCCTTTTATGTAATGGCTTTTAAAGAACGTTATTAACACTACCCAACCGTAGTCGGCTTATGATAACAACTTTTTTTTATATAGCCGGCAGCGTGGTGTAGTGGTCAGAACACTTTTTACACTACATGAGGTCGTGGGTTTGGTCCCCAGTGATTCCATGCTGTAGCGCCATTTACACCTGCTGAGCTAGCACCTAATCAGCAGCTTAATTATCGGGCAATTTTATTCTATAATATCCCTGGGTTAGGGCAACAAATATTACTCTGTGTTTAAGCTGTAAAGTTAACCTTTCCAAATTAAAAATAAAAAAATACAACAAAAAAACCTATTAAATATTTAAAATACAGTTTTGAAATGTAGTTAATTTTGCTTACGAATTTTTTTTAATTTAAAATTTTTTTTTTTTATTCTTGTAAAATTAATTTTTTAGTTTACCCAATTTGTAGATGATCTCTAGTTAGAGGCTGAATCACAGAAAGACCAAAACACCTGACGAGCATTTAAAAATAAACTGAAGGTAATATATCCTTGATTTTTTACAAACTTAACATTTTTTCAACCGTGTTTTTTCTAGTCTAAAAACAAAATTTTTGATTTTTAACTTCGAAAAAAAATGTTTAAAAATTGTTTGTTTTAATTTTAAACTGTTAATTTTTTATATTTATTTATTTTTAATATGGGAAGGTTTACTTCATAACCCAAACATAGAATCTGTAACCGCAAATATTACAGATTTGTTGATTGAAGTGTTATGTTACAGAGTTTTGCAATTTTGTGAGTGATGTATATAGCATGTTAGTATGGTTGACAATGAATCACAAAATGGCTTTAAAACCTTTAAAAAATGTCTGTGGTACTTACAATTTAATTTTTTTAAATATTAGAAAATGATTAACATAAAAAATCAGGTTACTGTATTTTTTGTGTCACGTAGAAATTACCAAGCAGTGTAGTGAATGTATACAAGCTAGTACTTTCTACGTCATAACAAACAGGGCTTCCCTTTTCTTTTTTTTAATTAATTTTAATTTTTTTTTAAAGTTGTATAACTCAAAAAGTAGGTGAAATTATAAAAAGTTAAAATTATTTTTGTGTTCAGTGACACCAACTTTATTAATTTTTGAGTATAAAAATATCGCTAATATATGACTTTAAGTGTTAGCACTGCAGGATTTTATAATGTTTATTATGTCTTACTAAAGAGTGCTACATCACAGAATCAGTGGAAATTAAACTTAGGACCCTACATGGTGAAACCAGATGTTCTAACCACTACACCATGCTGCCGGTTAACTTTTTTTACCTCAGCTCTTTGCTGTTGAATCTGCATTGCTTTTGCTAAAGTTTCAATTTTGACATTGACATCATCAGTTGATGACATCACAAGAGAATTTAAGGTGAAACAGCAGAATTCAAGAACAGATAAGCACATCCTAAAAATATTTTTCAGAAAAAAAATGAAAAAAATTTTAACTTAAAAAAATTTTTTTTTTTAAATTGAAAAATTTTAAATTTTCAAAATTGTTAAAATTTAGTAATTTTTTTAGATTTTATTAAATGAGTAAATCAGCTTACAGCCCATGTTGTTGGTTTTCATTCAATTCAACACTTTGTTCCATTGCACTTTGCTGAGATCGACTTATTGACGGGATTTCAACTAAAAAAAAATTTATATATTTTTTTATCCTCAATGTGAAAAGGCCGACTTTACAGCATAAACATAAAGTAACAGTTGTTACCCAGACCCAGTCTTAAGTTAACTTTGACAGTTTAGAATAGCTTAAGTAGAACAGCCTAGTGTTCTAATTATTACACTTATACTGGCATGTATAATAGTCTCAACTTACTTTTAAAGTACTAAATTATTGTTAAAATTTTTGCTTAGAATTTTAAAAAATATTAATAAAAAAATATTTATTTTTCAAAAATCCACATTTTTTATATTTATTTATCCTCGATGTTGAATGGTCAACTTCGCAGCATACCCAAAAGTAATATTTATTAACCTTATTCAGTCTTTAGTAGGTTTTAGCAGTTTGTAATAATATTAATTACAATTGCCCGGTATTTAATAAGCTGTTTTTTTTTCATTTATAGTGCCTTACTAAATAGTGTTCTAACATAGAAGCAGTGGGGATCAAACCTATGACTTCATTATGTGAAGCTAAGTGATCTAACTATTATAAACTGCTGCCAATACAGTTTTTAGGTACTGTATTAAATCATAAAGTTAACTTTTAACATCAAGATCAATAGTGTTAAACCTTAATACAAACACATAAAAATACAGGTGAATAGCTAAAGTTTAATATAAAATTTTAACACACCTGTCATAGCTTCCTCCAAAACAAATGCTTGCAAAGTTTTTAAATTTAAATGCGAGTTTTCACCTAAAAAATTAACATTTTATATTAAGTATAAAGTGTTTTGAATTAAAAGCTTTATCAAAATATGTTGAAGAATTTACCAATGCATTTTAATAAGGATGGGCTAAAATTCAAAAAACACCGACCCAGTCTTGAGTTGCCTGTGGCAGTTTGGGATATTATATAGATTATAATTGCCCGGTAATTATGCTGTTGATTTAATTCTGGCTTAGCAGGAGTTCATTCCGTTTATAGCGCCTTACCCAAGAGCGCTACAGCATGAGGGCAGTGGGGATTGAACCCACAACTTCATGTGTGGTGTAGCAAGTGTTCTCACCACTACACAACGCTGCTGGTTCAACACTTGAAGCCACTAAAGCATGAAAAATATGAAGATTGACCTAAAGCACTGCAGCCAAGTGTTTAGACCACTACAACATGCTGCTGGCTTTATAAGTAATTTTACTAACCTTCTTTTTGATTGGCCTTTTTTGTTTCAGATTTTAAATTTTTTTTTTTTCTAAAAAACTTGAATTCTAAAAAAAAATTTTTTTTTTTTTTAGTAAATATCTTTATCCTCGATGTGGAAAAGTCGAATGCGCGACTTAAACATAGAGTAACATCAGTTACACCGACCAAGTCTCGAGTTGCCTGTGGCAGTTTGGGATATTATATAGCTTATAATTAACCGATGTTTAAGCTGCTGATTAAGTGTTGGCTCAGCAGGAGTTCATACCGTTTATAGCGCCTTACTCAAGGGCGATACAGCATGAGAGCAGTGGGGATTGAACCCACAACCTCATGGTGATGTAGCAAGTGTTCTTATCACTACACCACGCTGTCGGTTTGATAGCCTGTTACAAAACCATAAATATTCTAGAAAAAAACAAAATAAAAAATAATTTTTAAGCCAATAATTAAAATACTTTTTTCAGTTTCTTGTGATTTGCTGGTTGACGGAATATTGTCAGATTGTAAAATTTCATTTTGTTCTTTTGTAGACAATTTGTTTACTCTAAGTGAAAGTAAATGGGTTCGCACCTGACAAAATTAAAAAAAATTAAACCAAGTTTAAACCAATACCGGCAGTGTGGTATAGTAGTCAGAGCACTCTCTACACTACATGTGGTCCTGAGTTTAAACCCCACTGCTCTCATGCTGTAGCGCCCTTGAGTAATGCGCCCTTGAGTAATGCGCCCTTGAGTAATGCGCTATAAACGGTATAAACTCCTGCTGAGCCAGCACTTAATCAGCAGCATAATTACCGGGCAATTGAAGTCTCTATAATATCCCAAACTGCCACAGGCAACTCGAAACTGGGTCGGAATAACTTATGTTACTCTATGTTTAAGTCGCGCATTCGACTTTCCCACATCGAGGATAAAGATATATACAAAAAAAAATAATTATTTAACAAAATCAAAATACTAACACACAAAAAAATATCGCATATTTTAAATCCTCAAAATTCAAAGTTTTACAGTTTAAAACAGTGATTAAAATTTTACTATTTCAGTGATTAAAATTTTAGAACAGTAATTAACAGTGATTAAAATTTTTTAAAACAGTGATTAAAATTTTAGATTAAAATTTTACTATTTCATTTTTGAACTTTGTTTTACAGAAGTGTAATAAAAAAAGCATATACATAGTACATGCTGAAATCTATTATAAATCAGTTAATTAATGAGATAGAATCAAATAAAATTGCACAAAAAAAAACAAAAATTACATTTTATTTATGATTTCGAAAATATTGCAAACAAAAATTTTTTATTAATCTTATCTTGAACTTTTATATATAAGTGATTTGTAAATTTTTTATAAATAATAAAGAGTTTAAATGTCTATTGTAATCAGTACTCTTAAATTTGTGACATTTTATCGAAAATTTTTTATTTTGTAAGGAATGGCTTATCGTTGATGAAGTTGTCGAACATGGCATATGCATAGGTGGGTGCCCACTGGGGTACCATATGACCAGCTCCCTAAAAATTAAATATTATATTATATAGAAGCTTAAGTATATGTATAGTCAAAAGGATCAAGAATTTGTAGCATCCCTGAAACAATGTTCTATGGTATTAATTTCGTAATTCAAAAAAGCAATATCGTGGTATAGGACCGGCAGCGTGGTGTAGTAGTAAGAACATTTGCTACACGACATAGGGTTGTGGGTTCAATCCCCACTGCTCTTATGCTGTAGCACCCTTAAGTAAGGCGCCGTAAACAGTATGATCTTCTGCTGAGCCAGCACTTAATTAGCAGCATAATTATCGAGCAATTATAATCTATAATATTCAAAACTTTCACAGGCAACTCGAGACTGGGTCGGGGTGTCAGTTGTTTTTCCATGTTTAGGTACCGCATTTGATCTTCCCACATCGAGGATGAAAACATATATAAAAAAAACATTGATTGGACACTGACAGCAGGACATGGTGGAACATTAAGCTTCACTACATGAGGTTCGAGGTTTGATCCCTATTTTTTCATGCCAAAAAGCCTGTTATTAGGGAACTTTTAACCATACAAAAAAACAACTGGCAATTTCATTATCGGGCAATTATATTCTATAATATCCCTAACTGCCAAAGTCAACTTGAGACTGGGTCGAAGTAGCTGATGTTACTGTGTGTTTAGCTTGTGCATTCGACCTTCCCACATCGAGGATAAATAAATAGAAAACACCAAACATAAAAAAAATCAAATTTAAAAAATAAATATTTACTTACCCTTATTGTAGTGAAAGTAACTTGTTTAAATTTCTTGCGAAAACCAGCAACTTGGCCGTCAACATACCAAGGTGCCCGACTTTTCTCCAAAGGCAGTTTGAGATCGTCTACAAACCATTCATCCCCAAGAAAGTTACAAGCCATGTCCGTATCACCATTGTAGAGAAGTATTCGAAAGTCGGGTGATTTTAAAAGCGTTTGGTAATGGGAGAGCATGCTTTGATACAACGTGGTGTATTGAACAACATCACTTTAAAAAAAGGTTTTGGTTATTTTTTTGTATTTGTTTATCCTCAATGTGAAAAGAATGATGTTACATGTAAAATATAAAATAACATTTGTTACCCCAACCTAGTCTTAAATTGACTTTATCAGTTTGGGATACTATTAAACATATATCCCAATAATTATTCTGCATATTGGTATTTGGCTTAGCAAAAGTGTGTTTATTTACAGCACCTTAATTTTTTTTTTTTTTTATCTTTATCCTCGATGTGGGAAAGTCAAATGTTCGACATAAACATAGAGTAACAGCAGTTACCCTGACCCAGTCTTAAGTTGCTTTGGGATATTAAATAAATTATAATTGGCCGATAATTAGGCTGCTGATTAAGTGCTGACTTAGCAGGAGTTCATACTGTTAATAGCGCCTTACTCAAGGACACTACAGCATGAGATCAGTGGGGATTGAACCCACGACCTCTTGGTGGTGTAGCAAGTGTTTTTACCACTACACCATGCTGCCGGTGTTTAAAGGCATTACCTAATAAAAGCAGTGGGAATCAAACCCTAGACCTCATGTAGTATAGCCAAGTGTCCTAACCCAGCACCAGTGCTTTTTAAAATTAACAAAATACGAAATAAAATTTAATAAAATTGTTCAACTAAAACCAATTCTTATTAAATAAAAAATATAATGTTAAAGTCGTAAGGAATCATAATTTACCTGCAGACTGACCATGTACCAAGAGCAGAAGGACTAATATGTAAAGCTTGTTTTACATCTGGCCTATTCAACCAAGAAGTTTGTGCAGTGGAATTAATACAAGGAGGTACGACACCAAAACCATTCTTAGTTGGGACCTAAAAAAAATGTATTTATTTCAAAAATGCCATTATGTTGTAACACCCTGAATTAGGATGTTATAATTTTTTAAACTGTCAAAGTCAACTCAAGACTGGGTTAGGGTAAGAAATGTTACTCTATGTTTAGGCTGTGAAGCCAGCCTGCTTACATTAAGGGTAAATAAACACCACATGAGGTCGTGGGTTCAATCCCCACTGCTCTCATGCTGTAGTCTTTAAGTAAGGCGTTATAAACGGTATGAACTCATGCTAAGCCAGCACTTAATCAGCAGCATAATTATTGGGCAATTATAATCCATAATATTCCAAACCGGCACAGGCAACTTAAGACTGGGTTGGGGTAATTGTTGTTACTCTATGTTTGAGTTGCACATTCGGCCTTCCCACATTGAGGATAAAATTATATATACAAAAAAAACAATGTTAAAAAAATAAATAAAAATAATATAATATCAAATGGTTTAATAAAAATAAAATAACATTTAAATGCTTTTTATTTTTAATTAATTATTAAACTAGACATATTGGCACGATTACAAAATCATGTGACATTTTATTACTTCCAAAATCACATGATCATATTACAAGTCATAACATGATTGCACAAAAATTTGATTTTTTTTACTACCACTCATTTGGGCCTTTAAATAAACCACACAATAACTGCAAACAAAGTGCAATAAATTAAAAAATGTCATTTTTATTTTTAGAATGTTTTTGTTATTGTAAACAAAAATTTATCTGCCTACTTTTTTTTTTTTTTTTTTTTGTATATGTCTTTATCCTCAATGTGGGAAAGTCGAATGCGCGACTTAAACATAGAGTAACATCAGTTACTCCGACCCAGTCTCGAGTTGCCTGTGGCAGTTTGGGATAATATAGAGACTATAATTGCCCGGTAATTATGCTGCTGATTAAGTGCTGGCTCAGCAGGAGTTCATACCGTTTATAGCGCCTTACTCAAGGGCACTACAGCATGAGATGAGTGGGGATTAAACCCACGACCTCATGTGTGGTGTAGCAAGTGTTCTTACCACTACACCACGTTGCCGGTAACTTGGTTGGAAGTTAAAAAATTATAACCTATTATTACAATAATATTATTACAACAATATTTATTTATAATAATTACATACTGATTTTAAAATGGTATAGTTGTTAAACACTAGAATTTACTACATGAAGTACTTGGTTCGATTCCCACTGCTGGTTGATTTTTGGCTTAGCAGAAGTTTGTACGAATTATAACACCTTTTTTTGTATATATCTTTATCCTCGATGTGGGAAAGTCAAATGCACGACTTGAACATAGAGTAACATCAGTTAGCAGTTTGGGATATTATGGATTATAATTGCCCGATAATTATGCTGCTGATTAAATGCTGGGGTTTGTACCGTTTATAGCCCTTACTCAAGAGCGCTACAGCATAAGGTCAGTGGGGATTGAACCCACGACCCCAAGTGTGGTTACCACTACACCACCCCACCTTACTCGAAGGTGCTACAGCATGAAGGCATTGGAGATCAAACGCAGTACCTCATGTAGTATGGTAGTAATATGGTTTTACAAACTATCGTAATAATATGGTAACATGGTAATATTATAATGGTAATAAAATGTTTCCAAAAAATATGGTAATAATATGGTGTCAATATGGTGAAAATATGGTAATATAGCCATAATAGGGTCTTAAAAACTATTTTCCAAAAGCCTAACAACTTTATTTTTTTTTAATTTTATTTATAATATATGTAACTACCTTTTGTTCCATGATAAGATATTTCATAAACTTGTCCATATTTGGAAATAAGTGAGCCATATCATGTTTGTATCTCTCAAACGTTCCTTTATCTCCACCATAACAGTCCATATATAAAGCATATTCGTTTAAACCAGAGTTGTACACATATTGAAATGCTTTTGCTACCTTTAAAAAAAAATTTGAAAACAAATCAGTCAAATATATGATATTTATATTTTGTTTTTTAAAATATTTGGCATTACTACATAAGGCCCTGGGGTTGATCCTCACTGCTTTTTTTTTGTATATATCTTCCTCGATGTGGGAAAGTCGATTGCGCGACTTAAACATAGAGTAACATCAGTTACTCCAAACCATTCTCGAGTTGCCTGTGGCAGTTTGGGATATTATAGATTATAATTGCCCAGTAGTTATGTTGCTGATCAAGTGCTGGCTTAGCAGGAGTTCAAACCGTTTATAGCGCCTTACTCAAGGGTTCTACAGCACGAGATCAGTAGGGATTGAACCCACAACCTCATGTGTGGTGTAGCAAGCATTCTTACTACTACACCACGCTGCCGGTTAAACTTTTATACTGTAACATTTTTAAGTAAGACGCTGTACACAGTATGAACCCCTGCTGAGCCAAAAAATGAGCAGATTAATTATCAGACAATTATATTTAATAATATCCCAAACTGGCAAAGTCAACTCAAGACTGGGTCGGGGTAACAAATGTTACTCTATGTTTAAGTCGCGCATTAAACCTTCCCACATCGAGGATAAATATATATACCAAAGAATACATATTTATGTTTAATTTATTAAAAATAAATGAAACTGCCATTTGTGGTGTGCGGGTAAATTATCGCTGACAAATATTAGTTAAAAGTTGTGACCATTTTAAACAATTTAAATTTTGATTATTGCCAGTATTGTATAAATTAAAATTAAATAATCACTTACAGGGTCAGGACAACCGTTGGCGGTGCTGGAAAAATTACAGGCCTGTCGACTTTCTAACCCATCACAGCATTTAGTTGTCAAACTTTTCCATAAACTGAAAAAAAAAAATATTGTAAAAAATTTTAAATTTAAGGCCACTTTTAAGATATATTTATCCTCAATGAAAAAAGGTCAACTTTACAACCTTAACATAAAGTAACATTTGTTACCCCGACCCAGTCTTGAGTTGACTTTGCCAGTTTGGGATATAATTGACTAAAATTGCGCAAAATTATTTTTTTGCTTAACAGAAGTTTATACCGCATATAGTGTTTTATTTAAGGACACTACAGTCTGAAAGCAGTGGGAATCAAACCTATGACCTTATGTAGTAAACCCAAGTGTTGTAACCACTACAGACTACTGTCTACTATACCACATTGCCCATAGTATAACATTATATTTTATTATATAACTTACACTTCACCGAATAGCCCATGATAATATGCAAAATAAACAAGAGAGTTATCATTATAAGAAAAACTTGAAAGACCATTTCCAATTCCCATACCCTAAAAACAAAAAAAATTATTAACTTATATAATTCATTTATAGCGCCTTACTCAAGAAAGCTAAAGTATGGAAGCAGTGGGGATTGAACCCAGGACCTCATGTTGTAATTCATGTCTTTTATAAAATTTTTTTTTTGTTTATATCTTAATCCTCGATGTGGAAAGGTTGAATGTGTAACCTAAACATAGAGTAACATTAGTTACCCCGACCCAGTCTTGAGATGCCTGTGGCAGTTTGGGATATTATAGATTATAATTGCCTGATAATTATGCTGCTGATTAAGTGCTAGCTCAGCAGGAGTTCATACCGTTTATAGCACCTTACTTAAGAGTGCTACAGCATAAGTCCACTGGGGATTGAACCCAGGACCTCATGTAAAAAGTGTTCTAACCACTACACCACGCTGTCATTTTTTTAAAACCTAACAAACCTGAAAATTGATTTTAGCAGCTCCTTGCATAATTCTAACACTGAGCGTAAGAACATATATTCCTCCATAACTCTCACCAGTTACAAAAAACTTGTTAGAAGAATATTCCGGAAATTTTTTGAAAAAATCGACGATGGCATTATAGTTGTGAAGAGAAACCTATAAAAAAATTGGTCAATATCCATAATTGGGCAAATTATTTAACATACACGCAAAATTGCAAAAATACTCAAATGTGATACTTTGTATATATATATTTTTTGTATATATCTTTATCCTCAATGTGGAAAGGTCAAATGCGTGACCTTAATATAGAGTAACATCAGTTACCCAACCCAGTCTCGAGTTGCCTGTGGTAGTTGAGATATCACAGATTATAATTGCCCGGTAATTACACTGCTGGTTAAGTGCTGGCTCAGCAGGAGTTCATATAGTTTATAGCGTCTTACTGAAGGGCGTTACAGCATGAGATCACAGGGGGTCAAACCCTGGACCTCATGTAGTGTAGGAAGTGTTCTGACCACTACACCACGCTGCCTGTTCATAAATTGATTACTATGGGCAAATTATATAAAATCTACATATAACGAAGCTTAGTGGACAATATATAAATGTATATCTTATATAAAGGCTTAATAAATAATTAAAACTGCCATTTGTGGTGCGCACGGAATTTATCACACGCATATAGTTTTACGGTTCTACAATTTAAAAAAAATTCTAAAGTACATTTAGTCCAAAATTTATACCTTGTCATCATCAGTCGTCATATCACCATTGTCATCGTAAGAATAACCGACACCTTCCGGAGATTCTAAGTATAACACATTTGCAATCTTGTTCCAACTGTATGGGTTAGCGAATAGTGTTTTTCCATCACTATTTACCTGACAAAAAATTAAAAATTTTAAAGTTGTTTTTTCATGTATTTTTTTATCCTCAATGTGGAAAGGTCAACTTCACGGCCTAAACATAGGGTAACATTTGTTACTCCGAACCAGTCTCAAGTTGACTTTGGCAGTTTGGGATTCTATTGACAATAATTGTCTAATAAAAAAACTGTTGTTTAAATATTGAATAGGCAAACGTTCATACTGTTTATATCATGTTACTTAAGAATGCTAAAGCTTAAAAGCAGTAAGAATCGAACCCAACACCTAATGTAGTAAGTATACAAATACAGAAGCAGGGACGGAGAACAACGTCGACAATGTCGACCCTAAAATTTTAGTAGAATATTAGCGCGCACTTTATTTAGCTTAATATTACGAGTTTACAAATCTCATTCTGCCGACTTACCAACAAACTAGTGCCAAATAAGGTAACCTTTTTTGTTGCCATATAACAAAGCATTTGTTGTCGAATAACATAGAATTTTTAATAACCAAATAACTTATAAAATAACACCGGTAGCATGTTGTAGTGGTAAGAACACTTGCTACACCACTCATGAGGTCGTGGGTTCAATCCCCACTGCTCTCATGCTGTAGCGCCCTTGAGTAACGCGCTATAAACGGTATGAACTCTTGCCGAGCCAGCACTTTATCAGCAGCATAATTATCGGGCAATTATAATCTATAATATCACAAACTTTCACAGGCAACTTGAGACTAGGTCGGAGTAACTGATGTTAATCTATGTTTAAGTCGGGCATTCAATTTTCCCACATCAAGGATAAATATACATACAAAAAAAAACTTAGCCTTTTTTAGTCTGATTAACGAAGTTGCTGGTGGTACAACGTCAATATTTTTTGCGCATTGCATTTATATTATTAACTACATGGTCATTGTTTGTTCGTCTTGTTAAAAATAACCAGTGCTATAACAGAAAACTATGTGGTAGGGAAAACAAATCGTAAAACTAGGGTAGACAACACACAAAAATTTGCGCGCTATAATGTCCACCCTGTTTTCGGAACCTAGATTGCCTCCATTTTTTTTTAATTTTTAATTTTAAACAACAACTTTTACATGTAATGGGCCATTTTCTGAAAGAAATCCATCCAGTGAGCTACAACCTGGCCCTCCATTCAGCCATTACACCACAGGATCATTTGCAGGATTGCTTTGAGATTCAACAAACCTAAAAAATACAAAAAAACATATATAAGTGTTTTTTTTTTATTCTTATTGTAAGAAGATCGACTTAACTGCTTAAATATTAAAATTGCTTTAACTTAACCTTAATGATAATATATGGATATTGTTATTGTGAGGTTCTGAGTTTGATCCCCACTGCTTTCATGTTGTTGTGCAATTAAATAAGGCACTATAAATAGTATAAACACCTGCTGAGCCAAAAATAATGAAGCAATTATAGTCAATAATATCCCAACCGTTACCCTGACCCAGTTCTAAGTTGCGTTTGGCAGTTTGGGATAATATAAATAATAATTTCCCCTAATTAAGCTGCTGATTAAGTATTGGCTTAGCAGAAGTTGATAGCGTTTAAAGCGCCTTAGCCAAGGGCACCACCTTACAGCATAAGAGCAGTAGAGATCAAACCCAAAACCTTAAGTAGTAAAACAAAGTGTTTTAACTACTACACTATGCTGGCGATCTAAATGCTAAATTCTACTGGTATATAAAAACATTTGGAAATTAGTTATTAAACCGACAGCGTGGTGTAGTGGTAAGAACACTTGCTACACCACACATGAGGTCTTTGGTTTAATCCCCACTGATCCCATGCTGTAGTGCCCTTGATTAGATGCTATAAACGGTATAAACTCCTGCTGAGCCAGCACTTAATCAGCAGTATAATTATTGGGCAATTATAATCTATAATATCCCAATCTGCCACAGGCAACTCAAAACTGGGTCGGAGTAACTGATGTTACTCGAGGATAAAGATATATACAAAAAAAACATGATTAACTACCAGTAATGAAAATGCTTAGAAGATGTAGCATCAAGATAACCGGAATATTGTTTAAAACTTGTCATAGTTGACAAGCCCGGTAAACTCTTCACTTCATCTTCGGCAGGAGCTCCAAAAGTTAAAGTAATTACCAAACTTAAGATTAATAAACGTAACATGATTTTAGAAAACAAACTAAATAAATCTTAAAAATATGTCATTAAATATATCATTAAAAATATATTATTTTATTAAAGTATATCATTAGGTTATTAAAATAATATTAGTATTAAAATACAATAATTCCTATTAAAAATACAGATAATAAGAGCATTATGGTCTAATGGTTTTAAATCAACTGATCACTTTATGTTGTTTTGAAATATATACATATATCCTTGATGTGGAAAGGTCGAATGCGCTACCTAAACATAGAGTAACATCAGTTACTCCGACCTAGTCTTAAATTGCCTTTAGCAGTTTGGGATATTGTATAGATTATAATTGCCTGATAATTATGCTGCTGATTAAGTGCCGGCTTTGCAAGAGTTAATACCGTTTATAGTGCCCTACTTACGGGCGCTATAGCATAAGAGCAGTGGGGATTGAACCCACAATCCCATGTGGTGTAGCAAGTGTTCTTACCACTACACCACACTGCCGTCCAGTCTGGAAAGTAGGGCAGCGAGCACGCACAGGATTTTATTCGTTGAAAAAAATGCACGCCTGAAATTGGCGTTTTGCACGCCTGACTTTAAAAGTAAATGCAAAATTAAGGTAAACACGCTAACATAAATCACGCGTGCACGCCTAGACCGAAAATTTTAATATGCATGCACGCGCACTCACGCCAATTTTTACGCTTGCACGCACAAGATCTCGTAGAAAACTGCCCTACTTTCCAGACTAGCTGCCGATGGCGAGATATTTATATTTACTTATATATATACTCTAGCTCTATAAACCTTTACCCTAACTTAATATTTACCATACATCCAATAATGAATTATTATTATTTTAAATTCCTGATAATAAATATATATTTTCTTGTTACTTTCATCTTACATTTCTAGAAAAGGGTAATTCTGAAATGATTTAAGTTGAGGTATATGGTTTAATAAAAAAAACACCGACAACACTTCCTAATAGAAGGATAGGCCAAAATTTTGTACAAAAATAAAAAAAAGAGTTTCGATTTTACGATACTGGTTTTTAAATTTCTAGTAACGATTCAAATTTTTGCCATCACCAATCATTACATTCCGTTAAACAAGATACTAAACATTGTCAGACTGTCTGCAAAGAATTGCCGTGTTATTTAAATTTATGGCGAGCTTGTATTTTGCGGGATGTACTAAAACCAGACACCCGACACTTTTTCAGACACTTTTTCAGACACCTCTAAAATTCACTTTATCGTTGTTATTTTTTAATAAAAATGATTTTTCCGACTTTAGGACTATTGTTCCAGCTTGCCTCAACAATTTTTTTTTTGTTTTAACGTGTTGAAATTTGTGGCAAAATTTTTTTAATTTAGGGGTGCCGGAATTTGCGGTAATTTCACCCTCATCAGACACCTCCAAAAACCAATTAAACAGTTATAAATTTCAATAAAAACTGCCTTAACAATATAAGAACGCTTAAACTAACTTGCCCAAGTCGTTTTTATTAAAAAATAATGGTTATAAAATGGTTTTTAAAGGTGTCTGAAATTGGCAATAACGACCATAGGTAAAATTTCTTCTTCCTCAGACACTTCCAAAAACCAATTAAACAGTTACAAATTTTAATAAAAACTGCCTTAACAACATAAGAACGCTTAAACTAACTTGCCCCGGTCATTTTTATTAAAAAATAATGGTTATAAAATGGTTTTTAAAGGTGTCTGAAATTGGCAATAACGACCATACTTAAAATTTCTTCATCCTCAGACACCTCCAAAAACCAATTAAACAGTTATAAATTTTAATAAAAACTGCCTTAACAACATAAGAACGCTTAAACTAACTTGCCCAAGTCATTTTTATTAAAAAATAATGGTTATAAAATGGTTTTTAAAGGTGTCTGAAATTGGCAATAACGACCATAGGTAAAATTTCTTCTTCCTCAGACACTTCCAAAAACCAATTAAACAGTTATAAATTTTAATAAAAACTGCCTTAACAACATAAGAACGCTTAAACTAACTTGCCCCGGTCATTTTTATTAAAAAATAATGGTTATAAAATGGTTTTTAAAGGTGTCTGAAATTGGCAATAACGACCATACTTAAAATTTCTTCTTCCTCAGACACCTCCAAAAACCAATTAAACAGTTATAAATTTTAATAAAAACTCCTAAAACATAAGAACATTTAAATCAATATTCCTCAATTTTATATTGTATTATGCAAACAAATTTAAAGAACTTAGGTTAACGGATTTTACAATAGTTAAAATGTTTTTAAAAGTAAAAATTGGTAAATATACTTATAGGTTTTGGATGGTTCCAAGTAAAAAGCTTATTAAATTTTTTTTAAATTTCCCTTTTAATGAAAAAACGACTTAATACAAATAATATTTAAGTGTCTATAGTGTCTGTTTTTTTAATTTAGTTTAACATGCACAAATCACATATCCAACTTCTAAGTTTTGTAACCCCCTTTTGACATTTAACGTGATGCCACTTCCTACAAACACAACATTGTATTTGTGGCAAATATGTACCATTTCCTGGACAAGACGTTGATTCACATATGTTCCAATTAGTATTTGAATTCAGAACTAAGCATTTAAATTCCTTTCGTTCTATTTTAAGTTGAAACGAAGTAGGCTTTAGGTTAATAACTTTTTGTAGTGCTGATTTTCTTTCGTTGGCCGAAATTCGCTTTGAAAAATCTCTCAATCTATTTTGTTTTATAAATAGTGCAGCAAGCCATTTTCTTGCTAAATCGACATTAAATGCATTTGGAACCTGACCAGATAGCACGTAATACGTGTTTATGATTGTGTAAACCCCACAGTCATCACAATTATTTTGTTGTGGGCAATTGTTCATCAAAGAGACTGTCCATTCCAAGTTATTAAATGGTATGTCAATTACAGCATACATAAAGGATAAAATTTTAAGACAACACTTGGCTGATTTCTGCAGGCATGCTCCATGCAATTGACAGACCATAGAATCAAAAATCCATATATTTTTTTGAGAAATATTACAGATAATTAATTGCCAGTGAATATTATTAAGGTTATTAGGAAAAACAATTACATTAAAGTCCAAAGCTCTGAGTGAACTAATATAGTTTGAGACCAACTCCACATTATTGTTATTTTTTTGATTTTCAAATACTAAAGAAGAAAATTGGAAAGCTTCATTTTTTAGGTCAAGATAACTTATGACTCCGTTAATGCACTTTTCAATGCATATGTCATCCAACCATTTTTTTTCCCCAATTAAACATTCCATTGCAATTGAACAACTTTTTTTTGATCTGTTGTTACCAAAAGATTCTCCATTTCCCAGGGGGCGTTTCCAAAAGACGTTTGATTTTTCTCCATTTCACCATCAGGTGTTTTGTAGTTTTCCCCACTTTCATTTTTATTTGTTTTAATTTCGGGCATATTTTCTGTCTTACCTTTTTCTTTAGTATATAATTTACTTTCGGAATTCTTATCTTCTCTGCCAATATTTTTCGGCATGATTTCAACTACAGATTTAATATTTTTTTTGCCAATCTCTTTTGCGTTTGCTTTAACTTCAATGTGCTTACTTTTTTTAAAATTTTCCTTTTTTTCTATTATGTCTTTGGGTTTATTACCCTTTTTGACAATTTCTTCTATTGTAATATTACTTTCTATTAGACCTAGGCTAGTTAACTCATCACCATGCTCTTCGTCGCTACCTTTACACATATATTTTTTATCTTCTGTCTCTTGACCTAGGAGCACATCCAGGTCGATGTTCATTTCTGCACTGTTGGGAGCAGGAATTACGTCGTAATCGTAGTCTCTTTGTCTAACCTTTTTTTTGCCTGACTTACCATCTTTTCCCTTTTGCCTTTTGTTTAACGCCGTGAGTGTATAACTGCGATTCTTGGGATTTTTTTGGTTGGTTTGCAGTCGTTTATGGACCGCAAGTACATGCCAGCATTTTGCAGTAATACTTAAACAACTACAAATAGGTGGAAATAATGTAACGGCATGTCGGGCATCAGTAAATGGATTTATCACAACAAAAGTGCCAGTGTCTCTATCCAAAGATACGCCACTAGACATAAGGCACATTTCAACAACTTCAGTATAAAAAGTTTTTTCAGGGAACTTTTTAGTTTTAGAACCAGAAGCCAAATTTTTTTGTTTTAAAATTTCTTCTTTTATTTTGTTTAAATAAGCCAATTTAGGAATACTGTCTTTAGAATCTTCGACGGCAGAAATTGTTTCTTCAGAGGACAAAGTAAACCTGCCAAATCCTTTTTCTGCACGAAAAAGGTCATATGCAAAATTCTGAAATAATTTAAAAAACAATATAATTGTGTAGTCCAATCTATTTTCTTTGTTGCCACAAATGTCCTTCAGTACCCTATTGAATGACTCGCTCATGTTGTTGGTTACAGTTTTTCCATTAAAAATTGTAAACTGTTTGGTGTAAAAAAATACTGAATAAGCTAGTATATCTTGTTGCAGATTTTTTTCAAAATAATTTACAAATGTTGGTGACCATTTTGTTTTTAATTCCAAATACAATTAGTCCAGTGGTTTTATTAACTGCGTTCATTATCGCTTTTTCCCTATCAGCCGTCACTGGAATATTGTCCAATTCGTGTAATTTTAGTTGTTTGCTAATTATTTTAAAAAGTTCTTCGTGATATTGTTGATCTTTTTTTTCATGAATCATCGCGCCGATGGGAAACATTGGATTTCCATCTATATCCGTTTTGCGCATCGTTAAAAATGACACATAAAAGTCCCCCATTTCGAATGTTGTGTCGTATCCAAAACACTGAGGTATTGCTTTATTTTTGCGAAACTTGGTTAGTTCTTTTATAGCGATTTTAATCGTCTCTTCATTCACAAGAATGGCATACACACTAGGCACTATATATAATTTTTGAACAAAATTTGGTAACACTGTAGTCAGTCCTTTGGTAGAAAATATTTCATCAGTGCACATTTGAAAATCCTTTTTTTCCTTATATGCAATGTTGTGAACCTGCTTTAAATCTCGCGGTCGATCGACAGACATCCTATCTTCACCTTCATCATGTTGCTTTTTTGCTGTCATTTTGGCATATGTTTGAAACGGAGATTTGTTATTTTCTAATTGAATACTTATATCGTTTAAAACATTTTTTTGTGTTGTAACAAAAATCTTGTTTGGATTTTTGCTATTACCATGTGAGGATCGAAAATATTCTGACTTATCACCAACATAATGTAATAAATAATAATTTTTATCCGTTTTCGTTTTCGATAATGTGTACAAAAATTTTTTAAAGTCTAAATGTTTATTTTTTTCCAGGGGATTTTTTAAATACCATCTTTTTTTTATGACACCTGGGGTACCAACAATGCGCTTTCCACCGTTTAACCAGATGAGAGAATCACAAAGATAATCTCTAGCGCTTTCTTCGTCACATTTAAACAAATATAAATCTCCATTACATGGATTTATAGGGGAATTTTTAATTAAAAAATGGTCCTCAATTTTCTCATTTGAGCAGTCTTTTAAAATTCCAATAACTTTTTTTATTGAAAGACTGTATTGTTTATTTTCATAAGCCATTTTCAAATTAAGACTGTGCAATTATTAAAATATCTAAAACACAATAACATATTTTAATTTTTTTTATTTTAAAAATGGTCTAATGAGCTAAACCATAACTTTTATAATATGGTTAATACAAATAGGATGTTGTTCGGCAGTTTGTATTAAAATATTTGTTTATTTAATTGGTTTTTCGAGGTGTATAGTAATAAAGAAATTTCCACTATGGTCGTTATTGCCAATTTTAGACACCTTTAAAAACCTCTTGATAACCATTATTTTTTTTTAAAAACGACTTGGGCAAGTTAGTTTAAGCGTTCTTATGTTGTTAAGGCAGTTTTCATTAAAATTTATAACTGTTTAATTGGTTTTTGGAGGTGTCTGAGGTTGAAGAAATTTCAACTATGGTCGTTATTGCCAATTTCAGACACCTTTAAAAACCATTTTATAACCATTATTTTTTAATAAAAACGACTTGGGCAAGTTAGTTTAAGCGTTCTTATGTTGTTAAGGCAGTTTTTATTAAAATTTATAACTGTTTAATTGGTTTTTGGAGGTGTCTGAGGATGAAGAAATTTTAAGTATGGTCGTTATTGCCAATTTCAGACACCTTTAAAAACCATTTTATAACCAATATTTTTTAATAAAAATGACCGGGGCAAGTTAGTTTAAGCGTTCTTATGTTGTTAAGGAAGTTTTTATTAAAATTTATAACTGTTTAATTGGTTTTTGGAGGTGTCTGAGGATGAAGAAATTTTAAGTATGGTCGTTATTGCCAATTTCAGACACCTTTAAAAACCATTTTATAACCATTATTTTTTAATAAAAACGACTTGGGCAAGTTAGTTTAAGCGTTCTTATGTTGTTAAGGCAGTTTTTATTAAAATTTATAATTGTTTAATTGGTTTTTGGAGGTGTCTGATGAGGGTGAAATTACCGCAAATTCCGGCACCCCTAAATTAAAAAAATTTTGCTACAAATTTCAACACGTTAAAACAAAAAAAAAATTGTTGAGGCAAGCTGGAACAATAGTCTTAAAGTCGGAAAAATCATTTTTATTAAAAAATAACAACGATAAAGTAAATTTTAGAGGTGTCTGAAAAGGTGTCTGAAAAAGTGTCGGGTGTCTGGTTTTAGTACATCCCGTATTTTGCAAAAACTTTTTAATTTTTGCCTTTTTTTTATTCATTACACAAAGATCGCGAGATTGTTGGGACTTCCCGGTTTTGCAGCAATTTAACTCGCTACAGCGAGTAAACCAAATGCCCGAAACGACATTTTACCAACAATTTAGAATTAGTTAAATACCATTATAAAGGATGTAGTCGATATACGAAAGACGTTTTTTTTTGTGTTATGTTTATCGCTATGTATGTAACCTAGAAACCAGATTTTGTAGTGTGTACGTGTAATACCGTTGTGTATATGTGTAGTGTAACTTTCGGGATAATTATGTGATGAACGTACTTGATTAATAAATAGATGTTGTCTGTAGATTCAGTTTGCTATTTTTGACCATTTTTAACGGGTCTTAAACCCTATTTTAGACATTAGAGACTTATACTTTATACGTTATTGCCATATTATTTGGATAAGAGCACCCTTAGGAGTCGATACTTTTTATGATTAGATTTTTCTTGACCTCAGTCCCTACACACCCGTTATGCGGTTGTTCTGTCCGAATATATTTATTATTTTAGTTTAATGATAGCGAAGCTTGGACAATTTTGCTTCCATATTTTTAAATTCATTTTTTAAGTATGGTTTCAAGACATTCTTTAATCCTAAAAATCTTTTAAAATTGGAACTTATAAGTTTGATTATACATAAAAACAACTTTAAAATACAAGACTTAAAATCCTATAAAAAACAACTAAAAATGCAAAGCACAAAATTTTTGTTATAGTGAGATTTAAAGCAACTAAAATAAAGCGCTACTTGTAAAACACAAAAGCGACAATAATTGCTATAAAAGAATGAAAAAAAATGTAAAATTTATCTAAAGCATAGTTGATTACAAAAAAATATTTGAAAAATAGATACAAATTTATAAAAATATAAAATAAGTCAAAAAATAAGTACTGTTTTGGTATAGAAAATAACGAATTAAAAAATACTGCAAAATAATGACCCAAAAACAAAGAAATTTAATGGGTAATTATCTGTTTAAAACTATGAACAATGTTTATGACACCTTTATTGTGTTTTAAAACGTTTAGAAATTTTTTTTACATTAAAACAATAAATGTTTCACAAAAACTAGCACTTAAGTTCCTTTTAAAAAAATTGTACGTTTATCTACAAAGTTTACAAACGATAAGTTTTAACTAAGATATACCAAACCCCAATCCATCGACCCGTTGATAAGTTTAATGTCAATTTCTTTTTCTGTTGATCTAAAAAATTTGTTTTTAAAAAGGATTTAAATAAAATTATTTAAACAATCCATATTTTTTAAAATAAAATTCTGTTGTTCTCTTAAGCACATTACAGAAATAATTTACTTAGATTGGATATTGTCAGCAAGAACAGATATCTGGTTAGCACTGCAGGCAGTTAATTTGTGAAAAATAATTAAACAAAACAAGTATATGTTGATGGTAATAAACCTTATCACTTGCAAACTAGCCCTCTTTTCTTACCCACAACCAGTTGTGCCAAAATGCAATAACATACATAAAGATTAACATGTTTATTTAACAAAAACATTAAAGTGCTAGATTATTATTATTAAAAGCTTTTTTTATGTTACCTTGATGTGAAAGTATGCTTGATACTAAGCCATCGTTGTTGCCCTCTAGCGGACCTTCGTTCGCCTGTGCTCCTTTTACAAATCCCGTGCGGTAGCGCTGTGGAGCAGATACACATAATCACGACAGGTGTTTCAAGTTGATTTTTGTAAAACAATATTGTGTAAATGGGTCGTGTTTTTTGACCTTTTGTAATGTGGGTTGAACCAGAACCTTTTTTTAACCAGTATGCTATACTACCGTATATGCTAACATTATTAATATTACAAAGACATTAAGCTAGCCCACTAGCCCACTTTCAAAGGCCTAATGTAATAAGGGGTCATATCTTACCATACAAGCTAGCCCCCTTACAACGTACCAAATTTCCAACTAATTAACCAGCCTTCAACAATAGTTTAATTATTAACTTTCTTAATAGTATGAGGCTTGACATGCAAAATAATAAACAATGAGAATATGTTATTGAATTGACTGTGTTCTAAAAATGGCAATACCATTAAGTAGATTTTATATTAAATTAGAACATCTACAAATATACACATTGAAACTTAGTGGATGATATTTTTTTTGTATATATTTTTATCCTCGATGTGGGAAAGTCAAATGCGCGACTTAAACATAGAGTAACATCGGTTACTCCGACCCAGTCTCAAGTTGCCTGTTGCAGTTTGGGATATTATAGATTATAATTGCCCGATAATTATGCTGCTGATTAAGTGCTGGCTCAGCAGGAGTTCATACCGTTTATATCGCCTTACTCATGGGCGCTACAGCATGAGATCAGTGGGGATTGAACTTTAGGGACTGAGGTATAAAAAAAATCTAATCATAAAAGTATTGACTCCTAAGGGTGCTCTTATCCGAATATAAATGCAATGATGTATAAAGTATAAGTCTCTAATGTCTAAAACAGGGTTTAAGACCCGTTAAAAATGGTCAAAAATAGCAAACTGAATCTACAGACAACATCTATTTATTAATCAAGCACGTACATCACATAATTATCCCGAAAGTTACATTACACATATACAAAAAATGGTATTACACGTACACACTACAAAATCTGGTTTCTAGGTTACATACCTAGCGATAAACATAATTACGAGTACATTACACACACAAAAAACGTTTTCCGTATATCGACTACATCCTTTATTATGGTATTCTACTGTTAACTAATTGTATATATAAAAATTGGCAAAGTAAAAATAGGTAGGTGTTTTAGGAACCAAAAAATATACTAACTGTCAGAAAATAAAATCGCGCAAAAAAACACAACAACGAACAACGAAAAAAAACACAACAACGAACAACGAAAAGTCAATCCACATTTTTACATCAAAAGGTTTACACTATTTTTTTATTTATTTTTTGTATATTTTTTTATCCTCGATGTGGGAAAGTCGAATGCTCAACTTACTCAAACCTTACTCAAGGGCGCTACAGCATGAGATCAGTGGGGATTGAACCCACGACCTCATGTGTGGTGTAGCAAGTGTTCTTACCACTACACCACGGCTTATATTAACCCTTATTCTATGAAATTTATAGAATAATACAGTACAACTGAACAGGAAATTACGCACAGCTTCCATTGGCTCTACATAACAAATAGCGACAATGTTTACAAGGGCACGCGAAAAATATACAATTGGACCATGTTCAATATAATAACGATTAAATTTAGAGCGTCTAACTGCCTTATGGGCGTTAGACTTGTCATTAAATAAATGGGTTAATTTGTTTGTCCCCTTTATAACCTGTATATATTTAAATATACATAAATACAGTCTTTATGAGTTTTTTCATATCAATAAGTCTTTTGTACGGTGTTTAAACCGCACGGGGTGGTAGCGAGTTCGCATTGTTTCGGTTCGCCGGACGAAAGTTATTATTGCGCCTGTGAAAATGGGTTTCTTACGTATTTCTTTTGTTTGTTGAATCAATATCAGTTGATTCTGGTTAATAATGTTCTGTTTTTGGTACCCCAGTGGCCAACGCTGTATTTTATTGTCCAAGGCCACCAACAGGTCATACGGTTTTCTCGTCGTTCGGTGTGAACCGGCATCAAGTCTGGTTTGAGGCTAGGAAAGCCTTGGCATTAGAATTGATGGAGATGTTAAGCGCTTTTTTATATTAATATATTAATCAAAATTTCTGAATAAAAAATGACAACAACATAAAAATATATACAAATACCACATCCAACACTTTGTTTATTTACACTTTTAAAGTTTGGTTTCATCTGTTTTGTTCCTTGGATTTGACCTTTCTTGATTGTTATTTTGTTTTTTCGTTCTAGCAAAAATCGATTTGATTTTGGCCCAAGCTTTATCTAGCACATTGGAGTACAAAAGTGGGTTAAGTGAGCTGTTAATCGGAAAGAGAATAATAGCAGAAAACGCATAAGCAGAATCAGAAATGTAAACTCCTGAGATTTTTAAGAAAGCCATAATACAAATAGGAACCCAACAACAAAAATCTGTGAACACCAATCTCATAATCTTCTTTTGCATGACTAAAAATAAATATAAATTTCGTTAGTGAATACTATTTAAATATTGTGTAATAAATGCACAGGATTATTTTTTGTATATATCTTTATTCTTGATGTGAAAAGTTAACTTTAACCGGCTGCGTGGTGTAGTGGTAAGAACACTTGTTACACCACACATAAGATCGTGGGTTCAATCCTCACTAATATCATGCTGTAGCGCCCTTGAGTAAGGTGCTATAAACGGTATGAACTTCTGCTGAGCCAGCACTCAATCAGCAGTATAATTATCGCTCAATTATAATCTATAATTTCCCAAGCTTCCATAGGCAACTCGAGACTGGGTCGGAGTAACTGATGTTACTCTATATTTAAGTCGCACATTTGACTTTTCCACATTGAGAATAAAGATATATACAAAAAAAAAACTTTACAACCTAAACATAGATTAACAAACGTTACTCCAACTCAGTCTCGAGTGGCCTTTGGCAGTTAAAATATTATTGATTATAATTGCCCGATAATTAAGCTGCTGGTTTATTGGCTTAACTGGAATTTATACCGTTTATAGCACCTTACATTTTTTTTGTATATATCTTTATCCTCGATGTGGGAAACTCGAATGCGCGACTTAAACATAGAGTAACATTAGTTACTCCGACCCAGTCTCAAGTTGCCTGTTGCAGTTTGGGGTATTATATAGATTATAATTGGCCGATAATTATGTTGCTGATTAAGTGCTGGCTCAGCAGGAGATCATACCGTTTATAGCGCCTTACTCAAGAGCGCTACAGCATGAGATTAGTGGGGATTGAACCCACGACCTCATGTGTGGTGTAGCAAGTGTTCTTCTCACTACACCACGCTGCCGGTATATTACTTACTTCTTTTTTTTAATTCCCTTTGAGCAATAGCATTATCATTTGTAAGTTGTAGGTTCCTGCTTCCTTGTGAATGTTTGTAAATTACAACATAAGCAACAAAAATGTAAAAAAAGGTTGCAAAGTTGAAAGTCATAACAGCAATGGAAAACTGCCAAGAAAGATCTTGTTTAGTTACAAAAATCTTCGGCATACACACACTTTGAGAGCTATAATATCTAAAAAAAAATTTAATAATAATTTTAAATGTTTTTTTTTTCCAGAATTATTACATGTTTTTTTTTGTAAAACCTACCCAAAATACTTTGATATTTGGTGGGATAAATCTGGAAACCTCTTCATTTGAATGTCTTGTAATTCTGACCATGTTTTTGCAAATTTAATTTGATCAATAATCAAAGGCGATAAGTTTAAATATTCTTCAGTTACATTTGCAGGGTAAATTTCCGTTCGAAGTATAAGAAAGTTTTGATAATCTAAATCAATTACATTAATGTTACAAAAAGTTGATATTTTAACTAAAAAATAAACTTTAAACTAAGTTAGGGTTACGCTGTCAGCTTGGTGTAGTGGTCAGAACAATTTCTTAGGTTCAATTCCCAGTGATCTCATGCTGTAGCGTTCTTAAGAAAGGTGCCATTAACGAAATAAAATCCTGCCGAGCCAGCACTTAATCAGCAGCTTAATAATAAGAAAATCTATAATATTCTAAAGTGCCACAAACAACTTAAGACAGGGTCGGGGTAAATGATGTTACTTTATTTTTTATTTATATTTTTTGTATATAAATTTATCCTCGATGTGGGAAAGTCGAATGCGCAACTTAAACATAGAGTAACATCAGTTACTCCGACCCAGTCTCGAGTTGCCTATGGCAGTTCGGGATATTATAGATTAAAATTGGCCGATAATTATACTGCTGATTAAGTGCTGGCTCAGCAGGAGTTTATACCGTTTATAGTGCCTTACTCAAGGACGCTACAGCATGAGATCAGTGGAGATTGAACCCACGACCTTATGTGTGGTGTAGCAAGTGTTCTAATCACAACACCACGCTACCGGTTAAAGATTAGGTCGCACATTCGACCTTTCCATATCGAAGATGAAGATATATACAAAAAAAACATTAAGAATATATTTGAAAAATTTTATATTTAAAAATAAATAAAAAAACAAAAATGTTTTAAACTTGACCTTTAAAGCCAACTTCAGTTGAGTTAAAGAAAGGACTTTTAGTACGGAAATTAACTTCTGGAGTAAACATGGTTTGAAAGGCATTTGCAAGTGGTATAAATGCAAGCACAGCAGAAAAACACCACGTCAACAAAACTGCAACAACTACATGTCTTGTTTTAGGAAAATGCAGAGATGCAAAAGGCTAAAAAAATGTTTTTTTCAGTCTAATAATTTAAATTTATTGCCTGCATGGTGTTGTAGTGGTCAGAACACTTGCTACAGTACATGAAGTCTGGGGTTCGATCCCCACTGTCCTCATGCTTTAGACGACAGTATGAACCCTTGCTAAGCCAACACTTAATCAGCAGCTTAATTATCAAGCAATTATTATCTATAATATTAAACTGCCAAAGTCGACTCGAGACTGGGTCAGGGTAACTGACGCTACTCTAGGTTTAGGTAGGTCGAAAGTCGACCTTTCCACATCTAGGATAGACATATATAAAAAGAACTTAACCTTTTGTTACGATTTACCTTTAAAATACAAAAAAGACGATAGGATGTCAATAAAGCCATTGTAACCACCGATGTCTCGCTTGACAACACAATAAGAATACCCAAAGCAGTACACAAGGTGCTAGATCTCCATATTCGACTATATGCACAATATCGATCTAAAAAATCATAAAACTTGCTTTAAAATAAGTAAAGTTGTAAAAAAATTCTGTTTAAATAAGTTATATATCATTTTTTTGTTTATTTTCTTGTATATATCTTTATCCTCGATGTGGAAAAGTCGAATGCGCAACTTAAACATAGAGTAACATAAATTTCTCCGACCCAGTCTCGAGTTGCCTGTGGCAGTTTGGGATATTATAGACTATAATTGTCCAATCATTATACTGCTGATTAAGTGCTGTCTCAGCAGGAGTTCATACCGTTTGTAGCGCCTTACTAAAGGGCGCTACAGCATGATATCGGTGGGGATTAAACCCACGACCTCATATGTGGTGTAGCAAGTGTTCTTACCACTACACCACGCTGCCGGTTATTCACCTACATACCTTGATAATACACCCCAACAATGGCGAGACATATTAAATATAATCCCATAAGAAAATCAGCAACTGCCAAGTTTATAACAAATATTTCGTTTGCAGATATAGATTTAGATGCTTCATTTCTTATACTTTTTATGATTCCGCCAATTACAGCCTAAATTTTTTTATATATATTTATTCTCAATGTGGAAAGGTTTACTTTATGATCTAAACATAGAGTAACATCAGTTACCCAGACCCAGTCTTGAGGTGCCTTTGGCAGTTTGGGATAATATAAATTATAATTGCCTGCTGATTAAGTATTTGGTTACCAGAAGCTCATACTCTTTATAAAGCCCTACTCAAGAGCATGAGAGCAACTGGGATTGAACCCAGGGCCTGATGTAGTGAAGGCAAGTGTTCTAACCAATGCATCAAGCTGCCGGTTGCACAATGCCGCATTAACATTACAACATATGGCCAGGGTTTGGTGACCATGCCATAACATACTTAAAATCTTTATGTAAACATTAATACTTTTGGCATGTTTTAAATCATTAAATTAATTTTTAAATCATTAAAGTTATTTTTTCCCGTCGCATTGTTGTAATATTAATTGTTTATCGTATTTATTATTTACTTTTATCAATGCGCGTAAAACGAAAATAAAAATAAAAAAAATGGGCATTAGGAATAAAAAAATCAGTAAAAATTAAAAAGTATTCTTGTTCAAAAGGTTTTACCAAATTTCCACAGATAGCAAAAATTCCCATAAACCAAATTCCAAAATATCTTAAAATATTATTTCCGATAAGATTTTGTGTTGATGAAATGATATCTTGTTTTGAAGGGCATTCATCTGTTCCATCTTTACAGTCAAAAACACCGTTTCCTACCTGTTTAATTACAACTTATTATTTAATAAACATAACTAGAAAAAGTGGGTTTTAAAGACAGATTAGAAGACTGTCATAAACTACCGGCAGCATGGTGTAGTGGTCAGAACGGGGACCAGAAGCTTTGACCGTAAGAAGCTTCGGCCAGAAGGTTCAGCCTGCAAAAAACGCTGGGGGGGTCGGTGACAAAATTGCAGCGTAAAATGTCAGCTTAAGACCATATTTTACTCCACGCTGCCGGTTAAGAAGTTGACCTTCCCACATCGAGAATTAAGATATATATAATAAAAAAAAAGATTTACTCAATAAATTTAAGTTATTAAACTAACTTTTTGTCTTGGTACAAACAATGGAATTTTATTTTCACAATAAAATCTGCCATCATTGGTGCAACTTATTTCATCAGATTGATTAACACAGTTTATTATTCCATCGCAAACTTCTTGTTGACTAATAGACACCTACAAAAAAAAGTCTTATACCATGAGGTCTCAGAATTTCGACCTTTCCACATCAAATATAATTTATACAAAAAAAGGCTTACCCGTTTATCATCATTTGTCTGACAAAAAAAACGTTTTCTATCATGGCACAATTTTAAATTTTCATCATCCTTTAGATAATCGTCAACAAATTTTTTATAACCATAAGGAATCATAAATGTATTTTTAAACTCTATTTTTCCATTGCAACATTTTGCTCCACCCAGTTTCTGAAGGTCCACACAACAATTAGTTTGATTGTATGTAATTGAAGATATATTACAAGACTTTAAATAAATAAGATGGAGACCATATGACCTAAAAAAATGTTTTTTATATTTTTATTCTCGATGTGAAAAAGTCGAATGCGCGACTTAAACACAGAGTATCATCAGTAACTCGGACCCAGTCTTAAGTTGCTTGTAGCAGTTTGGGATATTATAGATTATAATTGCCCGATAATTATGCTGCTGATTAAGTACTGGCTCAGCAGGAGTTTATACCGTTTATAGCGCCCTACTCAAGGGCGCTACAGCATAAGATCTCTGGGAATTAAACCCACAACCTCATGTGTGGTGTAGCAAGTGTTCTTACCACTACACCACGCTGCCGATGCACTACACCACACAAGATAAAATCAGATTTTAAAAATATAATATTATTTTGGACATTATTTATAGAATAAAAAATAAAAGTGTAGTTTTTTAACGACCATAATTTTACCTGCTCTCATCATCTATAGGGCACTGATTTAAATGTTGTATATTTCTATAACATTGGGGAATGCATTCGTCATCAAAAAGTCTGCAATCTGGAAAACCATCGCAGAATGTACCAATATCAGCCTCACATTTATCGTACCTTTTACACCTACAACCAAATTGTTTTATTTTACTTTTTTTTTGTATATATCTTTATCCTCGATGTGGGAAAGTCGATTGCGCGACTTAAACATATAGTAACATAAGTTACTCCGACCCAGTCTCAAGTTGCCTGTGGCAGTTTGGGATATTATAGAGACTATAAATGCCCGGTAATTATATTGCTGATTAAGTGCTGGCTCAGCAGGGGTTCATACCGTTTATAGCGCCTTACTCAAAGACGCTACAGCATGAGATCAGTGGGGATTGGACCCACGACCTCATGTGTTGTGTAACAAGTGTTCTTATCGTTACACCACACTGCCGGTTGAAATTGTTTTATTTGACCTTTTTAATGAATAATTCTTGTTTTTATCTTAAGTTTGACTTTACTAATTTTTTTTAAATATATCTTTATCCTTGATGTGGAAAGGTCGACTTCACAACCTAAACATAGAGTAACATTAGTTACCCCAACCTAGTCATGAATTGCCTTTGGCAGTTTGGGATATTAAAGATTATAATTGTCTGATAATTTAGTGCTGGCTTAGCATGAGAACATTGGGGATAGAACCCAGGACTTTATGTAATGTAGTAGTGTTCTAACTAATACACCACCTGCTGTTTTTTTTACCTTTTAATAAAAAATCCGTGGTAAAAACACTTGCCAAACCACCATGAGGTCGTTGGTTCAATCCCCACTGCTTAAGTAAGGCGTTATAAATAGTTTAAACTCCTGCTGAGCCAGCACTTAATCAGCAGCATAGTTACCCAACCTTCCCACATCGAGGATAAAGATATATACAACAAAAAAAAAAAGAAAAGATTGTTTAAGTCCCAAAATTCACAATTTTTTAAAATTGCTAAACACTTAATAAAAACTCCACCTGCACTTTTGTCCTTGTTTTGAAGCTTCAGTACACAACATCGGAGAATGGCAAAACTGAGGACTAAACATAGCATAAAAAGAAATCAAATTAAAAAAAAAACTAAAAGTTTTGAAACAAATAGATATTATAATGTTTTGTATCTTACATGTGGTTTATACAATCATGTTTTTTGTTTTTATGTAAATTTGTCCTTGATGTGGGAAGGCTGACTTCACAGCTTAGACATAAAGTAACATTAGTTACCCCGTACCAGTCTTAAGTTGCCTTATACAAATGCACTACAGCATAAAAGCAGCGGCGATCGAGCCCAGATATAAACTCCTCCTGAGCCAACACTTAATAAGTAGCTTAATTATCGGGCAATAATATCCTAAACAGGCAAAACTCAACTCGAGACTGAGTCAGGGTAACGATGTTACTGTATGTTTAGGTCGTGAAGTCGACCTTTCCACATCAGGGATAAAGATATATTAAAAAAATACTGTAAAAAAATAAATTACTTTTCATCCATTCGATTTTCACAATCCACATACCCATTACAAACACTTGTTTTGTTCACACAAGTTGTATTATCACATACGATTTCCCCAGCTTTACAGATGTTGTTTTTTATACTGTAAAAAATAACAAAAATATTAAAATACTTTCAGTCAGGTTTTAAATGCAACATGATGTTCTGGGTTCCCAAATGTTAAAAATTTTGAATTTCTTTTCGTAAAATTGGTTTTGCAATATTGCCAGAATATATTCAGCACCATGGGGTTGTGGTAGGAACACTTGCTACACCATTCATTAGGTCGTGGGTTCAATCCCCACTGATCTCATGCTGTAGCGCTTTTGGGTAAGGCGCTATAAATGGTATGAAGTCCTGCTGAGACAGCACTTAATCAGCAGCATAATTACTGGGAAATTATAATCTATATAATATCCCAAACTGCCACAGGCAACTCGAGACTGGGTCGGAGTAACTGATGTTACTCTATGTTTAAGTCGCGCATTTGACTTTCCCACATCAAAAATAATAATATATACAAAAAGAAATATATATATTTTTAACAATTGAACATAAATATGGGTATTAAAGTTTTAAACAGAATTCTAAACCTTTTACATAAAATTTTAACTACATAATACCTGGTAGATGTGGATGCAAACGATGTGATATGTTTGCATAATTCTATGAACATTTTCGGTTGATTTTGGCAAAGACATTCATCCGATAAATCTGGACAATCGATTTTTCCATCACAAACACTTTTCTTTTTGATTAAAGTGGAATCAAAGCATTTCCAACAAGCAGTTTCGTTTAACACCAAATTTTTTATTTGAACAAAGCTTAAAAATACATACATTAAACAAAAAAAACGGTATAAACTCCTGTTGAGCCAGCACTTAATCAGCAGTAAAATTATCAAGCAATTGTAATCTATAATATTCCAAACTGCCACAGGCAACTCGAGACTGGGTCGGAGTAACTGATATTACTCTATGTGAAAGTCGCACATTCGACTTTCCCAAATCGGGGATAAAGATATATACAAATAAAAGCAAATAATTTTTACACAATAAATTGCACAATTTACAATTTGGTAAGAAGCCCTTTCTACAATCATTGCAACACAAATTTAAAAAATTATGATTTTTTAAACCATGAGATTGAAAATGTTATTTTTACTTCTTTTTTATATAAAATTATCCTCGATGAGGAAAGGTTAACTTCGCGACCTAAACATAGAGTAACAACTGTTACTTTGAACCCAGTCTTGAGTAGTCTTTGGCAATTTGGGATATTATAAATTATAATTGCCCGATATTCATGTTGCTGATTAAGTGCTGACTCAGCAGGAGATCGTACCGTTTATAGCGCCTTACTTAAGGGCGCAACAGCAAAAGATCAGTGGGGATCGAACCCAGGACCTCATGTAGTGTAGAAAGTAGTCTAATCACTACACCATGCTGCCAAATAATTGTTACCATTACTGACATGCTAAAAACATAAGTAATAAAAATTATATTTACCTAGTGTTTACATTTTCTTCTTTGTTAAAACACAAATCTTCTCCGTTTGGACAGTCGGCAATAAAATCATACAACAGAATTTGGAGTAAGAAGTTTGGGTAATCACTTGAGCATTGAAACCCTCGATCATAATAACTTATACAACATGCTGGATATTTGCGATTCAATATTTGGTTTCGCAAACAAATTGTTTTGTTTGGGCCGTTCCTACAGAATCCTCCATAAGATCGATGTGGACATTCAAAAACTAATTCTGGGTGAAGATTTGAATATTCATCAAGGGTTTCATAATCATAAAACCTGTATTAAAATTAAAAGGGTGTAATACAAATTACCGTTCTAGATTATTGTGCATATTTTTGTACTGAAGTAACGTATGTTTTTTGCTTTTTTTATTCATGAATTTGATTTTGAAATTTTTCCTTTATTAATTTTTTTTTTGTATATATCCTTATCCTCGATATAAGAAGGTCAAATGCGCAACCTAAACATAGAGTAACATCAGTTACTCCGACCCAGTCTCGAGTTGCCTGTGACAGTTTGGGATATTATAAATATTAGTTGCCGATAATTATGCTGCTGATTAAGTGTTGGCTCAGCTGGAGTTCGTACCGTTTTAGCGCTTTACTCAAGAGCGCTACAGATTGAGATCAGTGGGAATTTAACCCACAACCCCAAGGTGGTGTAGAAAGTGTTCTTACCCCCACAGCACGCTTCCGTGTGCTACACCACGCTGCCCAAATTTCTTTAATTCGTAAGAAATTTTAATATAAAAAAGTTTTTTTTTGTATATATCTTTATCCTCGTCGTGGGCAGTCGAATGCGCAACCTAAACACACAGCAACGTAACATTAGTTATTCTGACCCAGTCTCGAATTGCCTTTAGCAGTTTGGGATATTATATAGAATATAATTTCCCGATAATTATGCTGCTGATTAAGTGCTGGTTCAGCAGTAGTTTATACCGTTTATAGCGTCTTACTCAAGGGCGCTACAGCATAGGAGCAAGGGGAATTTAACCCACAACCCCATGTTGGTGTAGAAAGGGTTCTTACCACCACACCATGCTGCCATGTGCTACACCGCGCTGCCCAAATTTCGTTAATGCGTAAAAAATTTAATGTAAAAAAGCTAAATATAAAAGCGGATTAAAAATAAAAAATTTTGAGTATTAACTTTTTATAAAATTGAAACTCAACCATTAAATTCACGTTAAGTTTATTATAATCATAGTCAAAAAAGTATTCATTTCCATAGGTGGGCACAGTTAATCGAAAAAGCAACTTCGTTAAATGGTTATTCGTTACACAATACAGTAACTTCGCTAATGTTTTTTCGTTAAATTAACGTTAAAATTTAATTAAAACAAACAAAGAAATTACCTTTTTTATAAAAAAAATAGTTTTTTTCTTAGTCGATGTTTTAACTAGACGAAAATGGTTTAGAAGAAGTTTTTAAAACTGGCATAGGCCTAATGCCGAAATAACAGTGGCCGGATAGTAATTACTTACATCGTTTAAAAATTTCAACGTTTAAACCCGATAACCGGCGATATTAAACATATATATTCCTTATATTACCATGGATTTACTTGTAAAATATTGAGTTAACGGGCTTAATTTAACGGAAGTACAATTTAACGAAAGTTAACAGGTCCGATAACGATTTTTAAAATTAACTTAAAAGTTAACTTTTAACAAAAAATTCCACTTCGTTATTTAACGTTTAGCGCATTAACGATTTAGTGCCCACCTTTGTTCATTTCCATCAAAGGTGGGCACAGTTAACCGAGAAAGTAACTTCGTTAAGTGGTAATTCGTTACATAGTATATTAACTTCGTTAACGTTAATAAGTTAATTTAAACAAAATGTAACGGTAGTTATCGATAAACGTTAAAATTTAAATAAAACAAACAAAGAAACGACCCTATTTTAAAAAAACAGCAGTTTTTATCTTAGTTAACAGAAGTTTTTATCTTATTTTAACTACACGAACGTAAGTTTAAATGACGTTTTCAAAACTGCATCGTTTAAAATTTCAATACAATGTCGTCAATACATCGTTTATACGTCAGTCAATACTCGACAATACATTCTTTAAAATTGAAACGATTCAACCCAAAAAACGGCAAAATAAAACATATATACTTTTATATTACCATGGTAAACTTGTAAAAATATTAAATTAACGGATTTAATTTAACGGAAGCACAATTTAACGAAAATTAACAGGTCCGTTAACGATTTTTAAAGTTAACTTAAAAGTTAAATTTTATTGAAAAATTTAACTTCGTTAATTAACGATTAACGCATTAACGGTTCAGTGCCCACCTTTGTTCATTTCCATAAACTTTCCATCCAAGTGTCAAAAGAGCAATAACCAAGTAGTAGTTCATTTTTAAACTCTAACATAACAAAAAATTCAAATTTAATTTTAAAACTTATAGTTTAGGTACAATTTTTGTTTTCAAAATAAGCAAGCAACTCTAAAGCAACTTTTTCTAACTCCCTAGACACTTGCACATATTGTCATTATATCTATGTTATGGTTTATTTATGTAATAAATTATACTGTAGGGTTTTCTTAACGTTTTAATTAAATTAATAATATTAATAGTAGGATGGTGGTTTATGGTTTATTGAATTTTGGGTTGTGGTTTGTTAATTGTATGATTTGGGGTCACCACAGGTTTTATCATAGCCTTTATTGCTAAGGTCTATGATAAACCTGACTATTTAATTAATAAATTGTTTAAGATTTAAGACTCCGTTTATCTTGAATTGCACCTAAGCTTTCTGTTTAATTTAACTTGATATTAACAAACTTTTAACTAAGGATTGCGAGTTATATTGTACATACAAATAATATAAAACAAGTACTTGATTACACTAAATGCGCAATACTAAATAAAACTAACATTACACTAAATTAATAATATGAAAATTTAAAATCCTTTTATGTAATGGCTTTTAAAGAACGTTATTAACACTACCCAACCGTAGTCGGCTTATCATAACAACTTTTTTTTATATAGCCGGCAGCGTGGTGTAGTGGTCAGAACACTTTTTACACTACATGAGGTCGTGGATTCGATCCCCAGTGATTCCATGCTGTAGCGCCATTTACACCTGCTGAGCTAGCACCTAATCAGCAGCTTAATTATCGGGCAATTTTATTCTATAATATCCCTGGGTTAGGGCAACAAATATAACTCTGTGTTTAAGCTGTAAAGTTAACCTTTCCAAATAAAAAATAAAAAAATACAACAAAATAACCTATTAAATATTTAAAATACAGTTTTGAAATGTAGTTAATT
Source organism: Corella eumyota (assembly GCF_963082875.1). Classification (NCBI taxonomy): domain Eukaryota; kingdom Metazoa; phylum Chordata; class Ascidiacea; order Phlebobranchia; family Corellidae; genus Corella; species Corella eumyota. The sequence goes on from NC_137496.1 coordinate 9,872,648, forward strand.
TTGCTTACGAATTTTTTTTAATTTAAAAATTTTTTTTTTTATTCTTGTAAAATTATTTTTTTAGTTTACCCAATTTGTAGATGATCTCTAGTTAGAGGCTGAATCACAGAAAAACCAAAACACCTGACGAGCATTTAAAAATAAACTGAAGGTAATATATCCTTGATTTTTTACAAACTTAACATTTTTTCAACCGTGTTTTTTCTAGTCTAAAAACAAAATTTTTGATTTTTTAGTTCGAAAAAAAATGTTTAAAAATTGTTTGTTTTAATTTTAAACTGTTAATTTTTTATATTTATTTATTTTTAATATGGGAAGGTTTACTTCATAACCCAAACATAGAATCTGTAACCGCAAATATTACAGATTTGTTGATTGAAGTGTTATGTTACAGAGTTTTGCAATTTTGTAAGTGATGTATATAGCATGTTAGTATGGTTGACACTGAATCACCAAATGGCTTTAAAACCTTTAAAAAATGTCTATGGTACTTACAATTTAATTTTTTTAAATATTAGAAAATGATTAACATAAAAAATCAGGTTACTGTATTTTTTGTGTCACGTAGAAATTACCAAGCAGTGTAGTGAATGTATACAAGCTAGTACTTTCTACGTCATAACAAACAGGGCTTCCCTTTTCTTTTTTTTAATTAATTTTAATTTTTTTTTAAAGTTGTATAACTTAAAAAGTAGGTGAAATTATTAAAAGTTAAAATTATTTTTGTGTTCAGTGACACCAACTTTATTAATTTTTGAGTAAAAAATATCGCTAATATAGCACTTTAAGTGTTAGCACTGCAGGATTTTATAATGTTTATAATGTCTTATTAAATAATGCTACATCACAGAATCAGTGGGAATTAAACTTAGGACCCTATATGGTAAAACCAGATGTTCTAACCACTACACCATGCTGCCGGTTAACTTTTTTTACCTCAGCTCTTTGCTGTTGAATCTGCATTGCTTTTGCTAAAGTTTCAATTTTGACATTGACATCATCAGTTGATGACATCACAAGAGAATTTAAGGTGAAACAGCAGAATTCAAGAACAGATAAGCACATCCTAAAAATATTTTTCAGAAAAAAAATGAAAAAAATTTTAACTTAAAAAAATTTTTTTTTTTAAATTGAAAAATTTTAAATGTTTCAAAATTGTTAAAATTTAGTAATTTTTTTAGATTTTATTAAATGAGTAAATCAGCTTACAGCCCATGTTGTTGGTTTTCATTCAATTCAACACTTTGTTCCATTGCACTTTGCTGAGATCGACTTATTGACGGGGTTTCAACTAAAAAAAAATTTATATATTTTTTTATCCTCAATGTGAAAAGGCCGACTTTACAGCATAAACATAAAGTAACAGTTGTTACCCAGACCCAGTCTTAAGTTAACTTTGACAGTTTAGAATAGCTTAAGTAGAACAGCTTAGTGTTCTAATTATTACACTTATACTGGCATGTATAATAGTCTCAACTTACTTTTAAAGTACTAAATTATTGTTAAAATTTTTGCTTAGAATTTTAAAAAATATTAATAAAAAAATATTTATTTTTCAAAAATCCACATTTTTTATATTTATTTATCCTCGATGTTGAATGGTCAACTTCGCAGCATACCCAAAAGTAATATTTATTAACCTTATTCAGTCTTTAGTAGGTTTTAGCAGTTTGTAATAATATTAATTACAATTGCCCGGTATTTAATAAGCTGTTTTTTTTTCATTTATAGTGCCTTACTAAATAGTGTTCTAACATAGAAGCAGTGGGGATCAAACCTATGACTTCATTATGTGAAGCTAAGTGATCTAACTATTATAAACTGCTGCCAATACAGTTTTTAGGTACTGTATTAAATCATAAAGTTAACTTTTAACATCAAAATCAATAGTGGTAAACCTTAATACAAACATATAAAAATACAGGTGAATAGCTAAAGTTTAATATAAAATTTTAACACACCTGTCATAGCTTCCTCCAAAACAAATGCTTGCAAAGTTTTTAAATTTAAATGCGAGTTTTCACCTAAAAAATTAACATTTTATATTAAGTATAAAGTGTTTTGAATTAAAAGCTTTATCAAAATATGTTGAAGAATTTACCAATGCATTTTAATAAGGATGGGCTAAAATTCAAAAAACACCGACCCAGTCTTGAGTTGCCTGTGGCAGTTTGGGATATTATATAGATTATAATTGCCCGGTAATTATGCTGTTGATTTAATTCTGGCTTAGCAGGAGTTCATTCCGTTTATAGCGCCTTACCCAAGAGCGCTACAGCATGAGGGCAGTGGGGATTGAACCCACAACTTCACGTGTGGTGTAGCAAGTGTTCTCACCACTACACAACGCTGCTGGTTCAACACTTGAAGCCACTAAAGCATGAAAAATATGAAGATTGACCTAAAGCACTGCAGCCAAGTGTTTAGACCACTACAACATGCTGCTGGCTTTATAAGTAATTTTACTAACCTTCTTTTTGATTGGCCTTTTTTGTTTCAGATTTTAAATTTTTTTTTTTTCTAAAAAACTTGAATTCTAAAAAAAAATTTTTTTTTTTTTAGTAAATATCTTTATCCTCGATGTGGAAAAGTCGAATGCGCGACTTAAACATAGAGTAACATCAGTTACACCGACCAAGTCTCGAGTTGCCTGTGGCAGTTTGGGATATTATATAGCTTATAATTAACCGATGTTTAAGCTGCTGATTAAGTGTTGGCTCAGCAGGAGTTCATACCGTTTATAGCGCCTTACTCAAGGGCGATACAGCATGAGAGCAGTGGGGATTGAACCCACAACCTCATGGTGATGTAGCAAGTGTTCTTATCACTACACCACGCTGTCGGTTTGATAGCCTGTTACAAAACCATAAATATTCTAGAAAAAAACAAAATAAAAAATAATTTTTAAGCCAATAATTAAAATACTTTTTTCAGTTTCTTGTGATTTGCTGGTTGACGGAATATTGTCAGATTGTAAAATTTCATTTTGTTCTTTTGTAGACAATTTGTTTACTCTAAGTGAAAGTAAATGGGTTCGCACCTGACAAAATTAAAAAAAATTAAACCAAGTTTAAACCAATACCGGCAGTGTGGTATAGTAGTCAGAGCACTCTCTACACTACATGTGGTCCTGAGTTTAAACCCCACTGCTCTCATGCTGTAGCGCCCTTGAGTAATGCGCCCTTGAGTAATGCGCTATAAACGGTATAAACTCCTGCTGAGCCAGCACTTAATCAGCAGTATAATTATCGGGCAATCATAATCTATAATATCCCAAACTGCCACAGGCAACTCGAAACTGGGTCGGAATAACTTAAGTTACTCTATGTTTAAGTCGCGCATTCGACTTTCCCACATCGAGGATAAAGATATATACAAAAAAAAAAAATTATTTAACAAAATCAAAATACTAACACACAAAAAAATATTGGATATTTTCAATCCTCAAAATTCAAAGTTATACAGTTTAAAACAGTGATTAAAATTTTACTATTTCAGTGATTTAAATTTTAGAACAGTAATTAACAGTGATTAAAATTTTTTAAAACAGTGATTAAAATTTTAGATTAAAATTTTACTATTTCATTTTTGAACTTTGTTTTACAGAAGTGTAATAAAAAAAGCATATACATAGTACATGCTGAAATCTATTATAAATCAGTTAATTAATGAGATAGAATCAAATAAAATTGCACAAAAAAAAACAAAAATTACATTTTATTTATGATTTCGAAAATATTGCAAACAAAAATTTTTTATTAATCTTATCTTGAACTTTTATATATAAGTGATTTGTAAATTTTTTATAAATAATAAAGAGTTTAAATGTCTATTGTAATCAGTACTCTTAAATTTGTGACATTTTATCGAAAATTTTTTATTTTGTAAGGAATGGCTTATCGTTGATGAAGTTGTCAAACATGGCATATGCATAGGTGGGTGCCCACTGGGGTACCATATGACCAGCTCCCTAAAAATTAAATATTATATTATATAGAAGCTTAAGTATATGTATAGTCAAAAGGATCAAGAATTTGTAGCATCCCTGAAACAATGTTCTATGGTATTAATTTCGTAATTCAAAAAAGCAATATCGTGGTATAGGACTGGCAGCGTGGTGTAGTAGTAAGAACATTTGCTACACGACATAGGGTTGTGGGTTCAATCCCCACTGCTCTTATGCTGTAGCACCCTTAAGTAAGGTGCTGTAAACAGTATGATCTTCTGCTGAGCCAGCACTTAGTTAGCAACATAATTATCGAGCAATTATAATCTATAATATTCAAAACTTTCACAGGCAACTCGAGACTGGGTCGGGGTGTCAGTTGTTTTTCCATGTTTAGGTCCCGCATTTGATCTTCCCACATCGAGGATAAAAACATATATAAAAAAACATTGATTGGACACTGACAGCAGGACATGGTGGAACATTAAGCTTCACTACATGAGGTTTGAGGTTTGATCCCTATTTTTTCATGCCAAAAAGCCTGTTATTAGGGCACTTTTAACCATACAAAAAAACAACTGGCAATTTCATTATCGGGCAATTATATTCTATAATATCCCTAACTGCCAAAGTCAACTTGAGACTGGGTCGAAGTAGCTGATGTTACTGTATATTTAGCTTGTGCATTCGACCTTCCCACATCGAGGATAAATAAATAGAAAACACCAAACATAAAAAAAATCAAATTTAAAAAATAAATATTTACTTACCCTTATTGTAGTGAAAGTAACTTGTTTAAATTTCTTGCGAAAACCAGCAACTTGGCCGTCAACATACCAAGGTGCCCGACTTTTCTCCAAAGGCAGTTTGAGATCGTCCACAAACCATTCATCCCCAAGAAAGTTACAAGCCATGTCCGTATCACCATTGTAGAGAAGTATTCGAAAGTCGGGTCATTTTAAAAGCGTTTGGTAATGGGAGAGCATGCTTTGATACAACGTGGTGTATTGAACGACATCACTTTAAAAAAAGTTTTGGTTATTTTTTTGTATTTGTTTATCCTCAATGTGAAAAGAATGATGTTACATGTAAAATATAAAATAACATTTGTTACCCCAACCTAGTCTTAAATTGACTTTAGCAGTTTGGGATACTATTAAACATATATCCCAATAATTATTCTGCATATTGGTATTTGGCTTAGCAGAAGTGTATTTATTTACAGCACCTTAATTTTTTTTTTATCTTTATCCTCAATGCGGGAAGATCGAATGCTTGCTAAAACATAGAGTAACAACAGTTACCCTGACCCAGTCTTAAGTTGCTTTGGGATATTAAATAAATTATAATTGGCCGATAATTAGGCTGCTGATTAAGTGCTGACTTAGCAGGAGTTCATACTGTTAATAGCGCCTTACTCAAGGACACTACAGCATGAGATCAGTGGGTATTGAACCCACGACCTCATGGTGGTGTAGCAAGTGTTCCTACCACTACACCACGCTGCCGGTTTTTAAAGGCATTACCTAATAAAAGCAGTGGGAATCAAACCCTAGACCTCATGTAGTATAGCCAAGTGTCCTAACCCAACACCAGTGCTTTTTAAAATTAACAAAATACGAAATAAAATTTAAATAAAATTGTTCAACTAAAAGCAATTACTATTAAATATTAAATATAATATTAAAGTCGTAAAGAAATTATAATTTACCTGCAGACTGACCATGTACCAAGAGCAGAAGGACTAATATGTAAAGCTTGTTTTACATCTGGCCTATTCAACCAAGAAGTTTGTGCAGTGGAATTAATACAAGGAGGTACGACACCAAAACCATTCTTAGTTGGGACCTAAAAAAAATGTATTTATTTCAATAATGCCATTATGCTGTAGCACCCTGAATTAGGATGTTATAATTTTTTAAACTGTCAAAGTCAACTCAAGACTGGGTTAGGGTAACAAATGTTACTCTATGTTTAGGCTGTGAAGCCAGCCTGCTTACATTAAGGGTAAATAAACACCACATGAGGTCGTGGGTTCAATCCCCACTGCTCTCATGCTGTAGTCTTTAAGTAAGGCGTTATAAACGGTATGAACTCCTGCTAAGCTAGCACTTAATCAGCATTATAATTATTGGGCAATTATAATCCATAATATTCCAAACCGGCACAGGCAACTTAAGACTGGGTTGGGGTAATTGTTGTTACTCTATGTTTAGGTCGTGCATTCAACCTTCCCATATAGAGGATAAAGATGTATATAAAAAAAAATGGTAAGAAAAAACAAATAAAAATAATGTAATATCAAATGGTTTAATAAAAATGAAATAACATTTAAATGCCTTTTATTTTTAATTAATTATTAAACTAGACATATTGGCACGATTACAAAATCATGTGACATTTTATTACTTCCAAAATCACATGATCATATTACAAGTCATAACATGATTGCACAAAAATTTGATTTTTTTTACTACCACTCATTTGGGCCTTTAAATAAACCACACAATAACTGCAAACAAAGTGCAATGAATTAAAAAATGTCATTTTTATTTTTAGAATGTTTTTGTTATTGTAAACAAAAATTTATCTGCCTACTTAATTGAAAGTTTAAAAAATTATAACTTATTATTACAACAATATTATTACAACAATATTTATTTATAATAATTACATACTGATTTTAAAATGGTATAGTTGTTATAACACTAGAATTTACTACATGAAGTACTTGGTTCGATTCCCACTGCTGGTTGATTTTTGGCTTAGCAAAAGTTTGTACTAATTATAACACCTTTTTTGTATATATCTTTATCCTCGATGTGGGAAAGTCAAATGCGCGACTTAAACATAGAGTAACATCAGTTACTCCGACCCAGTCTCAAGTTGCCTGTGGCAGTTTGGGATATTATGGATTATATTTGCCCGATAATTATGCTGCTGATTAAATGCTGGGGTTCGTACGTTTATAGCCCTTACTCAAGAGCGCTACAGCATAAGGTCAGTGGGGATTGAACCCACGACCCCAAGTGTGGTTACCACTACACCACCCCACCTTACTCGAAGGTGCTACAGCATGAAGGCATTGGAGATCAAACGCAGTACCTCATGTAGTATGGTAGTAATATGGTTTTAAAAACTATCGTAATAATATGGTAACTTGGTAATATTATAATGGTAATAAAATGTTCTCAAAAAATATGGTAATAATATGGTGTCAATATGGTGAAAATATGGTAATATAGCCATAATAGGGTCTTAAAAACTATTTTCTAAAAGCCTAACAACCTTATTTTTTTTAAATTTTATTTATAATATATGTAACTACCTTTTGTTCCATGATAAGATATTTCATAAACTTGTCCATATTTGGAAATAAGTGAGCCATATCACGTTTGTATCTCTCAAACGTTCCTTTATCTCCACCATAACAGTCCATATATAAAGCATATTCGTTTAAACCAGAGTTGTACACATATTGAAATGCTTCTGCTACCTTTAAAAAAAATTTGAAAACAAATCAGTCAAATATATGATATTTATATTTTGTTTTTTAAAATATTTGGCATTACTACATAAGACCCTGGGTTTGATCCTCACTGCTTTTTTTTTGTATATATCTTCCTCGATGTGGGAAAGTCGAATGCGCGACTTAAACATAGAGTAACATCAGTAACTCCGACCCACTCTCGAGTTGCCTGTGGCAGTTTGGGATATTATAGATTATAATTGTCCGATAATTATGCTGCTGATTAAGTGCTGGCTCAGCAGGAGTTCAAACCGTTTATAGCGCCTTACTCAAGGGCGCTACAGCATGAGATCAGTAGGGATTGAACCCACAACCTCATGTGTGGTGTAGCAAGCATTCTTACTACTACACCACGTTGCCGGTTAAACTTTCATACTGTAACATTGTTAAGTAAGACGCTGTACACAGTATCAACCCCTGCTGAGCGAAAAAATTAGCAGATTAAATATCAGACAATTATATTTAATAATATCCCAAACTGGCAAAGTCAACTCGAGACTGGGTTGGGTAACTATGTTTAGGTAGGCTTTCGACCTTCCCACATCGAGGATAAATATATATACAAAAAAAATACATATTTATGTTTAATTTATTAAAAATAAATGAAACTGCCATTTGTGGTGTGCGGGTAAATTATCGCTGACAAATATTAGTTGTGACCATTTTAAACAATTTAAATTTTGATTATTGCCAGTATTGTATAAATTAAAATTAAATAATCACTTACAGGGTCAGGACAACCGTTGGCGGTGCTGGAAAAATTACAGGCCTGTCGACTTTCTAACCCATCACAGCATTTAGTTGTCAAACTTTTCCATAAACTGAAAAAAAAAAATATTGTAAAAAATTTTAAATTTAAGGCCACTTTTAAGATACATTTATCCTCAATGAAAAAGGTCAACTTAACCTTAACATAAAGTAAAATTTGTTACCCTGACCCAGTCTTAAGTTGACTTTGCCAATTTGGGATATAATTGACTAAAATTGCCCAAATTATTTTTTTTTTGCTCAACAGAAGTTCATACCACATATAGTGTCTTATTTAAAGACACTACAGTCTAAAAGCAGTGGGGATCAAACCTATGACCTTATGTAGACAACCCAAGTGTTCTAACCATTACAGACTACTGTCTACTATACCACATTGCCCATAGTATAACATTATATTTTATTATATAACTTACACTTCACCGAATAGCCCATGATAATATGCAAAATAAACAAGAGAGTTATCATTATAAGAAAAACTTGAAAGACCATTTCCAATTGCCATACCCTAAAAACAAAAAAAATTATTAACTTATATAATTCATTTATAGCGCCTTACTCAAGAAAGCTAAAGTATGGAAGCAGTGGGGATTGAACCCAGGACCACATTATGTTGTAAGTCATGTCTTCTATAAAAGTTTTTTTTTGTTTATATCTTAATCCGACCCAGTCTGGAGTTGCCTTTTCCTTGTAACAAAAAATTGATTTCGCCACCAAGACTACAAAAATTATTCCACCAACGATTGCAAACCATCTAATAAAAAATCAGTTAAAAGTTAGGGTGATTTGTTTGAATTTTTAATAAACAATTGCAATTTTCGCCTTTTAAGCCGGAGGTGGGTATGTAGGAAAGCGCTTAGCATCTCCATCAATTCTAATGCCAAGGCTTTCCTAGCCTCAAACCAGACTTGATACCGGTTCACACCGAACGACGAGAAAACCGTATGACGTGTTGGTGGCCTTGGACAATAAAATACAGCGTTGGCCACTGGGGTACCAAAAACAGAACATTATTAACCAGAATCAACTGATATTGATTCAACAAACAAAAGAAATACGTAAGAAACCTATTTTCACAGGCGCAATAATAACTTTCGTTCGGCGAACCGAAACAGTGCAAACTCGCTACCATCCCGTGCGGTTTAAACACCGTACAAAAGACTTATTGATATGAAAAAAACTCATAAAGACTGTATTTATGTATATTTAAGTATATACAGTTTATAAAGGGGACAAACAAATTAACCCCTTTATTCAAGGACAAGTCTAACGCCCATAAGGCAGTTAGACGCTCTAAATTTATTCGTTATTATATTGAACATGGTCCAATTGTATATTTTTCGCGTGCCCTTGTAAAACATAGTCGCTATTTGTTATGTAGAGCCAGTGGAAGCTGTGCCTAATTTCCTGTTCAGTCGTACTGTATTATTTTATAAATTTCATAGAATAAGGGTTAATAGTGTAACCCTTTTGATGTAAAAATGTGGATTGACAGTTGTCCGTTTTTATGTTTTTCCTCCGCGATTTTATTTTCTGACAGTTAGTTTATTTTTTCGGTTCCTAAAACACACACCTATTTTTACCTTGCCAAGTTTTAATTTAGAATTAGTTAACAGTTAAATACCATTATAAAGGATGTAGCCGATATACGAAAGACGTTTTTTTTGTGTGTAATGTACTCGTAATTATGTTTATCGCTAGGTATGTAACCTAGAAACCAGCTTTTGTAGTGTGTACGTGTAATACCGTTTTGTATATGTATAGTGTAACTTTCGGGATAATTATGTGATGAACGTGCTTGATTAATAAATAGATGTTGTCTGTAGATTCAGTTTGCTATTTTTGACCATTTTTAACGGGTCTTAAACCCTATTTTAGACATTAGAGACTTATACTTTATACGTTATTGCCATATTATTTGGATAAGAGCACCCTTAGGAGTCGATACTTTTTATGATTAGATTTTTCTTGACCTCAGTCCCTACACACCCGTTATCCGGTTGTTCTGTCCGAATATATTTATTATTTTAGTTTAATGATAGCGAAGCTTGGACAATTTTGCTTCCATATTTTTAAATTCATTTTTTAAGTATGGTTTCAAGACATTATTTAATCCTAAAAATCTTTCAAAATTGGGACTTACTTATAAGTTTGATTATACATAAAAACAACTTTAAAATGCAAGACTTAAAATCCTATAAAAAACAACTAAAAATGCAAAGCACAAAATTTTTGTTATAGTGAGATTTAAAGCAACTAAAATAAAGCGCTACTTGTAAAACACAAAAGCGACAATAATTGCTATAAAAGAATGAAGAAAAATGTAAAATTTATCTAAAGCATAGTTGATTACAAAAAATTATTTGAAAAATAGATACAAATTTATAAAAATATAATATAAGTCAAAAAATAAGTACTGTTTTGGTATAGAAGATAACGAATTAAAAAATACTGCAAAATAATGACCCAGAAACAAAGAAATTTAATGGGTAATTATCTGTTTAAAACTATGAACAATATTTATGACACCTTTATTGTGTTTTAAAACGTTTAGAAATTTTTTTTACATTAAAACAATAAATGTTTCACAAAAACTAGCACTTAAGTTCCTTTTAAAAAAATTGTACGTTTATCTACAAAGTTTACAAACGATAAGTTTTAACTAAGATATACCAAACCCCAATCCATCGACCTGTTGATAAGTTTAATGTCAATTTCTTTTTCTGTTGATCTAAAAAAATTGTTTTTAAAAAGGATTTAAATAAAATTATTTAAACAATCCATATTTTTTAAATAAAATTCTGTTGTTCTCTTAAGCACATTACAGAAATAATTTACTTAGATTGGATATTGTCAGCAAGAACAGATATCTGGTTAGCACTGCAGGCAGTTAATTTGTGAAAAATAATTAAACAAAACAAGTATATGTTGATGGTAATAAACCTTATCACTTGCAAACTAGCCCTCTTTTCTTACCCACAATCAGCCCCGCAAGATATTCAATATTATTATAGTATTACAAAACCAGTTGTGCCAAAATGCAATAACATACATAAAGATTAACATGTTTATTTAACAAAAACATTAAAGTGCTAGATTATTATTATTAAAAGCTTTTTTTATGTTACCTTGATGTGAAAGTATGCTTGATACTAAGCCATCGTTGTTGCCCTCTAGCGGACCTTCGCTCGCCTGTGCTCCTTTTACAAATCCCGTGCGGTAGCGCTGTGGAGCAGATACACATAATCACGACAAATGTTTCAAGTTGATTTTTGTAAAACAATATTGTGTAAATGGGTCGTGTTTTTTGACCTTTTGTAATGTGGGTTGAACCAGAACCTTTTTTTAACCAGTACGCTATACTACCGTATATGCTAACATTATTAATATTACAAAGACATTAAGCTAGCCCACTAGCCCACTTTCAAAGGCCTAATGTAATAAGGGGTCATATCTTACCATACAAGCTAGCCCCTTACAACGTACCAAATTTCCAACTAATTAACCAGTCTTCAATAATAGTTTAATTATTAACTTTCTTAATAGTATGAGGCTTGACATGCAAAATAATAAACAATGAGAATATGTTATTGAATTGACTGTGTTCTAAAAATGGCAATACCATTAAGTAGACTTTATATTAAATTAGAACATCTACAAATATATACATTGAAACTTAGTGGATGATAATTGTATATATTTTTATCCTCGATGTGGGAAAGTCAATTTTTTTTTGTATATATTTTTATCCTCGATGTGGGAAAGTCAAATGCGCGACTTAAACATAGAGTAACATCAGTTACTCCGACCCAGTCTCAAGTTGCCTGTGGCAGTTTGGGATATTATAGATTATAATTGCCCGATAATTATGCTGCTGATTAAGTGCTGGCTCAGCAGGAGTTCATACCGTTTATATCGCCTTACTCATGGGCGCTACAGCATGAGATCAGTGGGGATTGAACTTTAGGGACTGAGGTAAAAAAAAAATCTAATCATAAAAGTATTGACTCCTAAGGGTGCTCTTATCCGAATATAAATGCAATGATGTATAAAGTATAAGTCTCTAATGTCTAAAACAGGGTTTAAGACCCGTTATAAATGGTCAAAAATAGCAAACTGAATCTACAGACAACATCTATTTATTAATCAAGCACGTACATCACATAATTATCCCGAAAGTTACATTACACATATACAAAAAATGGTATTACACGTACACACTACAAAATCTGGTTTCTAGGTTACATACCTAGCGATAAACATAATTACGAGTACATTACACACAAAAAAAACGTTTTCCGGATATCGACTACATCCTTTATTATGGTATTCTACTGTTAACTAATTGTATATATAAAACTTGGCAAAATAAAAATAGGTAGGTGTTTTAGGAACCAAAAAATATACTAACTGTCAGAAAATAAAATCGCGGAGGAAAAACACAAAAACGGACAACTGTCAATCCACATTTTAACATCAAAAGGGTTACATTATTTTTTATTTTTATTTTTATTTTATTTTTTTATTTTTTTTGTATATATATTTTTTTTTGTTTAAGACCCGTTAAAAATGGTCAAAAATAGCAAAATTAATCTACAGACAACATCTAATTATTAATCAAGCACGTACATCAAGTAATTATCCCAAAAGTTACTTTACACATATACAAAAAATGGTATTGCACGTACACACTACAAAATCTGGTTTCTAGGTTAGATACCTAGCGATAAACATAATTACGAGTACATTACACACACAAAAAACGTTTTTCGTATATCGACTACATCCTTTATTATGGTATTCTACTGTTAACTAATTTTAGATATAAAACTTGGCAAAATAAAAATAGGTAGGTGTTTTAGGAACCAAAAAATATACTAACTGTCAGAAAATAAAATCGCGCAAAAAAACACAACAACGAACAACGAAAAAAAACACAACAACGAACAACGAAAAGTCAATCCACATTTTTACATCAAAAGGTTTACACTATTTTTTTATTTATTTTTTGTATATTTTTTTATCCTCGATGTGGGAAAGTCGAATGCTCAACTTACTCAAGGGCGCTACAGCATGAGATCAGTGGGGATTGAACCCACGACCTCATGTGTGGTGTAGCAAGTGTTCTTACCACTACACCACGGCTTATATTAACCCTTATTCTATGAAATTTATAGAATAATACAGTACGACTGAACAGGAAATTAGGCACAGCTTCCACTGGCTCTACATAACAAATAGCGACAATGTTTACAAGGGCACGCGAAAAATATACAATTGGACCATGGTCAATATAATAACGATTAAATTTAGAGCGTCTAACTGCCTTATGGGCGTTAGACTTGTCATTAAATAAATGGGTTAATTTGTTTGTCCCCTTTATAACCTGTATATATTTAAATATACATAAATACAGTCTCTATGAGTTTTTTCATATCAATAAGTCTTTTGTACGGTGTTTAAACCGCACGGGATGGTAGCGAGTTCGCATTGTTTTGGTTCGCCGGACGAAAGTTATTATTGCGCCTGTGAAAATGGGTTTCTTACGTATTTCTTTTGTTTGTTGAATCAATATCAGTTGATTCTGGTTAATAATGTTCTGTTTTTGGTACCCCAGTGGCCAACGCTGTATTTTATTGTCCAAGGCCACCAACAAGTCATACGGTTTTCTTGTCGTTCGGTGTGAACCGGCATCAAGTCTGGTTTGAGGCTAGGAAAGCCTTGGCATTAGAATTGATGGAGATGTTAAGCGCTTTTTTATATTAATTCATTAATTAAAATTTCTGAATAAAAAATGACAACAACATAAATATATATACAAATACCACATCCAACACTTTGTTTATTTACACTTTTAAAGTTTGGTTTCATCTGTTTTGTTTCTTGGATTTGACCTTTCTTGATTGTTATTTTGTTTTTTCGTTCTAGCAAAAATCGATTTGATTCTGGCCCAAGCGTTATCTAGCACATTGGAGTACAAAAGTGGGTTGAGTGAGCTGTTAATCGGAAAGAGAATAATAGCAGAAAACGCATAAGCAGAATCAGAAATGTAAACTCCTGAGATTTTTAAGAAAGCCATAATACAAATAGGAACCCAACAACAAAAATCTGTGAACACCAATCTCATAATCTTCTTTTGCATGACTAAAAATAAATATAAATTTCGTTAGTGAATACTTTTAAATATTGTGTAATAAATGCACAGTATTATTTTTTGTATATATCTTTATTCTTGATGTGAAAAGTCAACTTTAACCGGCTGCGTGGTGTAGTGGTAAGAACACTTGTTACACCACACATAAGATCGTGGGTTCAATCCTCACTAATATCATGCTGTAGCGCCCTTGAGTAAGGCGCTATAAACGGTATGAACTCCTGCTGAGCCAGCACTCAATCAGCAGTATAATTAACGCTCAATTATAATCTATAATATCCCAAGCTGCCACAGGCAACTCGAGACTGGGTCAGAGTAACTGATGTTACCCTATGTTTAAGTCGCACATTTGACTTTCCCACATTGAGAATAAAGATATATACAAAAAAAAAACTTTACAACCTAAACATAGATTAACAAACGTTACTCCAACTCAGTCTCGAGTGGCCTTTGGCAGTTAAAATATTATTGATTATAATTGCCCGATAATTAAGCTGCTGGTTTATTGGCTTAACTGGAATTTATACCGTTTATAGCACCTTACATTTTTTTTGTATATATCTTTATCCTCGATGTGGGAAACTCGAATGCGCGACTTAAACATAGAGTAACATTAGTTACTCCGACCCAGTCTCAAGTTGCCTGTTGCAGTTTGGGGTATTATATAGATTATAATTGGCCGATAATTATGCTGCTGATTAAGTGCTGGCTCAGCAGGAGCTCATACCGTTTAAAGCGCCTTACTCAAGGGCGCTACAGCATTAGATCAGTGGGGATTGAACCCATCACCTCATGTGTGGTGTAGCAAGTGTTCTTACCACTACACCACGCTGCCGGTATATTACTTACTTCTTTTTTTTAATTCCCTTTGAGCAATAGCATTATCATTTGTAAGTTGTAGGTTCCTGCTTCCTTGTGAATGTTTGTAAATTACAACATAAGCAACAAAAATGTAAAAAAAGGTTGCAAAGTTGAAAGTCATAACAGCAATGGAAAACTGCCAAGAAAGATCTTGTTTAGTTACAAAAATCTTCGGCATACACACACTTTGAGAGCTATAATATCTAAAAAAAAATTTAATAATAATTTTAAATGTTTTTTTTTTCCAGAATTATTACATGTTTTTTTTGTAAAACCTACCCAAAATACTTTGATATTTGGTGGGATAAATTTGGAAACCTCTTCATTTGAATGTCTTGTAATTCTGACCATGTTTTTGAAAACTTAATTTGATCAATAATCAAAGGCGATAAGTTTAAATATTCTTCAGTTACATTTGCAGGGTAAATTTTAGTTCGAAGAATAAGAAAGTTTTGATAATCTAAATCAATTACATTAATGTTACAAAAAGTTGATATTTTAACTAAAAAATAAACTTTAAACTAAGTTAGGGTTCACACTGTCAGCTTGGTGTAGTGGTCAGAACAATTTCTTGGGTTCAATTCCCAGTGATCTCATGCTGTAGCGTTCTTAAGAAAGGTGCCATTAACGAAATAAAATCCTGCCGAGCCAGCACTTAATCAGCAGCTCAATAATAAGATAATCTATAATATTCTAAAGTGCCACAAACAACTCAAGACAGGGTCGTAGTAAATGATGTTACTTTATTTTTTATTTATTTTTTTTGTATATAAATTTATCCTCGATGTGGGAAAGTCGAATGCGCAACTTAAACATAGAGTAACATCAGTTACTCCGACCCAGTCTCGAGTTGCCTGTGGCAGTTTGGGATATTATAGATTATAATTGGCCAATAATTATACTGCTGATTAAGTGCTGGTTCAGCAGGAGTTTATACCGTTTATAGCGCCTTACTCAAGGACGCTACAGCATGAGATCAGTGGGGATTGAACCCACGACCTTATGTGTGGTGTAGCATATGTTCTAATCACAACACCACGCTACCGGTTAAAGTTTAGGTCGCACATTCGACCTTTCCATATCGAAGATGAAGATATATACAAAAAAAACATTAAGAATATATTTGAAAAATTTTATATTTAAAAATAAATAAAAAAACAAAAATGTTTTAAACTTGACCTTTAAAGTCAACTTCAGTTGAGTTAAAGAAAGGACTTTTAGTACGGAAATTAACTTCTGGAGTAAACATGGTTTGAAAGGCATTTGCAAGTGGTATAAATGCAAGCACAGCAGAAAAACACCAAGTCAACAAAACTGCAACAACTACATGTCTTGTTTTAGGAAAATGCAGAGATGCAAAAGGCTAAAAAAATGTTTTTTTCAGTCTGATAATTTCAATTTATTGCCTGCATGGTGTTGTAGTGGTCAGAACACTTGCTACAGTACATGAAGTCTGGGGTTCGATCCCCACTGTCCTCATGCTGTAGACGACAGTATGAACCCCTGCTAAGCCGACACTTAATCAGCAGCTTAATTATCAAGCAATTATTATCTATAATATTAAACTGCCAAAGTCGATTCGAGACTGGGTCAGGGTAACTGACGCTACTCTAGGTTTAGGTAGGTCGAAAGTCGACCTTTCTACATCTAGGATAGAGATATATAAAAAGAACTTAACCTTTTGTTACGATTTACCTTTAAAATACAAAAAAGACGATACGATGTCAATAAAGCCATTGTAACTACTGAAGTCTCGCTTGACAACACAATAAGAATACCCAAGACAGTACACAAGGTGCTAGATCTCCATATTCGACTATATGCACAATATCGATCTAAAAAATCATAAAACTTGCTTTAAAATAAGTAAAGTTGTAAAAAAATTCTGTTTAAATAAGTTATATATAATTTTTTTGTTTATTTTCTTGTATATATCTTTATCCTTGATGTGGGAAAGTCGAATGCGCAACTTAAACATAGAGTAACATAAATTTCTCCGACCCAGTCTCGAGTTGCCTGTGGCAGTTTGGGATATTATAGACTATAATTGTCCAATAATTATACTGCTGATTAAGTGCTGGCTCAGCAGGAGTTCATACCGATTATAGCGCCTTACTCAAGGGCGCTACAGCATGATTTCAGTGGGGATTAAACCCACGACCTCATGTGTGGTGTAGCAAGTGTTCTTACCACTACACCACGATGCCGGTTATTCACCTACATACCTTGATAATACACCCCAACAATGGCGAGACATACTAAATATAATCCCATAAGAAAATCAGCAACTGCCAAGTTTATAACAAATATTTCGTTTGCAGATATAGATTTAGATGCTTCATTTCTTATACTCTTTATGATTCCGCCAATTACAGCCTAAATTTTTTTATATGTATTTATTCTCAATGTGGAAAGGTTTAATTTATGACCTAAACATAGAGTAACATCAGTTACCCAGACCCAGTCTTGAGGTGCCTTTGGCAGTTTGGGATAATATAAATTATAATTGCCTGCCTGCTGATTAAGTATTTGGTTACCAGAAGTTCATACTCTTTATAAAGCCCTACTCAAGAGCATGAGAGCAACTGGGATTGAACCCAGGGCCTGATGTAGTAAAGGCAAGTGTTCTAACCAATGCATTAAGCTGCCGGTTGCACAATGCCGCATTAACATTACAACATATGGCCGCGGTTTGGTGACCATTCCATAA
Source organism: Corella eumyota (assembly GCF_963082875.1). Lineage (NCBI taxonomy): Eukaryota > Metazoa > Chordata > Ascidiacea > Phlebobranchia > Corellidae > Corella > Corella eumyota. Next base: position 9,890,616 of record NC_137496.1, read on the forward strand.
CATACTTAAAATCTTTATGTAAACATTAATACTTTTGGCATGTTTTAAATCATTAAATTGATTTTTAAATCATTAAAGTTATTTTTTCCCGTCGCATTGTTGTAATATTAATTGTTTATCGTATTTATTATTTACTTTTATCAATGCGCGTAAAACGAAAAGAAAAATTAAAAAAATGGGCATTAGGAATAAAAAAATCAGTAAAAATTAAAAAGTATTCTTGTTCAAAAGGTTTTACCAAATTTCCACAGATAGCAAAAATTCCCATAAACCAAATTCCAAAATATCTTAAAATATTATTTCCGATAAGATTTTGGGTTGATGAAATGATATCTTGTTTTGAAGGGCATTCATCTGTTCCATCTTTACAGTCAAAAACACCGTTCCCTACCTGTTTAATTACAACTTATTATTTAATCAACATAACTAGAAAAAGTGAGTTTTGAAGACAGATTAGAAGACTGTCGTAAACTACCGGCAGCATGGTGTAGTAGTCAGAACGGGGACCAGAAGCTTCGGCCGTGAGAAGCTTCGGCCAGAAGGTTTAGCCTGCAAAAAACGCTGGGGGGTCGGTGACGAAATTGCCACGTAAAATGTCAGCTTAAGACCATATTTTACTCCACGCTGCCGGTTAAGAAGTTGACCTTGCCACATCGAGAATTAAGATATATATAATCAAAAAAAAGATTTACTCAATAAATTTAAGTTATTAAACTAACTTTTTGTCTTGGTACAAACAATGGAATTTTATTTTCACAATAAAATCTGCCATCATTGGTGCAACTTATTTCATCAGATTGATTAACACAGTTTATTATTCCATCGCAAACTTCTTGTTGACTAATAGACACCTACAAAAAAAAGTCTTATACCATGAGATCTCAGAATTTCGACATATTTGATCATATAAAATCACTGGCAGCGTGGTGTAGTGGTCAGAGCATTTACACCACTTCATTTTTTAAGGTCTTAGGTTCAATCCCCAATGCTTTCATGCTGTAGCGCCCTTCTAGTAAGGCACAATAAACCTGATAAACTCCAACTGAGCTAGCACTTAATCAGCAGCAAAATTATCAAATTATATTTTATAATATTCCAAACTGCCATACCAACTTGAGACTGGGTGAGAGTAACGGTAGTTAATCTATGTTAAGGTCGTGAAGTCGACCTTTCCACATCAAATATAATTTATACAAAAAAAGGCTTACCCTTCGATCATTTGTCTGACAAAAAAAACGTTTTCTATCATGGCATAATTTTATATTTTCATCATCCTTTAGATAATCGTCAACAAAATCTTTATAACGGAAGGAAATCATATTTTTATAGAAAGACTCTATTTTTCCATTGCAACATTTTGCTCCACCCTGTTTCTGAAGGACCACACAACAATTAGTTTGATTGAATGTAATTGAAGATATTTTACAAGGCTTAAAATCATCAGGATAGAGTTGAATGAACCTAAAAAAATGTTTTTTATATTTTTATTCTCGATGTGGAAAAGTCGAATGCGCGACTTAAACATAGAGTATCATCAATATCTCGGACCCAGTCTTAAGTTGCCTGTGGCAGTTTGAAATAATATAAATTATAATTGCCTGATAATTATGCTGCTGATTAAGTACTGGCTCAGCAGGAGTTTATACCGTTTATAGCGCCTCACTCAAGGGCACTACAGCATGAGATCGCTGGGAATTAAACCCACAACCTCATGTGTGATGTAGCAAGTGTTCTTACCACTATACCACGCTGCCGATGCACTACACCACACAAGATAAAATCAAATTTTAAAAATATGATATTATTTTTGTACATTATTTATAGGATAAAAAATAAAAGTGTAGTTTTATAACGACCATAATTTTACCGGAGTGAATGATAATCTATAGAGCACTGATTTAAATGTTGTATATTTCTATAACATTGAGGACTGCATTCGTCATCAAAAAGTCCGCAATCTGGAAAACCATCGCAGAATGTACCAATTTTAACCTCACATTTATCGTTACTTTTACACCTACAAACAAATTGTTTTATTTTACTTTTTTTTCGTATATATCTTTATCCTCGAAATGGGAAAGTCGATTGCGCGACTTAAACATAGAGTAACATAAGTTACTCCGACCCAGTCTCAAGTTGCCTGTGGCAGTTTGGGATATTATAGAGACTATAAATGCCCGATAATTATGCTGCTGATTAAGTGCTGGCTGAGCAGGGGTTTATACTGTTTATAGCGCCTTACTCAAGGGCGCTTCAGCATGAGGTCAGTGGGGATTGGACCCACGACCTCATGTGTGGTGTAACAAGTGTTTTTACCGCTACACCACGCTGCTGGTTGAAATTGTTTTATTTTACCTTTTTAATGAATAATTCTTGTTTTTATCTTAAGTTTGACTTTACTAATTTTTTTTAAATATATCTTTATCCTTGATGTGGAAAGGTCGACTTCACAACCTAAACATAGAGTAACATTAGTTACCCCAACCTAGTCATGAATTGCCTTTGGCAGTTTGGGATATTATAGATTATAATTGTCTGATAATTTAGTGCTGGCTTAGCATGAGAACATTGGGGATAGAGCCCAGGACCTTATGTAATGTAGTAGTGTTCTAACTAATACACCACCTGCTGGTTTTTATTTTACCTTTTAATAAAAAATCCGTGGTAAAAACACTTGCCAAACCACCATGAGGTCGTTGGTTCAATCCCCACTGCTAAAGTAAGGCGTTATAAATGGTTTAAACTTCTGCTGAGCCAGCACTTAGCCAGCAGCACCCAACCTTCCCACATCGAGGATAAAGATATATACAACAAAAAAAAAAAAGAAAAGGTAGTTTAAGTCTCAAAATTCACAATTTTTTAAAATTGCTAAACACTTAATAAAAACTCCACCTGCACTTTTGTCCTTGTTTTGAAGCTTCAGTACACAACATCGGAGAATGGCAAAACTGAGGACTAAACATAGCATAAAAAGTAATCAAATTAAAAAAAAAACTAAAAGTTTTGAAACAAATAGATATTATAATGTTTTGTATCTTACATGTGGTTTATACAATCTTGTTTTTTGTTTTTATGTAAATTTGTCCTTGATGTGGAAAGGCTGACTTCACAGCTTAGACATAAAGTAACATTAGTTACCCCATCCCAGTCTTAAGTTGCCTTATACAAGGGCACTACAGCATAAAAGCAGCGGGGATCGAGCCCAGATATAAACTCCTCCTGAGACAACACTTAATTAGTAGCTTAATTATCGGGCAATAATATCCCAAACTGGCAAAACTCAACTCAAGACTGAGTCAGGGCAACGATGTTACTGTATGTTTAGGTCGTGAAATCGACCTTTCCACATCAGGGATAAAGATATATTAAAAAAATACTGTAAAAAAATAAATTACTTTTCATCCATTTGATTTTCACAATCCACATACCCATTACAAACATTTGTTTTGTTCACACAAGTTGTATTATCACATACGATTTCCCCAGCTTTACAGGTGTTGTTTTTTATACTGTAAAAAATAACAAAAATATTAAAATACTTTCAGTCAGGTTTTAACTGCAACATGATGTTCTGGGTTCCCAAATGTTAAAAATTTGGAATTTCTTTTCGTAAAATTGGTTATGCGATATTGCCAGAATATATCCAGCACCATGGGGTTGTGGTAGGAACACTTGCTACACCATTCATTAGGTCGTGGGTTCAATCCCCACTGATCTCATGCTGTAGCGCTTTTGAGTAAGGCGCTATAAACGGTATAAACTCCTGCTGAGACAGCACTTAATCAGCAGTATAATTACTGGGCAATTATAATGTATATAATATCCCAAACTGCTACAGGCAACTCAAGACTGGGTCGGAGTAACTGATGTTACTCTATGTTTAAGTTGCGCATTTGACTTTCCCACATCAAAAATAATAATATATACAAAAAGAAATATATATATTTATAACAATTGAACATAAATATAGGTATTAAAGTTTTATATAGTTTAAAATTTTTTAAACAGAATGCTAAACCTTTTACATAAAATTTTAACTACATAATACCTGGTAGATGTTGATGCAAACGATGTGATATGTTTGCATAATTCTGTGAACATTTTCGGTTGATTTGGGCAAAGACATTCATCCGATAAATCTGGACAATCGATTTTTCCATCACAAACACTTTTCTTTTTGATCAAAGTGGAATCAAAGCATTTCCAACAAGCAGTTTCGTTTAACACCAAATTTTTTATTTGAACAAAGCTAAAAAATACATACATTAAACGAAAAAAAAACAGCAGCGTGGTCTAGTGGTAAGAACACTTGCTACACCACACATGAAGTTGTGGGTTCAATCTCAACTGATTTTATGCTGTAGCACCCTCGATTTAGGCGCTATAAACGGTATGAACTCCTTTTGAGCCAGCACTTAATCAGCAGTACAATTATTAAGCAATTGTAATCTATAATATTCCAAACTGCCACAGGCAACTCGAGACTGGGTCGGAGTAACTGATGTTACTCTATGTGAAAGTCGCGCATTCGACTTTCCCACATCGAGGATAAGAATATATACAAAAAAAAGCAAATAATTTTTACACAATAAATTGCACAATTTACAATTTAGTAAGAAGCCCTTTCTACAATCATTGCAACACAAATTTAAAAAATTATAATTTTTTAAACCATGAGATTGAAAATGTTATTTTTACTTCTTTTTTATATAAAATTATCCTCGATGTGGAAAGGTAAACTTCGCGACCTAAACATAGAGTAACAACTGTTACTTCGAACCCAGTCTTGAGTAGTCTTTGGCAATTGAGGATATTATAGATTATAATTGCCTGATATTCATGCTGCTGATTAGGTGCTGGCTCAGCAGGAGATCGTACCGTTTATAGCGCCTTACTTAAGGGCGCAACAGCAAAAGATCAGTGGGGATCGAACCCAGGACCTCATGTAGTGTAGAAAGTAGTCTGATCACTACACCATGCTGCCAAATAATTGTTACCATTACTGACATGCTAAAAACATAAGTAATAAAAACTATATTTACCTAGTGTTTACATTTTCTTCTTTGTTAAAACACAAATCTTCTCCGTTTCGACAGTCGGCAATAAAATCATACAACAGAATTTGGGGTAAGAAAGATGGGTAATCACTTGAGCATTGAAACCCTCGATCATAGGAACTTATACAACATGTTTGATAGTAGCGGTTGTATATTTGGTTTCGCGCACAAATTGTTTTGTTTGGGCCGCTCTTACAATATACATCATTAGATTGATATGGACATTCAAAAACTAATTCTGGGTGAAGATTTGAATATTTGTCAGGGTTTCCAAAAAACCTGTAATAAAATTAAAAGGTGTAATACAAATTACCGTTCTAGATTATTGTGCATATTTTTGTACTGAAGTAACGTATGTTTTTTGCTTTTTTTATTCAGGAATTTGATTTTGAAATTTTTCCTTTATTAATTTTTTTTTTGTATATATCTTTATCCTTGATATAAGAAGGTCGAATGCGCAACCTAAACATAGAGTAACATCAGTTACTCCGACCCAGTCTCGAGTTGCCTGTAACAGTTTGGGATATTATAAATATTAGTTGCCGATAATTATGCTGCTGATTAAGTGCTGGCTCAGCAGAAGTTCGTACCGTTTATAGCGCTCTACTCAAGAGCGCTACAGATTGAGATCAGTGGGAATTTAACTCACAACCTTAAGGTGGTGTAGCAAGTGTTCTTACCCCACACCACGCTGCCGTGTGCTACACCACGCTGCCCAAATTTCATTAATGCGTGAAAAATTTAAATATAAAAAAGTTTTTTTTGTATATATCTTTATCCTCGTCGTGGGAAGTCGAATGCCCAACCTAAACACATAGCACTGTAACATTAGTTATTCTGACCCAGTCTCGAGTTGCCTTTAGCAGTTTGGGATATTATATAGAATATAATTTCCCGATAATTATGCTGCTGATTAAGTGCTGGTTCAGCAGTAGTTTATACCGTTTATAGCGTCTTACTCAAGGGCGCTACAGCATAGGAGCAGTGGGAATTTAACCCACAACCCGATGGTGGTGTAGAACGGGTTCTTACCACTACACCGCGCTGCCCAAATTTTGTTAATGCGTAAAAAATAAATGTAAAAAAGCTAAATATAAAAGCGGATTAAAAATAAAAAATTTTGAGTATAAACTTTTTATAAAATTGAAACTCAACCATTAAATTCATACTTTAAAGAGTCAAATTCACTATAATCATAGTCATAATCATAATCAAATCCATAACCTTTCCATCCAAGTGTCAAAAGAGCAATAACCAAGTAGTAGTTCATTTTTAAACTCTAACATAACAAAAAATTCAAATTTAATTTTAAACCTTATAGTTTAGGTACAATTTTTGTTTTCAAAATAAGCAAGCAACTCTAAAGCAACTTTTTCTAACTCCCTAGACACTTGCACATATTGTCATTATATCTATGTTATGGTTTATTTATGTAATAAATTATACTGTAGGGTTTTCTTAACGTTTTAATTAAATTAATAATATTAATGGTAGGATGATGGTTTATGGTTTATTGAATTTTGGGTTGTGGTTTGTTAATTGTATGATTTGGGGTCACCACAGGTTCTATCATAGCCTTTATTGCTAAAGTCTATGATAAACCTGACTATTTAATTAATAAATTGTTTAAGATTTAAGACTCCGTTTATCTTGAATTGCACCTAAGCTTTCTGTTTAATTTAACTTGATATTAACAAACTTTTAACTAAGGATTGCGAGTTATATTGTACATACAAATAATATAAAACAAGTACTTGATTACACTAAATGCGCAATACTAAATAAAACTAACATTACACTAAATTAATAATATGAAAATTTAAAATCCTTTTATGTAATGGCTTTTAAAGAACGTTATTAACACTACCCAACCGTAGTCGGCTTATCATAACAACTTTTTTTTATATAGCCGGCAGCGTGGTGTAGTGGTCAGAACACTTTTTACACTACACGAGGTCGTGGGTTCGATCCCCAGTGATTCCATGCTGTAGCGCCATTTACACCTGCTGAGCTAGCACCTGATCAGCAGCTTAATTATCGGGCAATTTTATTCTATAATATCCCTGGGTTAGGGCAACAAATATTACTCTGTGTTTATTAAGCTGTAAAGTTAACCTTTCCAAATTAAAAATAAAAAAATACAACAAAATAACCTATTAAATATTTAAAATACAGTTTTGAAATGTAGTTAATTTTGCTTACGAATCTAGTCTAAAAACAAAATTTTTGATTTTTAACTTCGAAAAAAAATGTTTAAAAATTGTTTGTTTTAATTTTAAACTGTTAATTTTTTATATTTATTTATTTTTAATATGGGAAGGTTTACTTCATAACCCAAACATAGAATAACATCTGTAACCGCAAATATTACAGATTTGTTGATTGAAGTGTTATGTTACAGAGTTTTGCAATTTTGTGAGTGATGTATATAGCATGTTAGTATGGTTGACACTGAATCACCAAATGGCTTTAAAACCTTAAAAAAATGTCTGTGGTACTTACAATTTAATTTTTTTAAATATTAGAAAATGATTAACATAAAAAATCAGGTTACCATATTTTTTGTGTGACGTAGAAAGTACTAAGTAGCGTAGTGAATGTATACAAGCTAGTACTTTCTACGTCATCACAAACAGGGCCTCCCTTTTTTTTTAATTAATTTTAATTTTTTTTTTAAGTTGCATAACTTAAAAAGTAGGTGAAATTATTAAAAGTTAAAATTTTTTTTGTGTTCAGTGACACCAACTTTATTAATTTTGGAGGAAAAAAATATCGCTAATATAGGACTTTAAGTGTTAGCACTGCAGGATTTTATAATGTTTATAATGTCTTATTAAATAATGCTACATCACAGAATCAGTGGGAATTAAACTTAGGACCCTACGTGGTGAAACCAGGTGTTCTAACCACTACACCATGCTGCCAGTTAAATTTTTTTTACCTCAGCCCTTTCTTGTTGAATCTGCATTGCTTTTGCCAAAGTTTCAATTTTGACATTGACATCATCAGTTGATGACATCACAAGAGAATTTAAGGTGAAACAGCAGAATTCAAGAACAGGTAAGCACATCCTAAAAATATTTTTTAAGAAAAAAAATAAAAAAAAATTTTAACTTAAAAAAATTTTATTTTTAAATTGAAAAATTTTAAATGTTTCAAAATTGTTAAAATTTAGTAATTTTTTTAGATTTTATTAAATGCCTAAAACACTCACAATCCATGTTGTTAGTTTTCATTTAATTCAACACTTTGTTCCATTGCACTTTGCTGAGATCGACTTATTGGCGGGACTTCAACTAAAAAAAAATTTATATATTTTTTTATCCTCAATGTAAAAAGGCCGACTTTACAGCATAAACATAAAGTAACAGTTGTTACCCAGACCCAGTCTTAAGTTAACTTTGACAGTTTAGAATATCTTAAGTAGAACAGCCTATTGTTCTAATTATTACACTTATACTGGCATGTATAATAGTCTCAACTTACTTTTAAAGTACTAAATTATTGTTAAAATTTTTGCTTAGAATTTTGAAAAATATTAATAAAAAAATATTTATTTTTCAAAAATCCACATTTTTTATATTTATTTATCCTCGATGTGGAAAGGTCAACTTCGCGGCATAACCAAAAGTAATATTTGTTAACCTTATCCAGTCTTTAGTAGGTTTTAGCAGTTTGTAATAATATTAATTACAATTGCCCGGTATTTAATAAGCTGTTTTTTTCATTTATAGTGCCTTACTAAATAGTGTTCTAACATAGAAGCAGTGGGGATCAAACCTATGACTTCATTATGTGAAGCTAAGTGATCTAATTATTATAAACTGCTGCCAATACAGCTTTTATGTACTGTATTAAATCATAAAGTTATCTTTTAACATCAAAATCAATACTGTTAAACCTTAATACAAACACATAAAAATACAGGTGAATAGCTAAAGTTTAATATAAAATTTCAACACACCTGTCATAGCTTCCTCCGAAACAGATGCTTGCAAAGTTTTTAAATTTAAATGCGAGTTTTCACCTAAAAAATCAACTTTCTAGATTAAGTATGAAATGTTTTAAAATAAAAGCTTTATCAAAATATGTTGAAGAATTTACCTAATGCTTTTTAATAGGGATGGGCTAAAATTCAAAAAACACCGACCCAGTCTTGAGTTGCCTGTGGCTGTTTGGGATATTATATAGATTATAATTGCCCGGTAATTATGCTGCTGATTAAGTGCTGGCTTAGCAGGAGTTGATACCGTTTATAGCGCCTTACTCAAGGGCGCTACAGCATGAGGGCAGTGGGGATTGAACCCACAACTTCATGTGTGGTGTAGCAAGTGTTCTCACCACTACACAACGCTGCTGGTTCAAAACTTGAAGCCACTAAAGCATGAAAAATATGAAGATTGACCTAAAGCACTGAAGCCAAGTGTTTAGACCACTACAACATGCTGCTGGCTTTATAAGTAATTTCACTAACCTTCTTTTTGATTGGCCTTTTTTGTTTCAGATTTTAAATTTTTCTTTTTTCTAAAAAACCTGAATTCTAAAAAAAAATTGTTTTTTTTAGTATATATCTTTATCCTCAATGTGGAAAAGTCGAATGCGCGACTTAAACATAGAGTAACATCAGTTACACCGACCAAGTCTCGAGTTGCCTGTGGCAGTTTGGGATATTATATAGCTTATAATTAACCGATGTTTAAGCTGCTGATTAAGTGCTGGCTTAGCAGGAGTTCATACCGTTTATAGCGCCTTACTCAAGGGCGATACAGCATGAGAGCAGTGGGGATTGAACCCACGACCTCATGGTGATGTAGCAAGTGTTCTTATTACTATACCACGCTGTCGGTTTGATAGCCTGTTACAAAACCATAAATATTCTAGAAAAAAACAAAATAAAAAATAATTTTTAAGCCAATAATTAAAATACTTTTTTTCAGTTTCTTGTGATTTGCTGGTTGACGGAATATTGTCAGATTGTAAAATTTCATTTTGTTCTTTTGTAGACAATTTGTTTACTCGAAGTGAAAGTAAATGGGTTCGCACCTGACAAAATTAAAAAAAATTAAACCAAGTTTAAACCAATACCGGCAGCATGGTGTAGTAGTCAGAACACTTTTTACACTACATGTGGTCTTGAGTTTAAACCTCACTGCTCTTATGCTGTAGCGCCCTTGAGTAATGCGCTATAAACGGTATAAACTCCTGCTGAGCCAGCACTTAATCAGCAGCATAATTACCGGGCAATTATAGTCTCTATAATATCCCAAACTGCCACAGGCAACTCGAGACTGGGACGGAGTAACTTATGTTACTCTATGTTTAAATCGCGCATTCGACTTTCCCACATCGAGGATAAAGATATATACAAAAAAAAAAAAATTATTTAACAAAATCAAAATACTAACACACAAAAAAATATTGGATATTTTCAATCTTCAAAATTCGAAGTTTTACAGTTTAAAACAGTGATTAAAATTTTACTATTTCAGTGATTAAAATTTTAGAACAGTAATTAACAGTGATTAAAATTTTTTAAAACAGTGATTAAAATTTTAGATTAAAATTTGACTATTTCATTTTTGAACTTTGTTTTACAGAAGTGTAATAAAAAAAGCATATACATAGTACATGCTGAAATCTATTATAATGCAGTTAATTAATGAGATAGAATCAAATAAAATTGCACAAACAAAAAACAAAAATTACATTTTATTTATGATTTCGAAAATATTGCAAACAAAAAATTTTTATTAATCTTATCTTGAACTTTTATATATAAGTGATTTGTAAATTTTTTATAAATAATAAAGAGTTTAAATGTCTATTGTAATCAGTACTCTTTAAATTTGTGACATTTTATTGGAAATTTTTTATTTTGTAAGGAATGGTTTATCGTTGATGAAGTTATCAAACATGGCATATGCATAGGTGGGTGCCCACTGGGGTACCATATGACCAGCTCCCTAAAAATTAAATATTATATTATATAGAAGCTTAAGTATATGTATAGTCAAAAGGATCAAGAATTTGTAGCATCCCTGAAACAATGTTCTATGGTATTAATTTCGTAATTTAAAAAAGCAATATCGTGGTATAGGACCGGCAGCGTGGTGTAGTAGTAAGAACATTTGCTACACAACATAGGGTTGTGGGTTCAATCCCCACTGCTATTATGCTGTAGCACCCTTAAGTAAGGCGCTGTTAACAGTATGATCTTCTGCTGAGCCAGCACTTAATTAGTAGCATAATTATCGAGCAATTATAATAATCTATAATATTCAAAACTTTCACAGGCAACTCGAGACTGGGTTGGGGTGTCAGTTGTTTTTCCATGTTTAGGTCCCGCATTTGATCTTCCCACATCGAGGATAAAAACATATATAAAAAAAACATTGATTGGACACTGACAGCAGGACATGGTGGAACATTAAGCTTCACTACATGAGGTTCGAGGTTTGATCCCTTATTTTTCATGCCAAAAAGCCTGTTATTAGGGCACTATTAACCATACAAAAAAACAACTGGCAATTTCATTATCGAGCAATTATATTCTATAATATCCCTAACTGCCAAAGTCAACTTGAGACTGGGTCGAAGTAGCTGATGTTACTGTGTGTTTAGCTTGTGCATTCGACCTTCCCACATCGAGGATAAATAAATAGAAAACACCAAACATAAAAAAAATTAAATTTAAAAAATAAATATTTATTTACCCTTATTGTAGTGAAAGTAACTTGTTTAAATTTTTTGCGAAAACCAGCAACTTGGCCGTCAACATACCAAGGTGCCCGACTTTTCTCCAAAGGCAGTTTGAGATCGTCCACAAACCATTCATCCCCAAGAAAGTTACAAGCCATGTCCGTATCACCATTGTAGAGAAGTATTCGAAAGTCGGGTCATTTTAAAAGCGTTAGGTAATGGGAGAGCATGCTTTGATACAACGTGGTGTATTGAACGACATCACTTTAAAAAAAGTTTTGGTTATTTTTTTGTATTTGTTTATCCTCAATGTGAAAAGAATGATGTTACATGTAAAATATAAAATAACATTTGTTACCCCAACCTAGTCTTAAATTGACTTTAGCAGTTTGGGATACTATTAAACATATATCCCAATAATTATTCTGCATATTGGTATTTGGCTTAGCAGAAGTGTATTTATTTACAGCACCTTAATTTTTTTTTTATCTTTATCCTCAATGCGGGAAGATCGAATGCTTGCTAAAACATAGAGTAACAACAGTTACCCTGACCCAGTCTTAAGTTGCTTTGGGATATTAAATAAATTATAATTGGCCGATAATTAGGCTGCTGATTAAGTGCTGACTTAGCAGGAGTTCATACTGTTAATAGCGCCTTACTCAAGGACACTACAGCATGAGATCAGTGGGGATTGGACCCACGACCTCATGGTGGTGTAGCAAGTGTTCCTACCACTACACCACGCTGCCGGTGTTTAAAGGCATTACCTAATAAAAGCAGTGGGAATCAAACCCTAGACCTCATGTAGTATAGCCAAGTGTCCTAACCCAACACCAGTGAATTTTAAAATTAACAAAATACGAAATAAAATTTAAATAAAATTGTTCAACTAAAACCAATAACTATTAAATAAAAAATATAATATTAAAGTCGTAAAGAAATTATAATTTACCTGCAGACTGACCATGTACCAAGTGCAGAAGAACTAATATGTAAAGCTTGTTTTACATCTGGCCTATTCAACCAAGAAGTTTGTGCAGTGGAATTAATACAAGGAGGTACGACACCAAAACCATTCTTAGTTGGGACCTAAAAAAAATGTATTTATTTCAAAAATGCCATTATGCTGTAGCACCCTGAATTAGGATGTTATAATTTTTTAAACTGTCAAAGTCAACTCAAGACTGGGTTAGGGTAACAAATGTTACTCTATGTTTAGGCTGTGAATCCAGCCTGCTTACATTAAGGGTAAATAAACACCACATGAGGTCGTGGGTTCAATTCCCACTGCTCTCATGCTGTAGTACTTGAGTAAGGCGCTATAAACAGTATGAACTCCTGCTAAGTCAGCACTTAATCGGCAGCATAATTATTGGGCAATTATAATCTATAATATCTTAAGCTGACAGGCAACTCGAGACTGGGTTGGGGTAACTGTTGTTACTCTATGTTTTGGTCGCGCATTCAACCTTCCCATATTGAGGATAAAGATGTATATAAAAAAAAATGATAAGAAAAAACAAAAAAAAGTAATGTAATATCAAATGGTTTAATAAAAATGAAATAACATTTAAATGCTTTTTATTTTTAATTAATTATTAAACTAGACATATTGGCACGATTACAAAATCATGTGACATTTTATTACTTGCAAAATCACATGATCATATTACAAGTCATAACATGATTGCACAAAAATTTTTTTTTTTTTTTTTTTTTTTTTACTACCACCCATTTGGGCCTTTAAATAAACCACACAATAACTGCAAACAAAGTGCAATAAATTAAAAAATGTCATTTTTATTTTTAGAATGTTTTTGTTATTGTAAACAAAAATTTATCTGCCTACTTAGCTGAAAGTTTAAAAAATTATGACCTGTTATTACAATAATATTATTACAACAATATTTATTTATAATAATTACATACTGATTTTAAAATGATATAGTTGTTAAAACACTAGAATTTACTACATGTAGTACTTGGTTCGATTTCCACTGCTGGTTGATTTTTGGCTTAGCAGAAGTTTGTACTAATTATAACACCTTTTTTGTATATATCTTTATCCTCGATGTGGGAAAGTCGAATGCACGACTTAAACATAAAGTAACATTAGTTACTCCAACCCAGTCTGGAGTTGCCTTCAGCAGTTTGGGATATTATGGATTATAATTGCCGATAATTATGCTGCTGATTAAATGCTGGGGTTCGTTCCGTTTATAGCCCTTACTCAAGAGCGCTACAGCATAAGGTCAGTGGGGATTGAACCCATGACCCCAAGTGTGGTTACCACTACACCACCCCACCTTACTCGAAGGTGCAACAGCATTAAGGCATTGGAGATCAAACGCAGTACCTCATGTAGTATGGTAGTAATATGGTTTTACAAACTATCGTAATAATATGGTAACATGGTAATATTATAATGGTAATAAAATGTTCTCAAAAAATATGGTAATATAGCCATAATAGGGTCTTAAAAACTATTTTCCAAAAGCCTAACAACTTTATTTTTTTTTAATTTTATATTTTATATATGTAACTACCTTTTGTTCCATGATAAGATATTTCATAAACTTGTCCATATTTGGAAATAAGTGAGCCATATCATGTTTGTATCTCTCAAACGTTCCCTTATCTCCACCATAACAGTCCATATATAAAGCATATTCGTTTAAACCAGAGTTGTACACATATTGAAATGCTTCTGCTACCTTTAAAAAAAAATTTGAAAACAAATCAGTCAAATATATGATATTTATATTTTGTTTTTTAAAATATTTGGCATTACTACATAAGACCCTCGGTTTGATCCTCACTGCTTTTTTTTTGTATATATCTTCCTCGATGTGGGAAAGTCGAATGCGCGACTTAAACATAGAGTAACATCAGTTACTCCGACCCAGTCTCGAGTTGCCTGTGGCAGTTTGAGATATTATAGATTATAATTGCCTGATAATTATGCTGCTGATTAAGTGCTGGCTTAGCAGGAGTTCAAACCGTTTATAGCGCCTTACTCAAGGGTGCTACAGCATGAGATCAGTGGGGATTGAACCCACGACCTCATGGTGGTGTAGCAAGTGTTCTTACCACTACACCATGCTGCCGGTAGTTTATACCGTTTATAGCACCTTACTTAAGAGTGCTACAGCATAAGATCATCGGGGATCAAACCAAAAACCTCAAGTAGAAAATGTTTTAACCACTACACCACGCTGTCATTTTTTTAAAACCCAACAAACCTGAAAATTGATTTTAGCAGCTCCTTGCATAATTCTAACACTGAGCGTAGGAACGTATATTCCTCCATAACTCTCACCAGTTACAAAAAACTTGTTAGAAGAATATTCCGGAAATTTTTTAAAAAAATCGACGATGGCATTATAGTTATGAAGAGAAACCTATAAAAAAATTGATTATTATCCATAATTGGGCAAATTATTTAACATACACGCAAAATTGCAAATGTACTCAAATGTGATACTTTATATATATATTTTTTTTGTATATCTTTATCCTCAATGTGGAAAGGTCAAATGCGTGACCTAAACATAGAGTAACATCAGTTACCCGACCCAGTCTCGAGTTGCCTGTGGCAGTTGAGATATCAAAGATTATAATTGCCCGGTAATTACACTGCTGGTTAAGTGCTGGCTCAGCAGGAGTTCATATAGTTTATAGCACCTTACTGAAGGGCGTTGCAGCATGAGATCACAGGGAGTCAAACCCTGGACCTCATGTAGTGTAGGAAGTGTTCTGACCACTACACCACGCTGCCTGTTCATATATTGATTACTATGGGCAAATTATATAAAATCTACATATAACGAAGCTTAATGGACAATATATAAATGTATATCTTATATAAAGGCTTAATAAATAATTAAAACTGCCATTTGTGGTGCGCACGGAATTTATCACACGCATATAGTTTTACGGTTCTACAATTTAAAAAAAATTCTAAAGTACATTTAGTCCAAAATTTATACCTTGTCATCATCAGTCGTCATATCACCATTGTCATCGTAAGAATAACCGACACCTTCCGGAGATTCTAAGTATAACACATTTGCAATCTTGTTCCAACTGTATGGGTTAGCGAATAGTGTTTTTCCATCACTATTTACCTAACAAAAAATTAAAAATTTTAAAGTTGTTTTTTCATGTATTTTTTTATCTTCGATGTGGAAAGGTCAACTTCACGGCCTAAACATAGGGTAACATTTGTTACTCCGACCCAGTCTCAAAATGACTTTGGCAGTTTGGGATTCTATCGACTATAATTGCCTAATAAAAAAAACTGTTGTTTAAATATTGAATAGGCAAACGTTCATACTGTTTATATCATGTTACTTAAGAATGCTACAGCTTAAAAGCAGTAAGAATCGAACCCAACACCTAATGTAGTAAGTATACAAATACAGATGCAGGGACAGAGAACAACGTCGACCCTAAAATTTTAGTAGAATATTAGCACGCTCTTTATTTAGCTTAATATTACGAGTTTACAAATCTCATTCTGCCGACTTACATACAAACTAGTGCCAAATAAGGTAACCTTTTTTGTTGCCATATAACAAAGCATTTGTTGTCGAATAACATAGAATTTTTAATAACCAAATAACTTATAAAATAACACCGGTAGCATGCTGTAGTGGTAAGAACACTTGCTACACCACTCATGAGGTCGTGGGTTCAATCCCCACTGCTCTCATGCTGTAGCGCCCTTGAATAAGGTGCTTTAAACGGTATGAACTCTTGCTGAGCCAGCACTTTAGCAGCAGCATAATTATCGGGCAATTATAGTCTCTATAATATCCCAAACTTCCACAGGCAACTTGGGACTAGGTCGGAGTAACTGATGTTAATCTATGTTTAAGTCGCGCATTCAACTTTCCCACATCAAGGATAAATATACATACAAAAAAAACTTAGCCTTTTTTAGTCCGATTAACGAAGTTGCTGGTGGTACAACGTCAATATTTTTTGCGCATTGCATTTATATTATTAACTACATGGTCGTTGTTTGTTCGTCTTGTTAAAAATAACCAGTGCTATAACAGAAAACTATGTGGTAGGGAAAACAAATCGAAAAACTAGGGTAGACAACACACGAAAATTTGCGCGCTATAATGTCCACCCTGTTTTCGGAACCTAGATTGCCTCCATTTTTTTTTAATTTTTAATTTTATACAACAATTTTTACATGTAATGGGCCATTTTCTGAAAGAAATCCATCCAGTGAGCTACAACCTGGCCCTCCATTCAGCCATAACACCATAGGATCATTTGCAGGATTGCTTTGAGATTCAACAAACCTAAAAAAATACAAAAAAAACAGAAGTTTATTTTTTTACTTCTATTGTAAGAAGGTCGACTTAACTGCTTAAATATTAAAATTGCTTTAACTTAACCTTAATGATAATATATGGATATTGTTATAGTGAGGTTCTGAGTTTGATCCCCACTGCTTTCATGTTGTTGTGCAATTAAATAAGGCACTATAAATAGTATAAACACCTGCTGAGCCAAAAATAATGAAGCAATTATAGTCAATAATATCCCAACCGTTACCCTGACCCAGTTCTAAGTTGCATTTGGCAGTTTGGGATAATATAAATAATAATTTTCGCTAGTAAAACAAAGTGTTTTAACTACTACACTATGCTGGCGATCTAAAATGCTAAATTCTACTGGTATATAAAAACATTTGGAAATTAGTTATTAAACCGACAGCGTGGTGTAGTGGTAAGAACACTTGTTACACCACACATAAGGTCTTTGGTTTAATCCCCACTGATCCCATGCTGTAGTGCCCTTGAGTAGATGCTATAAACGGTATAACCTCCTGCTGAGCCAGCACTTAATCAGCAGTATAATTATTGGGCAATTATAATCTATAATATCCCAGTCTCCCACAGGCAACTCAAAACTGGGTCGGAGTAACTGATGTTACTTTATGTTTAAGTCGCGCATTCGACTTTCCCACATCAAGAATAAAGATATACAAAAAAAACATGATTAACTACCAGTAATGAAAATGCTTAGAAGATGTAGCATTAAGATAACCGGAATATTGTTTAAAACTTGTCATAGTTGACAAGCCCGGTAAACTCTTCACTTCATCTTCGGCAGGAGCTCCAAAAGTTAAAGTAATTACCAAACTTAAGATTAATAATTGTAACATGATTTTAGAAAACAAACTGAATAAATCTTAAAAATATGTCATTAAATATATCATTAAAAATATATTATTTTATTAAAGTATATTATTAGGTTATTAAAATAATATTAGTATTAAAATACAATAATTCCTATTAAAAATACAGATAATAAGAGCATTATGGTCTAATGGTTTTAAATCAACTGATCACTTTATGTTGTTTTAAAATATATACATATATCCTTGATGTGGAAAGGTCGAATGCGCTACCTAAACATAGAGTAACATCAGTTACTCCGACCTAGTCTTAAATTGCCTTTAGCAGTTTGGGATATTATATAGATTATAATTGCCTGATAATTATGCTGCTGATTAAGTGCCGGCTTTGCAAGAGTTAATACCGTTTATAGCATAAGAGCAGTGGGGATTAAACCCACAACCTCATGTGGTGTAGCAAGTGTTCTTACCACTACACCACACTGCCATCCAGTCTGGAAAGTAGGGCAGCGTGCACGCACAAGATTTTTTCTCTTTGAAAAAAATGCACGCCTGAAATTGTTTTTTCTGCACGCCTGGCTTTAAAAGTAAATGCAAAATTAAGGTAAACATGCTAACATAAATCACGCGTGCATGCGTAGCCCGGAAATTTTAATATGCATGCACGTGCAGTCACACCAATTTTTACGCTTGCACGCACAAGATCTCGTCGAAAACTGCCCTACTTTCCAGACTAGCTGCCGATGGCGAGATATTTATATTTACTTATATATATACTCAAGCTCTATGAACCTTTACCCTAACTTAATATTTACCATACATCCAATAATGAATTATTATTATTTTAAATTCCTGATAATAAATATATATTTTCTTGTTACTTTCATCTTACATTTTTAGAAAAGGGTAATTCTGAAATGATTTAAGTTGAGGTATATGGTTTAACAACAAAAAAACACCGACAACACTTCCTAATAGAAGGATGGGCCAAAATTCAGTTAACAAAATTTTGTACAAAAATAAAAAAAAGAGTTTCGATTTTACGATACTGGTTTTTAAATTTCTAGTAACGATTCAAATTTTTGCCATCACCAATCATTACATTCCGTTAAACAAGATACTAAACATTGTCAGACTGTCTGCAAAGAATTGCCGTGTTATTTAAATTTATGGCGAGCTTGTATTTTGCAAAAACTTTTTAATTTTTGCCTTTTTTTTATTCATTACACAAACATCGCGGGATTGTTGGGACTTCCCGGTTTTGCAGCAATTTAACTCGCTACAGCGAGTAAACCAAATGCCCGTAACGGCATTTTACCAACAATGTGACAATTTTCATTTTTTTTGTACATATCTTTATCCTCGATGTGGGAAACGGAAACAGTTACCCCGACCCAGTCTTGAGTTGCCTGTGGCAATTTGGAATATTATAGATTTTTTTTAACGAGGCTCAAACAAAATTTAGGATTACATTTCTAATAACAATTTAATTTTCTCTTCTATAGTTCTCTCTACTTTTTCAATACAGAATGTGTGGCATATTCTGCTTAATATCAAAGGTATTTAAACTTAATAAACAATTTGTGTTTTAAAAACTTTATATTTTTATCCTCGATGTGGGAAGGTCGAATGTGCGACCTAAACATAGAGTAACATTAGTTACTCCGACCCAGTCTGGAGTTGCCTTTTCCTTGTAACAAAAAATTGATTTCGCCACCAAGACTACAAAAATTATTCCACCAACGATTGCAAGTATTAGTTCTATACTTAAACCATCTAATAAAAAATCAATTAAAAGTTTTAAGCCGGAGGTGGGTATGTAGGAAAGCGCTTAGCATCTCCATCAATTCTAATAGCAAGGCTTTCCTAGCCTCAAACCAGACTTGATACCGGTTCACACCGAACGACGAGAAAACCGTATGACGTGTTGGTGGCCTTGGACAATAAAATACAGCGTTGGCCACTGGGGTACCAAAAACAGAACATTATTAACCAGAATCAACTGATATTGATTCAACAAACAAAAGAAATACGTAAGAAACCTATTTTCACAGGCGCAATAATAACTTTCGTTCGGCGAACCGAAACAGTGCAAACTCGCTACCATCCCGTGCGGTTTAAACACCGTACAAAAGACTTATTGATATGAAAAAACTCATAGAGACTGTATTTATGTATATTTAAATATATACAGGTTATAAAGGGGACAAACAAATTAACCCCTTTATTCAAGAACAAGTCTAACGCCCAAAAGGCAGTTAGACGCTCTAAATTTATTCGTTATTATATTGAACATGGTCTAATTGTATATTTTTCGCGTGCCCTTGTAAAACATAGTCGCTATTTGTTATGTAGAGCCAGTGGAAGCTGTGCCTAATTTCCTGTTCAGTCGTACTGTATTATTTTATAAATTTCATAGAATAAGGGTTAATAGTGTAACCCTTTTGATGTAAAAATGTGGATTGACAGTTGTCCGTTTTTATGTTTTTCCTCCGCGATTTTATTTTCTGACAGTTAGTTTATTTTTTTGGTTCCTAAAACACCTACCTATTTTTACTTTACCAAGTTTTAATTTAGAATTAGTTAACAGTTAAATACCATTATAAAGGATGTAGCCGATATACGAAAGACGTTTTTTTTTGTGTGTAATGTACTCGTAATTATGTTTATCGCTAGGTATGTAACCTAGAAACCAGCTTTTGTAGTGTGTACGTGTAATACCGTTTTGTATATGTGTAGTGTAACTTTCGGGATAATTATGTGATGAACGTGCTTGATTAATAAATAGATGTTGTCTGTAGATTCAGTTTGCTATTTTTGACCATTTTTAACGGGTCTTAAACCCTATTTTAGACATTAGAGACTTATACTTTATACGTTATTGCCATATTATTTGGATAAGAGCACCCTTAGGAGTCGATACTTTTTATGATTAGATTTTTCTTGACCTCGGTCCCTACACACCCGTTATCCGGTTGTTCTGTCCGAATATATTTATTATTTTAGTTTAATGATAGCGAAGCTTGGATAATTTTGCTTCCATATTTTTAAATTCATTTTTTAAGTATGGTTTCAAGACATTATTTAATCCTAAAAATCTTTTAAAATTGGGACTTATAAGTTTGATTATACATAAAAACAACTTTAAAATGCAAGACTTAAAATCCTATAAAAAACAACAAAAATGCAAAGCACAAAATTTTTGTTATAGTGAGATTTAAAGCTACTAAAATAAAGCGCTACTTGTAAAACACAAAAGCGACAATAATTGCTATAAAAGAATGAAGAAAAATGTAAAATTTATCTAAAGCATAGTTGATTACAAAAAATTATTTGAAAAATAGATACAAATTTATAAAAATATAAAATAAGTCAAAAAATAAGTACTGTTTGGGTATAGAAGATAACGAACTAAAAAATACTGCAAAATAATGACCCAAAAACAAAGAAATTTAATGGGTAATTATCTGTTTAAAACTATGAACAATGTTTATGACACCTTTATTGTGTTTTAAAACGTTTAGAAATTTTTTTTACATTAAAACAATAAATGTTTCACAAAAACTAGCACTTAAGTTCCTTTTAAAAAAATTGTACGTTTATCTACAAAGTTTACAAACGATAAGTTTTAACTAAGATATACCAAACCCCAATCCATCGACCCGTTGATAAGTTTAATGTCAATTTCTTTTTCTGTTGATCTAAAAAATTTGTTTTTAAAAAGGATTTAAATAAAATTATTTAAACAATCCATATTTTTTAAAATAAAATTCTGTTGTTCTCTTAAGCACATTACAGAAATAATTTACTTAGATTGGATATTGTCAGCAAGAACAGATATCTGGTTAGCACTGCAGGCAGTTAATTTGTGAAAAATAATTAAACAAAACAAGTATATGTTGATGGTAATAAACCTTATCACTTGCAAACTAGCCCTCTTTTCTTACCCACAACCAGTTGTGCCAAAATGCAATAACATACATAAAGATTAACATGTTTATTTAACAAAAACATTAAAGTGCTAGATTATTATTATTAAAAGCTTTTTTTATGTTACCTTGATGTGAAAGTATGCTTGATACTAAGCCATCGTTGTTGCCCTCTAGCGGACCTTCGCTCGCCTGTGCTCCTTTTACAAATCCCGTGCGGTAGCGCTGTGGAGCAGATACACATAATCACGACAGGTGTTTCAAGTTGATTTTTGTAAAACAATATTGTGTAAATGGGTCGTGTTTTTTGACCTTTTGTAATGTGGGTTGAACCAGAACCTTTTTTTAACCAGTACGCTATACTACCGTATATGCTAACATTATTAATATTACAAAGACATTAAGCTAGCCCACTAGCCCACTTTCAAAGGCCTAATGTAATAAGGGGTCATATCTTACCATACAAGCTAGCCCCTTACAACGTACCAAATTTCCAACTAATTAACCAGCCTTCAACAATAGTTTAATTATTAACTTTCTTAATAGTATGAGGCTTAACATGCAAAATAATAAACAATGAGAATATGTTATTGAATTGACTGTGTTCTAAAAATGGCAATACCATTAAGTAGACTTTATATTAAATTAGAACATCTACAAATATACACATTGAAACTTAGTGGATGATATTTTTTTTGTATATATTTTTATCCTCGATGTGGGAAAGTCAAATGCCCGACTTAAACATAGAGTAACATCAGTTACTCCGACCCAGTCTCAAGTTGCCTGTGGCAGTTTGGGATATTATAGATTATAATTGCCCGATAATTATGCTGCTGATTAAGTGCTGGCTCAGCAGGAGTTCATACCGTTTATATCGCCTTACTCATGGGCGCTACAGCATGAGATCAGTGGGGATTGAACTTTAGAGACTGAGGTAAAAAAAAAATCTAATCATAAAAGTATTGACTCCTAAGGGTGCTCTTATCCGAATATAAATGCAATGATGTATAAAGTATAAGTCTCTAATGTCTAAAACAGGGTTTAAGACCCGTTAAAAATGGTCAAAAATAGCAAACTGAATCTACAGACAACATCTATTTATTAATCAAGTACGTACATCACATAATTATCCCGAAAGTTACATTACACATATACAAAAAATGGTATTGCACGTACACACTACAAAATCTGGTTTCTAGGTTACATACCTAGCGATAAACATAATTACGAGTACATTACACACACAAAAAACATTTTCCGTATATCGACTACATCCTTTATTATGGTATTCTACTGTTAACTAATTGTATATATAAAAATTGGCAAAGTAAAAATAGGTAGGTGTTTTAGGAACCAAAAAATATACTAACTGTCAGAAAATAAAATCGCGCAAAAAAACACAACAACGAACAACGAAAAGTCAATCCACATTTTTACATCAAAAGGTTTACACTATTTTTTTATTTATTTTTTGTATATTTTTTTATCCTCGATGTGGGAAAGTCGAATGCTCAACTTACTCAAGCCTTACTCAAGGGCGCTACAGCATGAGATCAGTGGGGATTGAACCCACGACCTCATGTGTGGTGTAGCAAGTGTTCTTACCACTACACCACGGCTTATATTAACACTTATTCTATGAAATTTATAGAATAATACAGTACGACTGAACAGGAAATTACGCACAGCTTCCATTGGCTCTACATAACAAATAGCGACAATGTTTACAAGGGCACGCGAAAAATACACAATTGGACCATGGTCAATATAATAACGATTAAATTTAGAGCGTCTAACTGCCTTATGGGCGTTAGACTTGTCCTTAAATAAATGGGTTAATTTGTTTGTCCCCTTTATAACCTGTATATATTTAAATATACATAAATACAGTCTCTATGAGTTTTTTCATATCAATAAGTCTTTCGTACGGTGTTTAAACCGCACGGGATGGTAGCGAGTTCGCATTGTTTTGGTTCGCCGGACGAAAGTTATTATTGCGCCTGTGAAAATGGGTTTCTTACGTATTTCTTTTGTTTGTTGAATCAATATCAGTTGATTCTGGTTAATAATGTTCTGTTTTTGGTACCCCAGTGGCCAACGCTGTATTTTATTGTCCAAGGCCACCAACAGGTCATACGGTTTTCTTGTCGTTCGGTGTGAACCGGCATCAAGTCTGGTTTGAGGCTAGGAAAGCCTTGGCATTAGAATTGATGGAGATGTTAAGCGCTTTTTTATATTAATTCATTAATTAAAATTTCTGAATAAAAAATGACAACAACATAAATATATATACAAATACCACATCCAACACTTTGTATATTTACACTTTTAAAGTTTGGTTTCATCTGTTTTGTTCCTTGGATTTGACCTTTCTTGATTGTTATTTTGTTTTTTCGTTCTAGCAAAAATCGATTTGATTCTGGCCCAAGCGTTATCTAGCACATTGGAGTACAAAAGTGGGTTGAGTGAGCTGTTAATCGGAAAGAGAATAATAGCAGAAAACGCATAAGCAGAATCAGAAATGTAAACTCCCAAGATTTTTAAGAAAGCCATAATACAAATAGGAACCCAACAACAAAAATCTGTGAACACCAATCTCATAATCTTCTTTTGCATGACTAAAAATAAATATAAATTTCGTTAGTGAATACTATTTAAATATTGTGTAATAAATGCACAGGATTATTTTTTGTATATATCTTTATTCTTGATGTGAAAAGTCAACTTTAACCGGCTGCGTGGTGTAGTGGTAAGAACACTTGCTACACCACACATGAGGTCGTGGGTTCAATCCTCACTAATCTCATGCTGTAGCGCCCTTGAGTAAGGTGCTATAAACGATATGAACTTCTGCTGAGCCAGCACTCAATCAGCAGTATAATTATCGCTCAATTATAATCTATAATATCCCAAGCTGCCAAAGGCAACTCGAGACTGGGTCAGAGTAACTGATGTTACTCTATGTTTAAGTCGCACATTTGACTTTCCCACATTGAGAATAAAGATATATACAAAAAAAAAAACTTTACAACCTAAACATAGATTAACAAACGTTACTCCAACTCAGTCTCGAGTTGCCTTCGGCGGTTAAAATATTATTGATTATAATTGCCCGATAATTAAGCTGCTGGTTTATTGGCTTAACTGGAATTTATACCGTTTATAGCACCTTACATTTTTTTTGTATATATCTTTATCCTCGATGTGGGAAACTCGAATGCGCGACTTAAACATAGAGTAACATTAGTTACTCCGACCCAGTCTCAAGTTGCCTGTTGCAGTTTGGGGTATTATATAGATTATAATTGGCCGATAATTATGCTGCTGATTAAGTGCTGGCTCAGCAGGAGATCATACCGTTTATAGCGCCTTACTCAAGAGCGCTACAGCATGAGATTAGTGGGGATTGAACCCACGACCTCATGTGTGGTGTAGCAAGTGTTCTTCTCACTACACCACGCTGCCGGTATATTACTTACTTCTTTTTTTTAATTCCCTTTGAGCAATAGCATTATCATTTGTAAGTTGTAGGTTCCTGCTTCCTTGTGAATGTTTGTAAATTACAACATAAGCAACAAAAATGTAAAAAAAGGTTGCAAAGTTGAAAGTCATAACAGCAATGGAAAACTGCCAAGAAAGATCTTGTTTAGTTACAAAAATCTTCGGCATACACACACTTTGAGAGCTATAATATCTAAAAAAAAATTTAATAATAATTATAAATGTTTTTTTTTTCCAGAATTATTACATGTTTTTTTTTTGTAAAACCTACCCAAAATACTTTGATATTTGGTGGGATAAATCTGGAAACCTCTTCATTTGAATGTCTTGTAATTCTGACCATGTTTTTGCAAACTTAATTTGATCAATAATCAAAGGCGATAAGTTTAAATATTCTTCAGTTACATTTGCAGGGTAAATTTCAGTTCGAAGTATAAGAAAGTTTTGATAATCTAAATTAATTACATTAATGTTACAAAAAGTTGATATTTTAACTAAAAAATAAACTTTAAACTAAGTTAGGGTTCACACTGTCAGCTTGGTGTAGTGGTCAGAACAATTTCTTGGGTTCAATTCCCAGTGATCTCATGCTGTAGCGTTCTTAAGAAAGGTGCCATTAACGAAATAAAATCCTGCCGAGCCAGCACTTAATCAGAAGCTTAATAATAAGATAATCTATAATATTCTAAAGTGCCACAAACAACTTAAGACAGGGTCGGGGTAAATGATGTTACTTTATTTTTTATTTATTTTTTTGTATATAAATTTATCCTCGATGAGGGAAAGTCGAATGCGCAACTTAAACATAGAGTAACATCAGTTACTCCGACCCAGTCTCGAGTTGCCTGTGGCAGTTTGGGATATTATAGATTATAATTGGCCGATAATTATACTGCTGATTAAGTGCTGGCTCAGCAGGAGTTTATAGCGCCTTACTCAAGGACGCTACAGCATGAGATCAGTGGGGATTGAACCCACGACCTTATGTGTGGTGTAGCAAGTGTTCTAATCACAACACCACGCTACCGGTTAAAGTTTAGGTCGCACATTCGACCTTTCCATATCGAAGATGAATTTATATACAAAAAAAACATTAGGAATAAATTTGAAAAATTTTATATTTAAAAATAAATAAAAAAACAAAAATGTTTTAAACTTGACCTTTAAAGCCAACTTCAGTTGAGTTAAAGAAAGGACTTTTAGTACGGAAATTAACTTCTGGAGTAAACATGGTTTGAAAGGCATTTGCAAGTGGTATAAATGCAAGCACAGCAGAAAAACACCAAGTCAACAAAACTGCAACAACTACATGTCTTGTTTTAGGAAAATGCAGAGATGCAAAAGGCTAAAAAAATGTTTTTTTCAGTCTGATAATTTAAATTTATTGCCTGCATGGTGTTGTAGTGGTCAGAACACTTGCTACAGTACATGAAGTCTGGGATTCGATCCCCACTGTCCTCATGCTGTAGACGACAGTATGAGCCCCTGCTAAGCCGACACTTAATCAGCAGCTTAATTATCAAGCAATTATTATCTATAATATTAAACTGCCAAAGTCGACTCGAGACTGGGTCAGGGTAACTGACGCTACTCTAGGTTTAGGTAGGTCGAAAGTCGACCTTTCCACATCTAGGATAGAGATATATAAAAAGAACTTAACCTTTTGTTACGATTTACCTTTAAAATACAAAAAAGACGATACGATGTCAATAAAGCCATTGTAACTACTGAAGTCTCGCTTGACAACACAATAAGAGTACCCAAGACAGTACACAAGGTGCTAGATTTCCATATTCGACTATATGCACAATATCGATCTAAAAAATTATAAAACTTGCTTTAAAATAAGTAAAGCTTTATCCTCGATGTGGGAAAGTCCAATGCGCAACTTAAACATAGAGTAACATAAATTACTCCAAACCAGTCTCGAGTTGCCTGTGGCATTTCGGGATATTATAGACTATAATTGTCCAATAATTATACTGCTGATTAAGTGCTAGCTCAGCAGGAGTTCATATCGTTTATAGCGCCTTACTCAAGGGCGCTACAGCATGATATCAGTGGGGATTGAACCCACGAACTCATGTGTGGTGTAGCAAGTGTTCTTACCACTACACCACGATGCCGGTTATTCACCTACATACCTTGATAATACACCCCAACAATGGCGAGACATACTAAATATAATCCCATAAGAAAATCAGCAACTGCCAAGTTTATAACAAATATATCGTTTGCAGATATAGATTTAGATGCTTCATTTCTTATACTTTTTATGATTCCGCCAATTACAGCCTAAATTTTTTTTATATGTATTTATTCTTAATGTGGAAAGGTTTACTTTATGACCTAAACATAGAGTAACATCAGTTACCCAGACCCAGTCTTGAGGTGCCTTTGGCAGTTTGGGATAATATAAATTATAATTGCCTGCTGATTAAGTATTTGGTTACCAGAAGTTCATACTCTTTATAAAGTCCTACTCAAGAGTATGAGAGCAACTGAGATTAAACCCAAGGCCTGTTGTAGTGAAGGCAAGTGTTCTAACCAATGCATTAAGCTGCCGGTTGCACAATGCAGCATTAACATTATGACATATGGCCGGGGTTTGGTGACCATGCCATAACATACTTCAAATCTTTATGTAAACATTAATACTTTTGGCATGTTTTAAATCATTAAATTGATTTTTAAATCATTAAAGTTATTTTTTCCCGTCGCATTGTTGTAATATTAATTGTTTATCGTATTTATTATTTACTTTTATCAATGCGCGAAAAACCAAAAAAAAAATAAAAAAAATGTGGCATTAGGAATAAACAAATCAGTAAAAATTAAAAGGTATTCTTTTTTAAAAGGTTTTACCAAATTTCCACAGATAGCAAAAATTCCCATAAACCAAATTCCAAAATATCTTAAAATATTATTTCCGATAAGATTTTGTGTTGATGAAATGATATCGTGTTGTAAAATGATATCGGGTGGTGTAGGGCATTCATCTGTTCCATCTTTACAGTCAAAAACACCGTTCCCTACCTGTTTAATTACAACTTATTATTTAATCAACATAACTAGAAAAAGTGGGTTTTGAAGACAGATTAGAAGACTGTCGTAAACTACCGGCAGCATGGTATAGTGGTCTGAACGGGGACCAGAAGCTTCGGCCGTGAGAAGCTTCGGCCAGAAGGTTCAGCCTGCAAAAAACGCTGGGGGGTCGGTGACGAAATTGCCGCGTAAAATGTCAGCTTAAGACCATATTTTACTCCACGCTGCCGGTTAAAAAGTTGACCTTTCCACATCGAGAATTAAGATATATATAATCAAAAAAAAGATTTACTCAATAAATTTAAGTTATTAAACTAACTTTTTGTCTTGGTACAAACAATGGAATTTTATTTTCACAATAAAATCTGCCATCATTGGTGCAACTTATTTCATCAGATTGATTAACACAGTTTATTATTCCATCGCAAACTTCTTGTTGACTAATAGACATCTACAAAACGTGGTGTAGTGGTCAGAGCATTTACACAACTACATTTTTTAAGGTCTTAGGTTCAATCCCCAATGCTTTTATGCTGTTGCGCCCTTCTAGTAAGGCACAATAAACCTGATAAACTCCAACTGAGCTAGCACTTAATCAGCAGCAAAATTATCAAATTATATTTTATAATATTCCAAACTGCCATACCAACTTGAGACTGGGTGAGAGTAACGGTAGTTAATCTATGTTAAGGTCGTGAAGTCGACCTTTCCACATCAAATATAATTTATACAAAAAAAAGCTTACCCTTTCATCATTTGTCTGACAAAAAAAACGTTTTCTATCATGGCACAATTTTAAATTTTCATCATCCAATGGAAAATCGTCAACAAAATCTTTATCACCCAAGGAAATCAAACGTTTATTTATAAACTTTATTAATCTATTGCAACAATTTCCTAAACCCAGTTTCTGAAGGTCCACGCAGCAATTAGTTTGATTGAATGTAATTAAAGATATATTACAAGACTTAAAATCATCAAGATGGAGACCATAGAACCTAAAAAAATATTTTTAAAATTTTTATTCTCGATGTGGAAAAGTCGAATGCGCGACTTAAACATAGAGTATCATCAGTAACTCGGACCCAGTCTTAAGTTGCCTGTGGCAGTTTGGGATAATATAGATTATAATTGCCTGATAATTATGCTGCTGATTAAGTACTGGCTCAGCAGGAGTTCATACCGTTTATAGCGCCCTACTCAAGGGTGCTATAGCATAAGATCACTAGGGATCGAACCCACAACCTCATGTGCGATGTAACAAGTGTTCTTACCACTACACCACGCTGCCGATGCACTACACCACACAAGATAAAATCAGATTTTAAAAATATAATATTATTTTTGTACATTATTTATAGAATAAAAAATAAAAGTGTAGTTTTTTAACGACCATAATTTTACCTGAACTCATCATCTATAGGGCACTGATTTAAATGTTGTATATTTCTATAACATTGGGGACTGCATTCGTCAACAGAAAATCTGCAATCTGGAAAACCATCGCAGAATGTACCAATTTCAACGTCACATTTATCGTTACTTTTACACCTACAACCAAATTGTTTTATTTTACCTTTTTTTTTGTATATATCTTTATCCTCGATGTGGGAAAGTCGATTGCGCAACTTAAACATAGAGTAACATAAGTTACTCCGACCCAGTCTCAAGTTGCCTGTGGCAGTTTGGGATATTATAGAGACTATAAATGCCCGGTAATTATGCTGCTGATTAAGTGCTGGCTTAGCAGGGGTTCATACCGTTTATAGCGCCTTACTCAAGGGCGCTACAGCATGAGATCAGTGGGGATTGAACCCACGACCTCATGTGTGGTGTAACAAGTGTTCTTACCGCTACACCACGCTGCCGGTTAAAATTGTTTTATTTTATCTTTTTAATGAATAATTCTTGTTTTCATCTTAAGTTTGACTTTACTAATTTTTTTTAAATATATCTTTATCCTTGATGTGGAAAGGTCGACTTCACAACCTAAACATAGAGTAACATTAGTTACCCCAACCTAGTCATGAATTGCCTTTGGCAGTTTGGGATATTATAGATTATAATTGTCTGATAATTTAGTGCTGGCTTAGCATGAGAACATTGGGGATAGAACCCAGGACCTTATGTAATGTAGTAGTGTTCTAACTAATACACCACCTGCTGTTTTTTTTCTCCCTTTTAATAAAAAATGCGTGGTAAAAACACTTGCCAAACCACCATGAGGTCGTTGGTTCAATCCCCACTGCTTAAGTAAGGCGTTATAAATGGTTTAAACTCCTGCTGAGCCAGCACTTAATCAGCAGCATAGTTACCCAACCTTCCAACATCGAGGATAAAGATATATACAACAAAAAAAAAGAAGAAAAGATTGTTTAAGTCCCAAAATTTACAATTTTTTAAAATTGCTAAACACTTAATAAAAACTCCACCTGCATTTTTGTCCTTGTTTTGAAGCTTCAGTACACAACATCGGAGAATGGCAAAACTGAGGACTAAACATAGCATGAAAAGTAATCAAATTAAAAAAAAAACTAAAAGTTTTGAAACAAATAGATATTATAATGTTTTGTATCTTACATGTGGTCTATACAATCATGTTTTTTGTTTTTATGTAAATTTGTCCTTGATGTGGGAAGGCTGACCTCACAGCTTAGACATAAAGTAACATTAGTTACCCCGTTCCAGTCTTAAGTTGCCTTATACAAGGGCACTACAGCATAAAAGCAGCGGGGATCGAGCCCAGATATAAACTCCTCCTGAGACAACACTTAATTAGTAGCTTAATTATCGGGCAATAATATCCCAAACTGGCAAAACTCAACTCAAGACTGAGTCAGGGCAACGATGTTACTGTATGTTTAGGTCGTGAAGTCGACCTTTCCACATCAGGGATAAAGATATATTAAAAAAATACTGTAAAAAAATAAATTACTTTTCATCCATTTGATTTTCACAATCCACATACCCATTACAGACACTTGTTTTGTTCACACAAGTTGTATTATCACATACGATTTCCCCAGCTTTACAGATGTTGTTTTTTATACTGTAAAAAATAACAAAAATATTAAAATACTTTCTGTCAGGTTTTAAATGCAACATGATGTTCTGGGTTCCCAAATGTTAAAAATTTTGAATTTCTTTTCGTAAAATTGGGTATGCGATATTGCCAGAATATATCCAGCATCATGGGGTTGTGGTAGGAACACTTGCTACACCATTCATTAGGTCGTGGGTTCAATCCCCACTGATCTCATGCTGTAGCGCTTTTGAGTAAGGCGCTATAAACGGTATAAACTCCTGCTGAGCCAGCACTTAATCAGCAGCATAATTACTGGGCAATTATAATCTATATAATATCCCAAACTGCCACAGGCAACTCGAGACTGGGTCGGAGTAACTGATGTTACTCTATGTTTAAGTCGCGCATTTGACTTTCCCACATCAAAAATAATAATATATACAAAAAGAAATATATATATTTATAACAATTGAACATAAATAAGGGTATTAAAGTTTTTTATAGTTTAAAATTTTTTAAACAGAATTCTAAACCTTTTACATAAAATTTTAACTACATAATACCTGGTAGTTGTTGATGCAAACGATGTGATATGTTTGCATAATTCTGTGAACATTTTCGGTTGATTTTGGCAAAGACATTCATCCGATAAATCTGGACAATCGATTTTTCCATCACAAACATTTTTCTTTTTGATTAAAGTGGAATCAAAGCATTTCCAACAAGCAGTTTCGTTTAACACCAAATTTTTTATTTGAACAAAGCTTAAAAATACATACATTAAACAAAAAATATACCGGCAGCGTGGTGTAGTGGTAAGAACACTTGCTACACCACACATGAAGTTGTGTGTTCAATCCCAACTGATCTTATGCTGTAGCACCCTTGAGTAAGGCGCTATAAACGGTATGAACTTCTGCTGAGCCAGCACTTAATCTGCAGTATAATTATCAAGCAATTGTAATCTATAATATTCCAAACTGCCACAGGCAACTCGAGACTGGGTCGAAGTAACTGATGTTACTCTATGTGAAAGTCGCACATTCGACTTTCCAACATCGAGGATAAAAATATATACAAAAAAAAGCAAATAATTTTTACACAGTAAATTGCACAATTTACAATTTGGTAAGAAGCCATTTCTACAATCATTGCAACACAAATTTAAAAAATTATAATTTTTTAAACCATGAGATTGAAAATGTTATTTTTACTTCTTTTTTATATAAAATAATCCTCGATGTGGAAAGGTTAACTTCGCGACCTAAACATAGAGTAACAACAACCCAGTCTTGAGTAGTCTTTGGCAATTTGGGATATTATAGATTATAATTGCCCGATATTCATGCTGCTGATTAAGTGCTGGCTCAGCAGGAGATTCGTTTATAGCGCCTTACTTAAGGGCGCAACAGCAAAAGATCAGTGGGGATCGAACCCAGGACCTCATGTAGTGTAGAAAGTAGTCTAATCACTACACCATGCTGCCAAATAATTGTTATCATTACTGACATGCTAAAAACATAAGTAATAAAAATTATATTTACCTAGTGTTTACATTTTCTTCTTTGTTAAAACACAAATCTTCTCCGTTTTGACAGTCGGCAATAAAATCATACAACAGAATTTGGGGTAAGAAGTATGGGTAATCACTTGAGCATTGAAACCCTCGATCATAGGAACTTATACAACATGTTGGATATTTGTCATTGAATAAATGGTTTCGCGCACAAATTGTTTTGTTTGGGCCGCTCTTACAGAATCTTCCATAAGATCGATATGGACATTCAAAAACTAATTCTGAATGAAGATTTGAATATTCATCAAGGGTTTCATAATCAGAAAACCTGTATTAAAATTAAAAGGGTGTAATACAAATTACCGTTCTAGATTATTGTGCATATTTTTGTACTGAAGGTATGTTTTTTGCTTTTTTTATTCATGAATTTGATTTTGAAATTTTTCCTTTATTAATTTTTTTTTTGTATATATCTTTATCCTCGATATAAGAAGGTCGAATGCGCAACCTAAACATAGAGTAACATCAGTTACTCCGACCCAGTCTCGAGTTGCCTGTGACAGTTTGGGATATTATATATATTAGTTGCCGATAATTATGCTGCTGATTAAGTGCTGGCTCAGCAGGAGTTCGTACCGTTTATAGCGCTTTACTCAAGAGCGCTACAGATTGAGATCAGTGGGAATTTAACCCACAACCCCAAGGTGGTGTAGCAAGTGTTCTTACCCCCACACCACGCTGCCGTGTGCTACACCACGCTGCCCAAATTTCATTAATTCGTGAAAAATTTAAATATAAAAACGTTTTTTTTTGATATATCTTTATCCTCGTCGTGGGAAGTCGAATGCGCAACCTAAACACATAGCAACGTAACATTAGTTATTCTGACCCAGTCTCGAGTTGCCTTTAGCAGTTTGGGATATTATAGATTATAATTTCCCGATAATTATGCTGCTGATTAAGTGCTGGTTCAGCAGTAGTTTATACCGTTTATAGCGTCTTACTCAAGGGCGCTACAGCATAGGAGCAGTGGGAATTTAACCCACAACCCGATGGTGGTGTAGAAAGGGTTCTTACCACTACACCGCGCTGCCCAAATTTCGTTAATGCGTAAAAAATAAATGTAAAAAAGCTAAATATAAAAGCGAATTAAAAATAAAAAATTTTGAGTATAAACTTTTTATAAAATTGAAACTCAACCATTAAATTCATACTTTGAACGGTCAAATTCACTATAATCATAGTCATAATAGTAATCAAATCCATAAACTTTCCATCCAAGTGTCAAAAGAGCAATAACCAAGTAGTAGTTCATTTTTAAAATCTAACATAACAAAAAATTCAAATTTAATTTTAAACCTTATAGTTTAGGTACAATTTTTGTTTTCAAAATAAGCAAGCAACTCTAAAGCAACTTTTTCTAACTCCCTAGACACTTGCACATATTGTCATTATATTTATGTTATGGCTTATTTATGTAATAAATTATACTGTAGGGTTTTCTTAACGTTTTAATTAAATTAATAATATTAATAGTAGGATGGTGGTTTATGGTTTATTGAATTTTGGGTTGTGGTTTGTTAATTGTCTGATTTGGGGTCACCACAGGTTTATCATAGCCTTTATTGCTAAAGTCTATGATAAACCTGACTATTTAATTAATAAATTGTTTAAGATTTAAGACTCCGTTTATCTTGAATTGCACCTAAGCTTTCTGTTTAATTTAACTTGATATTAACAAACTTTTAACTAAGGATTGCGAGTTATATTGTACATACAAATAATATAAAACAAGTACTTGATTACACTAAATGCGCAATACTAAATAAAACTAACATTACACTAAATTAATAATATGAAAATTTAAAATCCTTTTATGTAATGGCTTTTAAAGAGCGTTATTAACACTACCCAACCGTAGTCGGCTTATCATAACAACTTTTTTTTATATAGCCGGCAGCGTGGTGTAGTGGTCAGAACACTTTTTACACTACATGAGGTCGTGGGTTCGATCCCCAGTGATTCCATGCTGTAGCGCCATTTACACCTGCTGAGCTAGCACCTAATCAGCAGCTTAATTATCGGGCAATTTTATTCTATAATATCCCTGGGTTAGGGCAACAAATATTACTCTGTGTTTAAGCTGTAAAGTTAACCTTTCCAAATTAAAAATAAAAAAATACAACAAAATAACCTATTAAATATTTAAAATACAGTTTTGAAATGTAGTTAATTTTGCTTACGAATTTTTTTTAATTTAAACTTTTTTTTTTTTATTCTTGTAAAATTAATTTTTTAGTTTACCCAATTTGTAGATGATCTCTAGTTAGAGGCTGAATCACAGAAAGACCAAAACACCTGACGAGCATTTAAAAATAAACTGAAGGTAATATATCCTTGATTTTTTACAAACTTAACATTTTTTCAACCGTGTTTTTTCTAGTCTAAAAACAAAATTTTTGATTTTTAACTTCGAAAAAAAATGTTTAAAAATTGTTTGTTTTAATTTTAAACTGTTAATTTTTTATATTTATTTATTTTTAATATGGGAAGGTTTACTTCATAACCCAAACATAGAATCTGTAACCGCAAATATTACAGATTTGTTGATTGAAGTGTTATGTTACAGAGTTTTGTAATTTTGTAAGTGATGTATATAGCATGTTAGTATGGTTGACACTGAATCACCAAATGGCTTTAAAACCTTTAAAAAATGTCTGTGGTACTTACAATTTAATTTTTTTAAATATTAGAAAATGATTAACATAAAAAATCAGGTTACTGTATTTTTTGTGTCACGTAGAAAAGTACTTTCTACGTCATAACAAACAGGGCTTCCCTTTTCTTTTTTTTAATTAATTTTAATTTTTTTTTTAAAGTTGTATAACTTAAAAAGTATGTGAAATTATAAAAAGTTAAAATTATTTTTGTGTTCAGTGACACCAACTTTATTAATTTTTGAGGAAAAAAATATCGCTAATATAGGACTTTAAGTGTTAGCACTGCAGGATTTTATAATGTTTATAATGTCTTATTAAAGAGTGCTACATCACAGAATCAGTGGGGATTAAACTTAGGACCCTACATGGTGAAACCAGGTGTTCTAACCACTACACCATGCTGCCAGTTAAATTTTTTTTACCTCAGCCCTTTGCTGTTGAATCTGCATAGCTTTTGCCAAAGTTTCAATTTTGACATTGACATCATCAGTTGATGACATCACAAGAGAATTTAAGGTGAAACAGCAGAATTCAAGAACAGATAAGCACATCCTAAAAAATAAACACCCTTTTTTAAAAATAAAAAAAAAAGTTATTTGGAAAAATTTTTTAAATTTATAAATTTGGTAGTTCTTTTAGATTTTATTAAATGCATAAAACACTCACAATCCATGTTGTTGGTGTTCATTCAATTCAACACTTCGTTCCATTGCACTTTGCTGAGATCGACTTATTGACGGGGTTTCAACTAAAAAAAAATTTATATATTTTTTTATCCTCAATGTGAAAAGGCCGACTTTACAGCATAAACATAAAGTAACAGTTGTTACCCAGACCCAGTCTTAAGTTAACTTTGACAGTTTAGAATACCTTAAATAGAACAGCCTAGTGTTCTAATTATTACACTTATACTGGCATGTATAATAGTCTCAACTTACTTTTAAAGTACCAGATTATTGTTAAAATTTTTGATCAGAATTTTGAAAAATATTAATAAAATAATATTTATTTTTTAAAAATCCACACTTTTTATATTTATTTATCCTCGATGTGGAAAGGTCAACTTCGCGGCATAAAAAAAAGTAATATTTGTTAACCTTATTCAGTCTTAAGTTGGTTTTAGCAGTTTGTAATAATATTAATTACAATACACGCAAAATTGCAAAAATACACGCAAAATTGCAAAAATACTCAAATGTGATACTTTGTATATATATATTTTTTGTATATATCTTTATCCTCAATGTGGAAAGGTCAAATGCGTGACCTTAACATAGAGTAACATCAGTTACCCGACCCAGTCTCGAGTTGCCTGTGGCAGTTGAGATATCAAAGATTATAATTGCCCGGTAATTACACTGCTGGTTAAGTGCTTGCTTAGCAGGAGTTCATATAGTTTATAGCGCCTTACTGAAGGGCGTTACAGCATGAGATCACAGGGGGTCAAACCCTGGACCTCATGTAGTGTAGGAAGAGTTCTGACCACTACACCACGCTGCCTGTTCATAAATTGATTACTATGGGCAAATTATATAAAATCTACATTTAATGAAGCTTAGTGGACAATATATAAATGTATATCATATATAAAGGCTTAATAAATAATTAAAACTGCCATTTGTTGTGCGCAGGTAATTTATCACATGCATATATAGTTTTACGGTTCTACAATTTTAAAAAAATCCTTAAGTAAATTTAGTCCAAAATTTATACCTTGTCATCATCAGTCGTCATATCACCATTGTCATCGTAAGAATAACCGACACCTTCCGGAGATTCTAAGTATAACACATTTGCAATCTTGTTCCAACTGTATGGGTTAGCGAATAGTGTTTTTCCATCACTATTTACCTAACAAAAAATTAAAAAT
This sequence comes from Corella eumyota, assembly GCF_963082875.1. Classification (NCBI taxonomy): domain Eukaryota; kingdom Metazoa; phylum Chordata; class Ascidiacea; order Phlebobranchia; family Corellidae; genus Corella; species Corella eumyota. The sequence goes on from NC_137496.1 coordinate 9,928,144, forward strand.
TTTAAAGTTGTTTTTTCATGTATTTTTTTATCCTCGATGTGGAAAGGTCAACTTAACGGCCTAAACATAGAGTAACATTTGTTACTCCGACCCAGTCTCAAGTTGACTTTGGCAGTTTGGGATTCTATTGACTATAATTGCCTAATAAAAAAAACTGTTGTTTAAATATTGAATAGGCAAACGTTCATACTGTTTATATCATGTTACTTAAGAATGCTACAGCTTAAAAGCAGTAAGAATCGAACCCAACACCTAATGTAGTAAGTATACAAATACAGAAGCAGGAACGGACAACAACGTCGACAATGTCGACCCTTAAATTTTAGTAGAATATTAGCGCGCACTTTATTTAGCTTAATATTACGAGTTTACAAATCTCATTCTGCCGACTTACCAACAAACTAGTGCCAAATAAGGTAACCTTTTTTGTTGCCATATAACAAAGCATTTGTTGTCGAATAACATAAAATTTTTAATAACCAAATAACTCATAAAATAACACCGGTAGCATACTGTAGTAGTAAGAACACTTGCTACACCACTCATGAGGTCGTGGGTTCAATCCCCACTGCTCTCATGCTGTAGCGCCCTTGAGTAAGGCGCTATAAACGATATGAACTCTTGCTAAACCAGCACTTTATCAGCAGCATAATTATCGGGCAAATATAATCTATAATATCACAAACTTCCACAGGCAACTTGAGACTAGGTCGGAGTAACTGATGTTAATCTATGTTTAAGTCGCGCATTCAACTTTTCCACATCAAGGATAAATATACATACAAAAAAAAGCCTTTTTTAGTCTGATTAACGAAGTTGCTGGTGGTACAACGTCAATATTTTTTGCGCATTGCATTTATATTATTAACTACATGGTCGTTGTTTGTTCGTCTTGTTAAAAATAACCAGTGCTATAACAGAAAACTATGTGGTAGGGAAAACAAATCGTAAAACTAGGGTAGACAACACACGAAAATTTGCGCGCTATAATGTCCACCCTGTTTTTGGAACCTAGATTGCCTACATTTTTTTTAATTTTTTAATTTTATACAACAATTTTTACATGTAATGGGCCATTTTCTGAAAGAAATCCATCCAGTGAGCTACAACCTGGCCCTCCATTCAGCCATAACACCACAGGATCATTTGCAGGATTGCTTTGAGATTCAACAAACCTAAAAAATACAAAAAAAACATATATAAGTGTTTTTTTTTATTCTTATTGTAAGAAGATCGACTTAACTGCTTAAATATTAAAATTGCTTTAACTTAACCTTAATGATAATATATGGATATTGTTATAGTGAGGTTCCGAGTTTGATCCCCACTGCTTTCATGTTGTTGTGCAATTAAATAAAGCACTATAAATAGTATAAACACCTGCTGAGCCAAAAATAATTAAGCAATTATAGTCAATAATATCCCAACCGTTACCCTGACCCAGTTCTAAGTTGCGTTTGGCAGTTTGGGATAATATAAATAATAATTTCCGCTAATTAAGCTGCTGATTAGGTATTGGCTCAGCAGAAGTTGAAAGCGCCTTAGCCAAGGGCACTACCTACAGCATAAGAGCAGTGGAGATCAAACCCAAAACCTTAAGTAGTAAAACAAAGTGTTTTAACTACTACACTATGCTGGCGATCTAAAATGCTAAATTCTACTGGTATATAAAAACATTTGGAAATTAGTTATTAAAACGACAGCGTGGTGTAGTGGTAAGAACACTTGCTACACCACACATGAGGTCTTTGGTTTAATCCCCACTGATCCCATGCTGTAGTGCCCTTGATTAGATGCTATAAACGATATAAACTCCTGCTGAGCCAGCACTTAATCAGCAGTATAATTATTGGGCAATTATAATCTATAATATCCCAATCTGCCACAGGCAACTCAAAACTGGGTCGGAGTAACTGATGTTACTCGAGGATAAAGATATATACAAAAAAAACATGATTAACTACCAGTAATGAAAATGCTTAGAAGATGTAGCATCAAGATAACCGGAATATTGTTTAAAACTTGTCATAGTTGACAAGCCCGGTAAACTCTTCACTTCATCTTCGGCAGGAGCTCCAAAAGTTAAAGTAATTACCAAACTTAAGATTAATAAACGTAACATGATTTTAGAAAACAAACTGAATAAATCTTAAAAATATGTCATTAAATATATCATTAAAAATATATTATTTTATTAAAGTATATTATTAGGTTATTAAAATAATATTAGTATTAAAATACAATAATTCCTATTAAAAATACAGATAATAAGAGCATTATGGTCTAATGGTTTTAAATCAACTGATCACTTTATGTTGTTTTGAAATATATACATATATCCTTGATGTGGAAAGGTCGAATGCGCTACCTAAACATAGAGTAACATCAGTTACTCCGACCTAGTCTTAAATTGCCTTTAGCAGTTTGGGATATTGTATAGATTATAATTGCCTGATAATTATGCTGCTGATTAAGTGCCGGCTTTGCAAGAGTTAATACCGTTTATAGTGCCCTACTTACGGGCGCTATAGCATAAGAGCAGTGGGGATTGAACCCACAATCCCATGTGGTGTAGCAAGTGTTCTTACCACTACACCACACTGCCGTCCAGTCTGGAAAGTAGGGCAGCGAGCACGCACAGGATTTTATTCGTTGAAAAAAATGCACGCCTGAAATTGGCGTTTTGCACGCCTGACTTTAAAAGTAAATGCAAAATTAAGGTAAACACGCTAACATAAATCACGCGTGCACGCCTAGACCGAAAATTTTAATATGCATGCACGCGCACTCACGCCAATTTTTACGCTTGCACGCACAAGATCTCGTCGAAAACTGCCCTACTTTCCAGACTAGCTGCCGATGGCGAGATATTTATATTTACTTATATATATACTCTAGCTCTATAAACCTTTACCCTAACTTAATATTTACCATACATCCAATAATGAATTATTATTATTTTAAATTCCTGATAATAAATATATATTTTCTTGTTACTTTCATCTTACATTTCTAGAAAAGGGTAATTCTGAAATGATTAAGTTGAGGTATATGGTTTAACAAAAAAAAACACCGACAACACTTCCTAATAGAAGTTTATGGCGAGCTTGTATTTTGCAAAAACTTTTTAATTTTTGCCTTTTTTTTATTTATTACATTGTTGGGACTTCCCGGTTTTGCAGCAATTTAACTCGCTACAGCGAGTAAACCAAATGCCCGAAACGGCATTTTACCAACAATGTGACAATTTTCATTTTTTTTGTATATATCTTTATCCTCGATGTCCTCTGGAGTTGCCTTTTAGCAGTTTGGGATATTATAGAGATTATAATTGTTTTTTTGGTAAGAACACTTGCTATACCCCATGAGGTCCTAAGTTCAATCCCCACTGACCTCATGCTGTAGCCCCCCTTATAATAGCCATAACTTATGCAATAAATTTATTTTTTCCATACGCAATACAAAACATTTCAAGAATCTGAAATTAAAATACATAATTTAAAAAAATGATACACTCTTTTATTAAAAATTGTAACTTAAATTTCAGTGAATTGGGTTTCAGAAGTGGTATTTAAATAACTAAGTTTAATCTAATATTGCAAGAATACAAATGTATAACACTGAAATATTACTAAATACAAATAAGGCCTATACAGATTTTGTTTACAGAATACTAACTTTAATGTAAAACATTTATTATATAAAAGGCCTCAAGTGATAAGTACAAAAACAAGTGTAATAAATTACAATAAACAGATTTACATTTAGAAATTTAACTACAATCATAAAAAAAATTTCAGGATTGTTTAAGGGTAAATTGAACACTCGGCTGTTTGTGTAAACTGTTAGGGTCAAATGAAGATATGTTTAAAGCATAAAGTCGGCAAACTTTCCAGTTATAATCAACATAACATTATTATTTTTTTAAAGAATATGGTTAAGTTTCCAGAACATTATTATTAGAAATTAAAATATTGGCTATTGTTCCTACCGGTAATTCAAGGTCAATAACTGCAAAAAAATATGTGCTTAATAAATATAGTTACAAATTAAATAGATAGTGTATCTGCAATAAATTCTTAATTTAGATTTTGTAAATTGAATTAATTGTTAAGCAATTGCACCCATAACTTCACCAACTAAAGAACCAGCCTCACTATAACTAAATTTAAAATTTACAAAAAATGTATATATTACATTATTAGATAAAAGGTGTATATATAAGTTTAATAAATATGATATGAATCAAAACAGTTTGATCATTTTGATTCCAAACATTAATTTAAACTTTTTTGCATATTTTTTTGTAAAATTTTGTTTATCGAACTATTAATTAATAATCAAAAGACAATTTATTTATAAATATCACTGTCAAAACCTTATAAAAAGTCTTTCTTCTTGTTGACAAGGGTTTTCGGTGTTGCAAACATTGCTAAAAAACAAATATAAAATTTATTGCATATAAGTCATATATATATAAGTAATTTTTTGCCCAAATTGACTTATTGGTCAAATGTTTATTTGGTATAATGGTTTAACATAAAAGGACACTAACCCTTCCCATTGTCTTACCTTGATATATGCCGTCCTGAAATTCTGTGTATATAATTTGTTATCCATCGTCCATGTTTTAGGCTATTTAGAGAATGGCCTTGATTAGGTATTTCAAAAAAAGCATTGCAAGTAAAAAATTTAACTTAAAATTAATAAAATCAGTTTTAAACACATTATGACTAGCTTACATTTTTTCCTTGTAATAAAAAATTGATATCGCCACCAAGACTACAAAAATTATTCCACCAACGATTGCAAGTATCTAATAAAAAATCAGTTAAAAGTTAGGGTGATTTATTTAAATTTTTAATAAACAATTGAAATTTTTGCCTTTTAAGCCGGAGGTGGGTAAAACCCGGATATCCATGGATATTTTTATATCGCCTACTATATAGTTGAACTATATCACAGATATTTTTGTATCGGTTAATATATAGTTAAACTGTATCACAGATATTTTTATATCGGTTAATATATAGTTAAACTGTATCACGGATATTTTTATATCGGTTAATATAGTTAAACTGTATCACGGATATTTTTATATCGGTTAATATATAGTTAAACTGTATCACAGATATTTTTGTATCACTTAATAAATAGTAAAACTGTATCACAGATATTTTTGTATCAGTTACTATATAGTTAAACTGTATCACGGATATTTTTATATCGGTTAATATATAGTTAAACTGTATCACAGATATTTTTGTATCACTTAATAAATAGTTAAACTGTATCACAGATATTTTTGTATCAGTTACTATATAGTTAAACTGTATCACGGATATTTTTATATCGGTTAATATATAGTTAAACTGTATCACGGATATTTTTGTATCGGTTAATATATAGTTAAACTGTATCACGGATATTTTTGTATCGGTTAATATATAGTTAAACTGTATCACGGATATTTTTATATCGGTTAATATATAGTTAAACTGTATCACGGATATTTTTGTATCGGTTAATATATAGTTAAACTGTATCACGGATATTTTTATATCGGTTAATATATAGTTAAACTGTATCACGGATATTTTTATATCGGTTAATATATAGTTAAACTGTATCACGGATATTTTTGTATCGGTTAATATATAGTTAAACTGTATCACGGATATTTTTATATCGGTTAATATATAGTTAAACTGTATCACGGATATTTTTGTATCGGTTAATATATAGTTAAACTGTATCACGGATATTTTTGTATCGGTTAATATATAGTTAAACTGTATCACGGATATTTTTGTATCGGTTAATATATAGTTAAACTGTATCACGGATATTTTTGTATCAGTTACTATATAGTTAAACTGTATCACAGATATTTTTGTATCGGTTAATATATAGTTAAACTGTATCACGGATATTTTTGTATCGGTTAATATATAGTTAAACTGTATCACGGATATTTTTGTATCGGTTAATATATAGTTAAACTGTATCACGGATATTTTTGTATCGGTTAATATATATAGTTAAACTGTATCACGGATATTTTTATATCGGTTACTATATAGTTAAACTGTATCACAAATATTTTTGTATCGGTTAATATATAGTTAAACTGTATCACGGATATTTTTGTATCGGTTAATATATAGTTAAACTGTATCACGGATATTTTTGTATCGGTTAATATATAGTTAAACTGTATCACGGATATTTTTGTATCGGTTAATAAATAGTTAAACTGTATCACAGATATTTTTGTATCAGTTACTATATAGTTGAACTATATCACAGATATTTTTGTATCAGTTACTATATAGTTAAACTGTATCACGGATATTTTTATATCGGTTAATATATAGTTAAACTGTATCACGGATATTTTTATATCGGTTAATATATAGTTAAACTGTATCACGGATATTTTTATATCGGTTAATATATAGTTAAACTGTATCACGGATATTTTTATATCGGTTAATATATAGTTAAACTGTATCACGGATATTTTTATATCGGTTAATATATAGTTAAACTGTATCACGGATATTTTTATATTGCTGTCACGTTTTAAAGGTAAACGTGTGGAATTTTTTTGTTAATTTAAATGTTCTTGATTACTACCAGAAAACCTTATCGCTTATATTTTTTTATTACGTTTGAAATGAATATGAACGAATACCTTATTGAAATAGAATTAAAACAAAACATTAATAACTGATATTAACAATATGCTTTAAAGTAACCAACCTAATAGTTAAAACCTTACTAACCACAATAAACATAATACTTAGTCCAATCCATCAACCCGTTGATAAGTTTAATGTCAATTTCCTTTTCTGTTGATCTAAAAATTTTGTTTTTAAAAAAAAATTTAAATAAAATTATTTAAACAATCCATATTTTTTAAAATAAAATTCTGTTGTTCTCTTAAGCACATTACAGAAATAATTTACTTAGATTGGATATTGTCAGCAAGAACAGATATCTGGTTAGCACTGCAGGCAGTTAATTTGTGAAAAATAATTAAAAAAAAACAAGTATATGATGATGGTAATAAACCTTATCACTTGCAAACTAGCCCTCTTTTCTTACCCACAATCAGCCCCGCAAGATATTCAATATTATTATAGTATTACAAAACCAGTTGTGCCAAAATGCAATAACATACATAAAGATTAGCATGTTTATTTAACAAAAACATTAAAGTGCTAGATTATTATTATTAAAAGCTTTTTTTATGTTACCTTGATGTGAAAGTATGCTTGATACTAAGCCATCGTTGTTGCCCTCTAGCGGACCTTCGCTTGCCTGTGCTCCTTTAACAAATCCCGTGCGGTGGCGCTGTGGAGCAGAAACACCTAAATCACGACAGTTGTTTCAAGTTAATTTTTGTAAAACAATATTGTGTAAATGGGTCGTGTTTTTTGACCCATTCGTAATGTGGGTTGAACCAGAACCTTTTTTAACCAGTATGCTATACTACCGTATATGCTAACATTATTAATATTACAAAGACATTAAGCTAGCCCACTAGCCCACTTTCAAAGGCCTAATGTAATAAAGGGTCATCACTTACCATACAAGCTAGCCCCTTACAACGTACTAAATTTCCAACTAATTAACCAGCCTTCAACAATAGTTTAATTATTTGCTTTCTTAATAGTATGAGGCTTGACATGCAAAATAATAAACAATGAGAATATGTTATTGAATTGACTGTGTTCTAAAAATGGCAATACCATTAAGTAGACTTTATATTAAATTAGAACATCTACAAATATACACATTGAAACTTAGTTGATGATATTTTTTTTGTATATATTTTTATCCTCGATGTGGGAAAGTCAAATGCGCGACTTAAACATAGAGTAACATCAGTTACTACGACCCAGTCTCAAGTTGGCTGTGGCAGTTTAGGATATTATAGAATATAATTGCCCGATAATTATGCTGCTGATTAAGTGCTAGCTCAGCAGGAGTTCATACCGTTTATATCGCCTTACTCATGGGCGCTACAGCATGAGATCAGTGGAGATTGAACTGTAGGGACTAAGGTCAAAAAAAAATCTAATCATAAAAGTATTGACTCCTAAGGGTGCTCTTATCCGAATATAAATGCATTGATGTATAAAGTATAAGTCTCTAAAGTCTAAAACAGGGTTTAAGACCCGTTAAAATGGTCAAAAATAGCAAACTGAATCTACAGACAACATCTATTTATTAATCAAGCACGTACATCACATAATTATCCCGAAAGTTACATTACACATATACAAAAAATGGTATTACACACTACAAAATCTGGTTTCTAGGCTACTTACCTAGCGATAAACATAATTACGAGTACATTACACACACAAAAAACGTTTTCCGTATATCGACTACATCCTTTATTATGGTATTCTACTGTTAACTAATTGTAGATATAAAAATTGGCAAAGTAAAAATAGGTAGGTGTTTTAGGAACCAAAAAATATACTAACTGTCAGAAAATAAAATCGCGCAAAAAAACACAACAACGAACAACGAAAAAAAACACAACAACGAACAACGAAAAGTCAATCCACATTTTTACATCAAAAGGTTTAAACTATTTTTTTATTTATTTTTCGTATATTTTTTTATCCTCGATGTGGGAAAGTCGAATGCTCAACATACTCAAGCCTTACTCAAGGGCGCTACAGCATGAGATCAGTGGGGATTGAACCCACGACCTCATGTGTGGTGTAGCAAGTGTTCTTACCACTACACCACATGAAATTTATAGAATAACACAGTACGACTGAACAAGAAATTACGCACAGCTTCTATTGGCTCTACATAACAAATAGCGACAATGTTTACAAGGGCACGCGAAAAATACACAATTGGACCATGGTCAATATAATAACGATTAAATTTAGAGCGTCTAACTGCCTTATGGGCGTTAGACTTGTCCTTAAATAAAGGGGTTAATTTGTTTGTCCCCTTCATAACCTGTATATATTTAAATATACATAAATACAGTCTCTATGAGTTTTTTCATATCAATAAGTCTTTCGTACGGTGTTTAAACCGCACGGGATGGTAGCGAGTTCGCATTGTTTTGGTTCGCCGGACGAAAGTTATTATTGCGCCTGTGAAAATAGGTTTCTTACGTATTTCTTTTGTTTGTTGAATCAATATCAGTTGATTCTGGTTAATAATGTTCTGTTTTTGGTACCCCAGTGGCCAACGCTGTATTTTATTGTCCAAGGCCACCAACAGGTCATACGGTTTTCTTGTCGTTCGGTGTGAACCGGCATCAAGTCTGGTTTGAGGCTAAGAAAGCTTTGGCATTAGAATTGATGGAGATGTTAAGCGCTTTTTTATATTAATTCATTAATTAAAATTTCTGAATAAAAAATGACAACAACATAAATATATATACAAATACCACATCCAACACTTTGTTTATTTACACTTTTAAAGTTTGGTTTCATCTGTTTTGTTCCTTGGATTTGACCTTTCTTGATTGTTATTTTGTTTTTTCGTTCTAGCAAAAATCGATTTGATTCTGGCCCAAGCGTTATCTAGCACATTGGAGTACAAAAGTGGGTTGAGTGAGCTGTTAATCGGAAAGAGAATAATAGCAGAAAACGCATAAGCAGAATCAGAAATGTAAACTCCTGAGATTTTTAAGAAAGCCATAATACAAATAGGAACCCAACAACAAAAATCTGTGAACACCAATCTCATAATCTTCTTTTGCATGACTAAAAATAAATATAAATTTCGTTAGTGAATACTATTTAAATATTGTGTAATAAATGCACAGGATTATTTTTTGTATATATCTTTATTCTTGATGTGAAAAGTCAACTTTAACCGGCTGCGTGGTGTAGTGGTAAGAACACTTGCTACATCACACATGAGGTCGTGGGTTCAATCCCCACTAATCTCATGCTGTAGCGCCCTTGAGTAAGGCGCTATAAACGGTATGAACTCCTGCTGAGCCAGCACTCAATCAGCAGTATAATTACCGGGCAATTATAATCTATAATTTCCCAAACTGCCACAGGCAACTCGAGACTGGGTCGGAGTAACTGATGTTACTCTATGTTTAAGTCGCACATTTGACTTTCCCACATTGAGAATAAAGATATATACAAAAAAAAACTTTACAACCTAAACATAGATTAACAAACGTTACTCCAACTCAGTCTCGAGTTGCCTTCGGCAGTTAAAATATTATTGATTATAATTGCCCGATAATTAAGCTGCTGGTTTATTGGCTTAACTGGAATTTATACCGTTTATAGCACCTTACATTTTTTTTTGTATATATCTTTATCCTCGATGTGGGAAAGTCGAATGCGCGACTTAAACATAGAGTAACATTAGTTACTCCGACCCAGTCTCAAGTTGCCTGTTGCAGTTTGGGGTATTATATAGATTATAATTGACCGATAATTATGCTGCTGATTAAGTGCTGGCTCAGCAGGAGCTCATACCGTTTATAGCGCCTTACTCAAGGGCGCTACAGCATTAGATCAGTGGGGATTGAACCCATCACCTCATGTGTAGTGTAGCAAGTGTTCTTACCACTACACAACGCTGCCGGTATAGTACTTACTTCTTTTTTTTAATTCCCTTTGAGCAATAGCATTATCATTTGTAAGTTGTAGGTTCCTGCTTCCTTGTGAATGTTTGTAAATTACAACATAAGCAACAAAAATGTAAAAAAAGGTTGCAAAGTTGAAAGTCATAACAGCAATGGAAAACTGCCAAGAAAGATCTTGTTTAGTTACAAAAATCTTCGGCATACACACACTTTGAGAGCTATAATATCTAAAAAAAAAAATTAATAATAATTTTAAATGTTTTTTTTTTCCAGAATTATTACATGTTTTTTTTGTAAAACCTACCCAAAATACTTTGATATTTGGTGGGATAAATCTGGAAACCTCTTCATTTGAATGTCTTGTAATTCTGACCATGTTTTTGCAAACTTAATTTGATCAATAATCAAAGGCGATAAGTTTAAATATTCTTCAATTACATTTGCAGGGTAAATTTCAGTTCGAAGTATAAGAAAGTTTTGATAATCTAAATCAATTACATTAATGTTACAAAAAGTTGATATTTTAACTAAAAAATAAACTTTAAACTAAGTTAGGGTTACGCTGTCAGCTTGGTGTAGTAGTCAGAACAATTTCTTGGGTTCAATTCCCAGTGATCTCATGCTGTAGCGTTCTTAAGAAAGGTGCCATTAACGAAATAAAATCCTGCCGAGCCAGCACTTAATCAGCAGCTCAATAATAAGATAATCTATAATATTCTAAAGTGCCACAAACAACTTAAGACAGGGTCGTAGTAAATGATGTTACTTTATTTTTTATTTATTTTTTTTGTATATAAATTTATCCTCGATGTGGGAAAGTCGAATGCGCAACTTAAACATAGAGTAACATCAGTTACTCCGACCCAGTCTCGAGTTGCCTGTGGCAGTTTGGGATATTATAGATTAAAATTGCTTGATAATTATACTGCTGATTAAGTGCTGGCTCAGCAAAAGTTTATACCGTTTATAGCGCCTTACTCAAGGACGCTACAGCATGAGATCAGTGGGGATTGAACCCATCACCTCATGTGTGGTGTAGCAAGTGTTCTAATCACAACACCACACTACCGGTTAAAGTTTAGGTCGCACATTCGACCTTTCCATATCGAAGATGAAGATATATACAAAAAAAACATTAAGAATATATTTGAAAAATTTTATATTTAAAAATAAATAAAAAAACAAAAATGTTTTAAACTTGACCTTTAAAGCCAACTTCAGTTGAGTTAAAGAAAGGACTTTTAGTACGGAAATTAACTTCTCGAGTAAACATGGTTTGAAAGGCATTTGCAAGTGGTATAAATGCAAGCACAGCAGAAAAACACCAAGTCAACAAAACTGCAACAACTACATGTCTTGTTTTAGGAAAATGCAGAGATGCAAAAGGCTAAAAAAATGTTTTTTTCAGTCTGATAATTTAAATTTATTGCCTGCATGGTGTTGTAATGGTCAGAACACTTGCTACAGTACATGAAGTCTGGGGTTCGATCCCCACTGTTCTCATGCTGTAGACGACAGTATGAACCCCTGCTAAGCCGACACTTAATCAGCAGCTTAATTATCAAGCAATTATTATCTATAATATTAAACTGCCAAAGTCGACTCGAGACTGGGTCAGGGTAACTGACGCTACTCTAGGTTTAGGTAGGTCGAAAGTCGACCTTTCCACATCTAGGATAGAGATATATAAAAAGAACTTAACCTTTTGTTACGATTTACCTTTAAAATACAAAAAAGACGATACGATGTCAATAAAGCCATTGTAACTACTGAAGTCTCGCTTGACAACACAATAAGAATACCCAAGACAGTACACAAGGTGCTAGATCTCCATATTCGACTATATGCACAATATCGATCTAAAAAATGATAAAACTTGCTTTAAAATAAGTAAAGTTGTAAAAAAATTCTGTTTAAATAAGTTATATATAATTTTTTTGTTTATTTTCTTGTATATATCTTTATCCTTGATGTGGGAAAGTCGAATGCGCAACTTAAACATAGAGTAACATAAATTTCTCCGACCCAGTCTCGAGTTGCCTGTGCCAGTTTGGGATATTATAGACTATAATTGTCCAATAATTATACTGCTGATTAAGTGCTGGCTCAGCAGGAGTTCATACCGATTAAAGCGCCTTACTCAAGGGCGCTACAGCATGATTTCAGTGGGGATTAAACCCACGACTTCATGTGTGGTGTAGCAAGTGTTCTTACCACTACACCACGATGCCGGTTATTCACCTACATACCTTGATAATACACCCCGACAATGGCGAGACATACTAAATATAATCCCATAAGAAAATCAGCAACTGCCAAGTTTATAACAAATATTTCGTTTGCAGATATAGATTTAGATGCTTCATTTCTTATACTCTTTATGATTCCGATAATTACAGCCTAAATTTTTTTATATGTATTTATTCTCAATGTAGAGTAACATCAGTTACCCAGACCCAGTCTTGAGGTGCCTTTGGCAGTTTGGGATAATATAAATTATAATTGCCTGCCTGCTGATTAAGTATTTGGTTACCAGAAGTTCATACTCTTTATAAAGCCCTACTCAAGAGCATGAGAGCAACTGGGATTGAACCCAGGGCCTGATGTAGTAAAGGCAAGTGTTCTAACCAATGCATTAAGCTGCCGGTTGCACAATGCCGCATTAACATTACAACATATGGCCGGGGTTTGGTGACCATTCCATAACATACTTAAAATCTTTATGTAAACATTAATACTTTTGGCATGTTTTAAATCATTAAATTGATTTTTAAATCATTAAAGTTATTTTTTCCCGTCGCATTGTTGTAATATTAATTGTTTATCGTATTTATTATTTACTTTTATCAATGCGCGTAAAACGAAAAGAAAAATTTAAAAAATGGGCATTAGGAATAAAAAAATCAGTAAAAATTAAAAAGTATTCTTGTTCAAAAGGTTTTACCAAATTTCCACAGATAGCGAAAATTCCCATAAACCAAATTCCAAAATATCTTAAAATATTATTTCCGATAAGATTTTGGGTTGATGAAATGATATCTTGTTTTGAAGGGCATTCATCTGTTCCATATTTACAGTCAAAAACACCGTTCCCTACCTGTTTAATTACAACTTATTATTTAATCAACATAACTAGAAAAAGTGAGTTTTGAAGACAGATTAGAAGACTGTCGTAAACTACCGGCAGCATGGTGTAGTGGTCAGAACGGGGACCAGAAGCTTTGACCGTAAGAAGCTTCGGCCAGAAGGTTCAGCCTGCAAAAAACGCTGGGGGGTCGGTGACGAAATTGCCGCGTAAAATGTCAGCTTAAGACCATATTTTACTCCACGCTGCCGGTTAAGAAGTTGACCTTCCCACATCGAGAATTAAGATATATATAATAAAAAAAAAGATTTACTCAATAAATTTAAGTTATTAAACTAACTTTTTGTCTTGGTACAAACAATGGAATTTTATTTTCACAATAAAATCTGCCATCATTGGTGCAACTTATTTCATCAGATTGATTAACACAGTTTATTATTCCATCGCAAACTTCTTGTTGACTAATAGACACCTACAAAAAAATGTCTTATACCATGAGGTCTTATAAATTCGACATATTTGATCATATAAAATCACTGACAGCGTGATGTAGTGGTCAGAGCATTTACACCACTACATTTTTTAAGGTCTTAGGTTCAATCCCCAATGCTTTTATCCTGTAGCGCCCTTCTAATGAGGCAAAATAAACCTGATGAACTACAACTGAGCTAGCACTTAATTAGCAGCAAAATTATCAGCCAATTATATTTTTTAATATTCCAAACTGCCATACCAACTTGAGACTGGGTAAGAGTAACGGTAGTTAATCTATGTTAAGGTCGTGAAGTCGACCTTTCCACATCAAATATAATTTATACAAAAAAAAGCTTACCCTTCGATCATTTGTCTGACAAAAAAAACGTTTTCTATCATGGCACAATTTTATATTTTCATCATCCTTTAGATAATCGTCAACAAAATCTTTAAAACCATAAGGAATCATATATTTATAGAAAGACTCTATTTTTCCATTGCAACATTTTTCTCCACCCAGTTTCTGAAGGTCCACGCAACAATTAGTTTGATTGAATGTAATTGAAGATATATTACAAGACTTTAAATTTTCAGGATGAAGATTAGAGAACCTAAACCTATTAAAAAACCTTTACATTTTTATTCTCGATGTGGAAAAGTCGAATGCGCGACTTAAACATAGAGTATCATCAGTAACTCGGATCCAGTCTTAAGTTGCCTGTGGCAGTTTGGGATATTATAGATTATAATTGCCCGATAATTATGCTGCTGATTAAGTACTGGCTTAGCAGGAGTTTATACCGTTTATAGCGCCCTACTCAAGGGTGCTACAGCATAAGATCACTAGGGATCGAACCCACAACCTCATGTGTGATGTAGCAAGTGTTCCTACCACTACACCACGCTGCCGATGCACTACACCACACAAGATAAAATCAGATTTTAAAAATATAATATTATTTTTGTACATTATTTATAGGATAAAAAATAAAAGTGTAGTTTTATAACGACCATAATTTTACCTGAACTTATAATCTATAGGGCACTGATTTAAATGTTGTATATTTCTATAACATTGGGGACTGCATTCGTCGTCATCAGAAAATCTGCAATTTGGAAAACCATCGCAGAATGTACCAATTTCAACCTCACAAGGATAGTAAGTTTCACACCTACAAACAAATTGTTTTATTTTACTTTTTTTTGTATATATCTTTATCCTCGATGTGGGAAAGTCGATTGCGCGACTTAAACATAAAGTAACATAAGTTACTCCAACCCAGTCTCAAGTTGCCTGTGGCAGTTTGGGATATTATAGAGACTATAAATGCCCGGTAATTATGCTGCTGATTAATTGCTGGCTCAGCAGGGGTTCATACCGTTTATAGCGCCTTACTCAAGGGCGCTACAGCTTAAGTTCAGTGAGGATTGGACCCACGACCTCAGGTGTGGTGTAACAAGTGTTCTTACTGCTACACCACGCTGCCATTTAAAATTTTTTTATTTTACCTTTTTAATGAATAATTCTTGTTTTTATCTTAAGTTTGACTTTACTAATTTTTTTTAAATATATCTTTATCCTTGATGTGGAAAGGTCGACTCCACAACCTAAACATAGAGTAACATTAGTTACCCCAACCTAGTCATGAATTGCTTTTGGCAGTTTGGGATATTATAGATTATAATTGTCTGATAATTTTGTGCTGGCTTAGCATGAGAACATTGGGGATAGAACCCAGGACCTTATGTAATGTAGTAGTGTTCTAACTAATACACCACCTGCTGTTTTTTTTACCCTTTAATAAAAAATCCGTGGTAAAAACACTTGCCAAACCACCATGAGGTCGTTGGTTCAATCCCCACTGCTTAAGTAAGGCGTTATAAATGGTTTGCTGGGCCAGCACTTAATCAGCAGCATAGTTACCCATCCTTCCCACATCGAGGATAAAGATATATACAACAAAAAAAAAGAAGAAAAGATTGTTTAAGTCCCAAAATTTACAATTTTTTAAAATTGCTAAACACTTAATAAAAACTCCACCTGCACTTTTGTCCTTGTTTTGAAGCTTCAGTACACAACATCGGAGAATGGCAAAACTGAGGACTAAACATAGCATAAAAAGTAATCAAATTAAAAAAAAAAACTAAAAGTTTTGAAACAAATAGATATTATAATGTTTTGTATCTTACATGTGGTCTATACAATCATGTTTTTTGTTTTTATGTAAATTTGTCCTTGATGTGGGAAGGCTGACTTCACAGCTTAGACATAAAGTAACATTAGTTACCCCGTCCCAGTCTTAAGTTGCCTTATACAAGGGCACTACAGCATAAAAGCAGCGGGGATCGAGCCCAGATATAAACTCCTCCTGAGACAACACTTAATTAGTAGCTTAATTATCGGGCAATAATATCCCAAACTGGCAAAACTCAACTCAAGACTGAGTCAGGGCAACGATGTTATTGTATGTTTAGGTCGTGAAGTCGACCTTTCCACATCAGGGATAAAGATATATTAAAAAAATACTGTAAAAAAATAAATTACTTTTCATCCATTTGATTTTCACAATCCACATACCCATTACAAACACTTGTTTTGTTCACACAAGTTGTATTATCACATACGATTTCCCCAGCTTTACAGATGTTGTTTTTTATACTGTAAAAAATAACAAAAATATTAAAATACTTTCAGTAAGGTTTTAAATGCAACATGATGTTCTGGGTTCCCAAATGTTAAAAATTTTTGAATTTCTTTTCGTAAAATTGGTTATGCAATATTGCCAGAATATATCCAGCACCATGGGGTTGTGGTAGGAACACTTGCTACACCATTCATTAGGTCGTGGGTTCAATCCCCACTGATCTCATGCTGTAGCGCTTTTGAGTAAGGCGCTATAAACGGTATGAACTCCTGCTGAGACAGCACTTAATCAGCAGCATAATTACTGGGCAATTATAATCTATATAATATCCCAAACTGCCACAGGCAACTCGAGACTGGGTCGGAGTAACTGATGTTACTCTATGTTTAAGTCGCGCATTTGACTTTCCCACATCAAAAATAAAAATATATATAAAAAGAAATATATATATTTATAACAATTGAACATAAATATGGGTATTAAAGTTTTATATAGTTTAAAATTTTTTAAACAGAATTCTAAACCTTTTACATAAAATTTTAACTACATAATACCTGGTAGATGTTGATGCAAACGATGTGATATGTTTGCATAATTCTGTGAACATTTTCGGTTGATTTTGGCAAAGACATTCATCCGATAAATCTGGACAATCGATTTTTCCATCACAAACACTTTTCTTTTTGATTAAAGTGGAATCAAAGCATTTCCAACAAGCAGTTTCGTTTAACACCAAACTTTTTATTTGAACAAAGCTTAAAAATACATACATTAAACGAAAAATATACCGGCAGCGTGGTGTAGTGGCAAGAACATTTGCTACACCACACATGAAGTTGTGGGTTCAATCTCAACTGATCTTATGCTGTAGCACCCTTGAGTAAGGCGCTATAAACGGTATGAACTCCTGTTAAGCCAGCACTTAGTCAGCAGTATAATTATCAAGCAATTGTAATCTATAATATTCCAAACTGCCACAGGCAAATCGAGACTGGGTCGGAGTAACTGATGTTACTCTATGTGAAAGTCGCGCATTCGACTTTCCCACATCGAGGATAAGAATATATACAAAAAAAAGCAAATAATTTTTACACAATAAATTGCACAATTTACAATTTAGTAAGAAGTCCTTTCTACATTCATTGCAACACAAATTTAAAAAATTATAATTTTTTAAACCATGAGATTGAAAATGTTATTTTTACTTCTTTTTTATATAAAATTATCCTCGATGTGGAAAGGTTAACTTCGTGACCTAAACATAGAGTAACAACTGTTACTTCGAACCCAGTCTTGAGTAGTCTTTGGCAATTTAGGATATTATAGATTATAATTGCCTAATATTCATGCTGCTGATTAAGTGCTGGCTCAGCAGGAGATCGTACCGTTTATAGCGCCTTACTTAAGGGCGCAACAGCAAAAGATCAGTGGGGATCGAACCCAGGACCTCATGTAGTGTAGAAAGTAGTCTAATCACTACACCATGCTGCCAAATAATTGTTACCATTACTGACATGCTAAAAACATAAGTAATAAAAATTATATTTACCTAGTGTTTACATTTTCTTCTTTGTTAAAACACAAATCTTCTCCGTTTTGACAGTCGGCAATAAAATCATACAACAGAATTTGGGGTAAGAAGTATGGGTAATCACTTGAGCATTGAAACCCTCGATCATAGGAACTTATACAACATGTTGGATATTTGCGATTCAATATTTGGTTTCGCAAACAAATTGTTTTGTTTGGGCCGCTCATACAGAATCCTCCATAAGATCCATGTGGACATTCAAAAACTAATTCTGGTGCAAGATTTGAATATTCATCAAGGGATTCATAATCAAAATTCCTGTATTAAAATTAAAAGGGTGTAATACAAATTACCGTTCCAGATTATTGTGCATATTTTTGTACTGAAGTAACGTATGTTTTTTGCTTTTTTTATTCATGAATTTGATTTTGAAATTTTTCCTTTATTAATTTTTTTTTTGTATATATCCTTATCCTCGATATAAGAAGGTCAAATGCGCAACCTAAACATAGAGTAACATCAGTTACGCCGACCCAGTCTCGAGTTGCCTGTAACAGTTTGGGATATTATAAATATTAGTTGCCGATAATTATGCTGCTGATTAAGTGCTGGCTCAGCAGGAGTTCGTACCGTTTATAGCGCTTTACTCAAGAGCGCTACAGATTGAGATCAGTGGGAATTTAATCCATAACCCCAAGGTGGTGTAGCAAGTGTTCTTACCCCCACACCACGCTGCCCAAATTTCAATAATTCGTGAGAAATTTTAATATAAAAAAGTTTTTTTTTGTATATATCTTTATCCTCGTCGTGGGCAGTCGAATGCGCAACCTAAACACACAGCAACGTAACATTAGTTATTCTGACCCAGTCTCGAATTGCCTTTAGCAGTTTGGGATATTATATAGAATATAATTTCCCGATAATTATGCTGCTGATTAAGTGCTGGCTCAGCAGTAGTTTATACCGTTTATAGCGTCTTACTCAAGCGGCGCTACAGCATAGGAGCAAGGAGAATTTAACCCACAACCCCATGTTGGTGTAGAAAGGGTTCTTACCACCACACCATGCTGCCATGTGCTACACCGCGCTGCCCAAATTTCGTTAATGCGTAAAAAATTTAATGTAAAAAAGCTAAATATAAAAGCGGATTAAAATTAAAAAATTTGAGTATTAACTTTTTATAAAATTGAAACTCAACCATTAAATTCACGTTAAGTTTATTATAATCATAGTCAAAATAGTATTCATTTCCATAGGTGGGCACAGTTAATCGAAAAAGCAACTTCGTTAAATGGTTATTCGTTACACAATACAGTAACTTTTCTAATGTTTTTTCGTTAAATTAAACCAAGTGTAACGGAAGTTATCGTTGAACGTTAACGTTAAAATTTAATTAAAACAAACAAAGAAATTACCTTTTTTATAAAAAAAACAGTTTTTTTCTTAATCGATGTTTTAACTAGACGAAAATGGTTTAGAAGAAGTTTTTAAAACTGGCATAGGCCTAATGCCGAAATAACATTGGCCGGATAGTAATTACTTACATCGTTTAAAAATTTCAACGTTTAAACCCGATAACCGGCGATATTAAACATATATATTCCTTATATTACCATGGATTTACTTGTAAAATATTGAGTTAACGGGCTTAATTTAACGGAAGTACAATTTAACGGAAGTACAATTTAACGAAAGTTAACAGGTCCGATAACGATTTTTAAAATTAACTTAAAAGTTAACTTTTAACAAAAAATTCCACTTCGTTATTTAACGTTTAGCGCATTAACGATTTAGTGCCCACCTTTGTTCATTTCCATCAAAGGTGGGCACAGTTAACCGAGAAAGTAACTTCGTTAAGTGGTAATTCGTTACATAGTATATTAACTTCGTTAACGTTAATAAGTTAATTTAAACAAAATGTAACGGTAGTTATCGATAAACGTTAAAATTTAAATAAAACAAACAAAGAAACGACCCTATTTTAAAAAAACAGCAGTTTTTATCTTAGTTGATATTTTAACTACACGAACGTAAGTTTAAATGACGTTTTCAAAACTGCATCGTTTAAAATTTCAATACAATGTCGTCAATACATCGTTTATACGTCAGTCAATACTCGACAATACATTCTTTAAAATTGAAACGATTCAACCCAAAAAACGGCAAAATAAAACATATATACTTTTATATTACCATGGTAAACTTGTAAAAATATTAAATTAACGGATTTAATTTAACGGAAGCACAATTTAACGAAAATTAACAGATCCGTTAACGATTTTTAAAGTTAACTTAAAAGTTAAATTTTATTGAAAAATTTAACTTCGTTAATTAACGATTAACGCATTAACGGTTCAGTGCCCACCTTTGTTCATTTCCATAAACTTTCCATCCAAGTGTCAAAAGAGCAATAACCAAGTAGTAGTTCATTTTTAAAATCTAACATAACAAAAAATTCAAATTTAATTTTAAACCTTATAGTTTAGGTACAATTTTTGTTTTCAAAATAAGCAAGCAACTCTAAAGCAACTTTTTCTAACTCCCTAGACACTTGCACATATTGTCATTATATCTATGTTATGGTTTATTTATGTAATAAATTATACTGTAGGGTTTTCTTAACGTTTTAATTAAATTAATAATATTAATGGTAGGATGGTGGTTTATGGTTTATTGAATTTTGGGTTGTGGTTTGTTAATTGTATGATTTGGGGTCACCACAGGTTCTATCATAGCCTTTATTGCTAAAGTCTATGATAAACCTGACTATTTAATTAATAAATTGTTTAAGATTTAAGACTCCGTTTATCTTGAATTGCACCTAAGCTTTCTGTTTAATTTAACTTGATATTAACAAACTTTTAACTAAGGATTGCGAGTTATATTGTACATACAAATAATATAAAACAAGTACTTGATTACACTAAATGCGCAATACTAAATAAAACTAACATTACACTAAATTAATAATATGAAAATTTAAAATCCTTTTATGTAATGGCTTTTAAAGAACGTTATTAACACTACCCAACCGTAGTCGGCTTATGATAACAACTTTTTTTTATATAGCCGGCAGCGTGGTGTAGTGGTCAGAACACTTTTTACACTACATGAGGTCGTGGGTTTGGTCCCCAGTGATTCCATGCTGTAGCGCCATTTACACCTGCTGAGCTAGCACCTAATCAGCAGCTTAATTATCGGGCAATTTTATTCTATAATATCCCTGGGTTAGGGCAACAAATATTACTCTGTGTTTAAGCTGTAAAGTTAACCTTTCCAAATTAAAAATAAAAAAATACAACAAAAAAACCTATTAAATATTTAAAATACAGTTTTGAAATGTAGTTAATTTTGCTTACGAATTTTTTTTAATTTAAAATTTTTTTTTTTTATTCTTGTAAAATTAATTTTTTAGTTTACCCAATTTGTAGATGATCTCTAGTTAGAGGCTGAATCACAGAAAGACCAAAACACCTGACGAGCATTTAAAAATAAACTGAAGGTAATATATCCTTGATTTTTTACAAACTTAACATTTTTTCAACCGTGTTTTTTCTAGTCTAAAAACAAAATTTTTGATTTTTAACTTCGAAAAAAAATGTTTAAAAATTGTTTGTTTTAATTTTAAACTGTTAATTTTTTATATTTATTTATTTTTAATATGGGAAGGTTTACTTCATAACCCAAACATAGAATCTGTAACCGCAAATATTACAGATTTGTTGATTGAAGTGTTATGTTACAGAGTTTTGCAATTTTGTGAGTGATGTATATAGCATGTTAGTATGGTTGACAATGAATCACAAAATGGCTTTAAAACCTTTAAAAAATGTCTGTGGTACTTACAATTTAATTTTTTTAAATATTAGAAAATGATTAACATAAAAAATCAGGTTACTGTATTTTTTGTGTCACGTAGAAATTACCAAGCAGTGTAGTGAATGTATACAAGCTAGTACTTTCTACGTCATAACAAACAGGGCTTCCCTTTTCTTTTTTTTAATTAATTTTAATTTTTTTTTAAAGTTGTATAACTTAAAAAGTAGGTGAAATTATAAAAAGTTAAAATTATTTTTGTGTTCAGTGACACCAACTTTATTAATTTTTGAGTATAAAAATATCGCTAATATATGACTTTAAGTGTTAGCACTGCAGGATTTTATAATGTTTATTATGTCTTACTAAAGAGTGCTACATCACAGAATCAGTGGAAATTAAACTTAGGACCCTACATGGTGAAACCAGATGTTCTAACCACTACACCATGCTGCCGGTTAACTTTTTTTACCTCAGCTCTTTGCTGTTGAATCTGCATTGCTTTTGCTAAAGTTTCAATTTTGACATTGACATCATCAGTTGATGACATCACAAGAGAATTTAAGGTGAAACAGCAGAATTCAAGAACAGATAAGCACATCCTAAAAATATTTTTCAGAAAAAAAATGAAAAAAATTTTAACTTAAAAAAATTTTTTTTTTTAAATTGAAAAATTTTAAATTTTCAAAATTGTTAAAATTTAGTAATTTTTTTAGATTTTATTAAATGAGTAAATCAGCTTACAGCCCATGTTGTTGGTTTTCATTCAATTCAACACTTTGTTCCATTGCACTTTGCTGAGATCGACTTATTGACGGGATTTCAACTAAAAAAAAATTTATATATTTTTTTATCCTCAATGTGAAAAGGCCGACTTTACAGCATAAACATAAAGTAACAGTTGTTACCCAGACCCAGTCTTAAGTTAACTTTGACAGTTTAGAATAGCTTAAGTAGAACAGCCTAGTGTTCTAATTATTACACTTATACTGGCATGTATAATAGTCTCAACTTACTTTTAAAGTACTAAATTATTGTTAAAATTTTTGCTTAGAATTTAAAAAAATATTAATAAAAAAATATTTATTTTTCAAAAATCCACATTTTTTATATTTATTTATCCTCGATGTTGAATGGTCAACTTCGCAGCATACCCAAAAGTAATATTTATTAACCTTATTCAGTCTTTAGTAGGTTTTAGCAGTTTGTAATAATATTAATTACAATTGCCCGGTATTTAATAAGCTGTTTTTTTTTCATTTATAGTGCCTTACTAAATAGTGTTCTAACATAGAAGCAGTGGGGATCAAACCTATGACTTCATTATGTGAAGCTAAGTGATCTAACTATTATAAACTGCTGCCAATACAGTTTTTAGGTACTGTATTAAATCATAAAGTTAACTTTTAACATCAAAATCAATAGTGGTAAACCTTAATACAAACATATAAAAATACAGGTGAATAGCTAAAGTTTAATATAAAATTTTAACACACCTGTCATAGCTTCCTCCAAAACAAATGCTTGCAAAGTTTTTAAATTTAAATGCGAGTTTTCACCTAAAAAATTAACATTTTATATTAAGTATAAAGTGTTTTGAATTAAAAGCTTTATCAAAATATGTTGAAGAATTTACCAATGCATTTTAATAAGGATGGGCTAAAATTCAAAAAACACCGACCCAGTCTTGAGTTGCCTGTGGCAGTTTGGGATATTATATAGATTATAATTGCCCGGTAATTATGCTGTTGATTTAATTCTGGCTTAGCAGGAGTTCATTCCGTTTATAGCGCCTTACCCAAGAGCGCTACAGCATGAGGGCAGTGGGGATTGAACCCACAACTTCATGTGTGGTGTAGCAAGTGTTCTCACCACTACACAACGCTGCTGGTTCAACACTTGAAGCCACTAAAGCATGAAAAATATGAAGATTGACCTAAAGCACTGCAGCCAAGTGTTTAGACCACTACAACATGCTGCTGGCTTTATAAGTAATTTTACTAACCTTCTTTTTGATTGGCCTTTTTTGTTTCAGATTTTAAATTTTTTTTTTTTCTAAAAAACTTGAATTCTAAAAAAAAATTTTTTTTTTTTTTAGTAAATATCTTTATCCTCGATGTGGAAAAGTCGAATGCGCGACTTAAACATAGAGTAACATCAGTTACACCGACCAAGTCTCGAGTTGCCTGTGGCAGTTTGGGATATTATATAGCTTATAATTAACCGATGTTTAAGCTGCTGATTAAGTGTTGGCTCAGCAGGAGTTCATACCGTTTATAGCGCCTTACTCAAGGGCGATACAGCATGAGAGCAGTGGGGATTGAACCCACAACCTCATGGTGATGTAGCAAGTGTTCTTATCACTACACCACGCTGTCGGTTTGATAGCCTGTTACAAAACCATAAATATTCTAGAAAAAAACAAAATAAAAAATAATTTTTAAGCCAATAATTAAAATACTTTTTTCAGTTTCTTGTGATTTGCTGGTTGACGGAATATTGTCAGATTGTAAAATTTCATTTTGTTCTTTTGTAGACAATTTGTTTACTCTAAGTGAAAGTAAATGGGTTCGCACCTGACAAAATTAAAAAAAATTAAACCAAGTTTAAACCAATACCGGCAGTGTGGTATAGTAGTCAGAGCACTCTCTACACTACATGTGGTCCTGAGTTTAAACCCCACTGCTCTCATGCTGTAGCGCCCTTGAGTAATGCGCCCTTGAGTAATGCGCCCTTGAGTAATGCGCTATAAACGGTATAAACTCCTGCTGAGCCAGCACTTAATCAGCAGCATAATTACCGGGCAATTGAAGTCTCTATAATATCCCAAACTGCCACAGGCAACTCGAAACTGGGTCGGAATAACTTATGTTACTCTATGTTTAAGTCGCGCATTCGACTTTCCCACATCGAGGATAAAGATATATACAAAAAAAAATAATTATTTAACAAAATCAAAATACTAACACACAAAAAAATATCGCATATTTTAAATCCTCAAAATTCAAAGTTTTACAGTTTAAAACAGTGATTAAAATTTTACTATTTCAGTGATTAAAATTTTAGAACAGTAATTAACAGTGATTAAAATTTTTTAAAACAGTGATTAAAATTTTAGATTAAAATTTTACTATTTCATTTTTGAACTTTGTTTTACAGAAGTGTAATAAAAAAAGCATATACATAGTACATGCTGAAATCTATTATAAATCAGTTAATTAATGAGATAGAATCAAATAAAATTGCACAAAAAAAAACAAAAATTACATTTTATTTATGATTTCGAAAATATTGCAAACAAAAATTTTTTATTAATCTTATCTTGAACTTTTATATATAAGTGATTTGTAAATTTTTTATAAATAATAAAGAGTTTAAATGTCTATTGTAATCAGTACTCTTAAATTTGTGACATTTTATCGAAAATTTTTTATTTTGTAAGGAATGGCTTATCGTTGATGAAGTTGTCGAACATGGCATATGCATAGGTGGGTGCCCACTGGGGTACCATATGACCAGCTCCCTAAAAATTAAATATTATATTATATAGAAGCTTAAGTATATGTATAGTCAAAAGGATCAAGAATTTGTAGCATCCCTGAAACAATGTTCTATGGTATTAATTTCGTAATTCAAAAAAGCAATATCGTGGTATAGGACCGGCAGCGTGGTGTAGTAGTAAGAACATTTGCTACACGACATAGGGTTGTGGGTTCAATCCCCACTGCTCTTATGCTGTAGCACCCTTAAGTAAGGCGCCGTAAACAGTATGATCTTCTGCTGAGCCAGCACTTAATTAGCAGCATAATTATCGAGCAATTATAATCTATAATATTCAAAACTTTCACAGGCAACTCGAGACTGGGTCGGGGTGTCAGTTGTTTTTCCATGTTTAGGTACCGCATTTGATCTTCCCACATCGAGGATGAAAACATATATAAAAAAAACATTGATTGGACACTGACAGCAGGACATGGTGGAACATTAAGCTTCACTACATGAGGTTCGAGGTTTGATCCCTATTTTTTCATGCCAAAAAGCCTGTTATTAGGGAACTTTTAACCATACAAAAAAACAACTGGCAATTTCATTATCGGGCAATTATATTCTATAATATCCCTAACTGCCAAAGTCAACTTGAGACTGGGTCGAAGTAGCTGATGTTACTGTGTGTTTAGCTTGTGCATTCGACCTTCCCACATCGAGGATAAATAAATAGAAAACACCAAACATAAAAAAAATCAAATTTAAAAAATAAATATTTACTTACCCTTATTGTAGTGAAAGTAACTTGTTTAAATTTCTTGCGAAAACCAGCAACTTGGCCGTCAACATACCAAGGTGCCCGACTTTTCTCCAAAGGCAGTTTGAGATCGTCTACAAACCATTCATCCCCAAGAAAGTTACAAGCCATGTCCGTATCACCATTGTAGAGAAGTATTCGAAAGTCGGGTGATTTTAAAAGCGTTTGGTAATGGGAGAGCATGCTTTGATACAACGTGGTGTATTGAACAACATCACTTTAAAAAAAGGTTTTGGTTATTTTTTTGTATTTGTTTATCCTCAATGTGAAAAGAATGATGTTACATGTAAAATATAAAATAACATTTGTTACCCCAACCTAGTCTTAAATTGACTTTAGCAGTTTGGGATACTATTAAATATATATCCCAATAATTTCTGCATATTGGTTTTTGGCTTAGCAAAAGTGTGTTTATTTATAGCACCTTAATTTTTTTTTTTTTTTATCTTTATCCTCGATGTGGGAAAGTCAAATGTTCGACATAAACATAGAGTAACAGCAGTTACCCTGACCCAGTCTTAAGTTGCTTTGGGATATTAAATAAATTATAATTGGCCGATAATTAGGCTGCTGATTAAGTGCTGACTTAGCAGGAGTTCATACTGTTAATAGCGCCTTACTCAAGGACACTACAGCATGAGATCAGTGGGGATTGAACCCACGACCTCTTGGTGGTGTAGCAAGTGTTTTTACCACTACACCATGCTGCCGGTGTTTAAAGGCATTACCTAATAAAAGCAGTGGGAATCAAACCCTAGACCTCATGTAGTATAGCCAAGTGTCCTAACCCAGCACCAGTGCTTTTTAAAATTAACAAAATACGAAATAAAATTTAATAAAATTGTTCAACTAAAACCAATTCTTATTAAATAAAAAATATAATGTTAAAGTCGTAAGGAATCATAATTTACCTGCAGACTGACCATGTACCAAGAGCAGAAGGACTAATATGTAAAGCTTGTTTTACATCTGGCCTATTCAACCAAGAAGTTTGTGCAGTGGAATTAATACAAGGAGGTACGACACCAAAACCATTCTTAGTTGGGACCTAAAAAAAATGTATTTATTTCAAAAATGCCATTATGTTGTAACACCCTGAATTAGGATGTTATAATTTTTTAAACTGTCAAAGTCAACTCAAGACTGAGTTAGGGTAAGAAATGTTACTCTATGTTTAGGCTGTGAAGCCAGCCTGCTTACATTAAGGGTAAATAAACACCACATGAGGTCGTGGGTTCAATCCCCACTGCTCTCATGCTGTAGTCTTTAAGTAAGGCGTTATAAACGGTATGAACTCATGCTAAGCCAGCACTTAATCAGCAGCATAATTATTGGGCAATTATAATCCATAATATTCCAAACCGGCACAGGCAACTTAAGACTGGGTTGGGGTAATTGTTGTTACTCTATGTTTGAGTTGCACATTCGGCCTTCCCACATTGAGGATAAAATTATATATACAAAAAAAACAATGTTAAAAAAATAAATAAAAATAATATAATATCAAATGGTTTAATAAAAATAAAATAACATTTAAATGCTTTTTATTTTTAATTAATTATTAAACTAGACATATTGGCACGATTACAAAATCATGTGACATTTTATTACTTCCAAAATCACATGATCATATTACAAGTCATAACATGATTGCACAAAAATTTGATTTTTTTTACTACCACTCATTTGGGCCTTTAAATAAACCACACAATAACTGCAAACAAAGTGCAATAAATTAAAAAATGTCATTTTTATTTTTAGAATGTTTTTGTTATTGTAAACAAAAATTTATCTGCCTACTTTTTTTTTTTTTTTTTTTTGTATATATCTTTATCCTCAATGTGGGAAAGTCGAATGCGCGACTTAAACATAGAGTAACATCAGTTACTCCGACCCAGTCTCGAGTTGCCTGTGGCAGTTTGGGATAATATAGAGACTATAATTGCCCGGTAATTATGCTGCTGATTAAGTGCTGGCTCAGCAGGAGTTCATACCGTTTATAGCGCCTTACTCAAGGGCACTACAGCATGAGATGAGTGGGGATTAAACCCACGACCTCATGTGTGGTGTAGCAAGTGTTCTTACCACTACACCACGTTGCCGGTAACTTGGTTGGAAGTTAAAAAATTATAACCTATTATTACAATAATATTATTACAACAATATTTATTTATAATAATTACATACTGATTTTAAAATGGTATAGTTGTTAAACACTAGAATTTACTACATGAAGTACTTGGTTCGATTCCCACTGCTGGTTGATTTTTGGCTTAGCAGAAGTTTGTACGAATTATAACACCTTTTTTTGTATATATCTTTATCCTCGATGTGGGAAAGTCAAATGCACGACTTGAACATAGAGTAACATCAGTTAGCAGTTTGGGATATTATGGATTATAATTGCCCGATAATTATGCTGCTGATTAAATGCTGGGGTTTGTACCGTTTATAGCCCTTACTCAAGAGCGCTACAGCATAAGGTCAGTGGGGATTGAACCCACGACCCCAAGTGTGGTTACCACTACACCACCCCACCTTACTCGAAGGTGCTACAGCATGAAGGCATTGGAGATCAAACGCAGTACCTCATGTAGTATGGTAGTAATATGGTTTTACAAACTATCGTAATAATATGGTAACATGGTAATATTATAATGGTAATAAAATGTTTCCAAAAAATATGGTAATAATATGGTGTCAATATGGTGAAAATATGGTAATATAGCCATAATAGGGTCTTAAAAACTATTTTCCAAAAGCCTAACAACTTTATTTTTTTTTAATTTTATTTATAATATATGTAACTACCTTTTGTTCCATGATAAGATATTTCATAAACTTGTCCATATTTGGAAATAAGTGAGCCATATCATGTTTGTATCTCTCAAACGTTCCTTTATCTCCACCATAACAGTCCATATATAAAGCATATTCGTTTAAACCAGAGTTGTACACATATTGAAATGCTTTTGCTACCTTTAAAAAAAAATTTGAAAACAAATCAGTCAAATATATGATATTTATATTTTGTTTTTTAAAATATTTGGCATTACTACATAAGGCCCTGGGGTTGATCCTCACTGCTTTTTTTTTGTATATATCTTCCTCGATGTGGGAAAGTCGATTGCGCGACTTAAACATAGAGTAACATCAGTTACTCCAAACCATTCTCGAGTTGCCTGTGGCAGTTTGGGATATTATAGATTATAATTGCCCAGTAGTTATGTTGCTGATCAAGTGCTGGCTTAGCAGGAGTTCAAACCGTTTATAGCGCCTTACTCAAGGGTTCTACAGCACGAGATCAGTAGGGATTGAACCCACAACCTCATGTGTGGTGTAGCAAGCATTCTTACTACTACACCACGCTGCCGGTTAAACTTTTATACTGTAACATTTTTAAGTAAGACGCTGTACACAGTATGAACCCCTGCTGAGCCAAAAAATGAGCAGATTAATTATCAGACAATTATATTTAATAATATCCCAAACTGGCAAAGTCAACTCAAGACTGGGTCGGGGTAACAAATGTTACTCTATGTTTAAGTCGCGCATTAAACCTTCCCACATCGAGGATAAATATATATACCAAAGAATACATATTTATGTTTAATTTATTAAAAATAAATGAAACTGCCATTTGTGGTGTGCGGGTAAATTATCGCTGACAAATATTAGTTAAAAGTTGTGACCATTTTAAACAATTTAAATTTTGATTATTGCCAGTATTGTATAAATTAAAATTAAATAATCACTTACAGGGTCAGGACAACCGTTGGCGGTGCTGGAAAAATTACAGGCCTGTCGACTTTCTAACCCATCACAGCATTTAGTTGTCAAACTTTTCCATAAACTGAAAAAAAAAAATATTGTAAAAAATTTTAAATTTAAGGCCACTTTTAAGATATATTTATCCTCAATGAAAAAAGGTCAACTTTACAACCTTAACATAAAGTAACATTTGTTACCCCGACCCAGTCTTGAGTTGACTTTGCCAGTTTGGGATATAATTGACTAAAATTGCGCAAAATTATTTTTTTGCTTAACAGAAGTTTATACCGCATATAGTGTTTTATTTAAGGACACTACAGTCTGAAAGCAGTGGGAATCAAACCTATGACCTTATGTAGACAACCCAAGTGTTCTAACCACTACAGACTACTGTCTACTATACCACATTGCCCATAGTATAACATTATATTTTATTATATAACTTACACTTCACCGAATAGCCCATGATAATATGCAAAATAAACAAGAGAGTTATCATTATAAGAAAAACTTGAAAGACCATTTCCAATTCCCATACCCTAAAAACAAAAAAAATTATTAACTTATATAATTCATTTATAGCGCCTTACTCAAGAAAGCTAAAGTATGGAAGCAGTGGGGATTGAACCCAGGACCTCATGTTGTAATTCATGTCTTCTATAAAAGTTTTTTTGTTTATATCTTAATCCTCGATGTGGAAAGGTCGAATGTGTAACCTAAACATAGAGTAACATTAGTTACCCCGACCCAGTCTTGAGTTGCCTATGGCAGTTTGGGATATTATAGAATATAATTGCCCGATAATTATGCTGCTGATTAAGTGCTAGCTCAGCAGGAGTTCATACCGTTTATAGCACCTTACTTAAGAGTGCTACAGCATAAGTCCACTGGGGATTGAACCCAGGACCTCATGTAAAAAGTGTTCTAACCACTACACCACGCTGTCATTTTTTTAAAACTCAACAAACCTGAAAATTGATTTTAGCAGCTCCTTGCATAATTCTAACACTGAGCGTAGGAACATATATTCCTCCATAACTCTCACCAGTTACAAAAAACTTGTTAGAAGAATATTCCGGAAATTTTTTGAAAAAATCGACGATGGCATTATAGTTGTGAAGAGAAACCTATAGAAAAATTGATTATTATCCATAATTGGGCGAACTATTTAAAATACACGCAAAATTGCAAATGTACTCAAATGTGATACTTTGTATATATATATATATATATATATATTTTGTTTATATCTTTATCCTCAATGCGGAAATGTCAAATGCGTGACCTAAACATAGAGTAACATCAGTTACCCGACCCAGTCTCGAGTTGCCTGTGGCAGTTGAGATATCACAGATTATAATTGCCCGGTAATTACACTGCTGGTTAAGTGCTGGCTCAGCAGGAGTTCATATAGTTTATAGCGCCTTACTGAAGGGCGTTACAGCATGAGATCACAGGGGGTCAAACCCAGAAACTCATGTAGTGTAGGAAGTGTTCTGACCACTACACCACGCTGCTCGTTTGTAAATTGATTACTATGGGCAAATTATATAAAATCTACATATAACGAAGCTTAGTGGACAATATATAAATGTATATCTTATATAAAGGCTTAATAAATAATTAAAACTGCCATTTGTTGTGCGCAGGTATTTTATCACATGCATATATAGTTTTACGGTTCTACAATTTTAAAAAAATTCTAAAGTACATTTAGTCCAAAATTTATACCTTGTCATCATCAGTCGTCATATCACCATTGTCATCATAAGAATAACCGACACCTTCCGGAGATTCTAAGTATAACACATTTGCAATCTTGTTCCAACTGTATGGGTTAGCGAATAGTGTTTTTCCATCACTATTTACCTAAAAAAAAATTAAAAATTTTAAAGTTGTTTTTTCATGTATTTTTTTATCCTTGATGTGGAAAGGTCAACTTCACGGCCTAAACATAGGGTAACATTTGTTACTCCGACCCAGTCTCAAGTTGACTTTGGCAGTTTGGGATTCTATTGACTATAATTGCCTAATAAAAAAAACTGTTGTTTAAATATTGAATAGGCAAACGTTCATACTGTTTATATCATGTTACTTAAGAATGCTACAGCTTAAAAGCAGTAAGAATCGAACCCAACACCTAATGTAGTAAGTATACAAATACAGAAGCAGGGACGGAGAACAACGTCGACAATGTCGACCCTAAAATTTTAGTAGAATATTAGCGCGCACTTTATTTAGCTTAATATTACAAGTTTACAAATCTCATTCAGCCGACTTACCAACAAACTAGTGCCAAATAAGGTAACCTTTTTTGTTGCCATATAACAAGCATTTGTTGTAGAATAACATAGAATTTTTAATAACCAAATAACTTATAAAATAACACCGGTAGCATGCTGTAGTGGTAAGAACACTTGCTACACCACTCATGAGGTCGTGGGTTCAAACCCCACTGCTCTCATGCTGTAGCGCCCTTGAGTAAGGCGCTATAAACGATATGAACTCTTGCCGAGCCAGCACTTTATCAGCAGCATAATTATCGGGCAATTATAATCTATAATATCACAAACTTCCACAGTCAACTTGAGACTAGGTCGGAGTAACTGATGTTAATCTATGTTTAAGTCGCGCATTCAACTTTCCCACATCAAGGATAAATATACATACAAAAAAAAACTTAGCCTTTTTTAGTCTGATTAACGAAGTTGCTGGTGGTACAACGTCAATATTTTTTGCGCATTGCATTTATATTATTAACTACATGGTCGTTGTTTGTTCGTCTGGTTAAAAATAACCAGTGCTATAACAGAAAACTATGTGGTAGGGAAAACAAATCGTAAAACTAGGGTAGACAACACACGAAAATTTGCGCGCTATAATGTCCACCCTGTTTTCGGAACCTAGATTGCCTCCATTTTTTTTTTACACTTTTTAATTTTATACAACAATTTTTACATGCAATGGGCCATTTTCTGATAAAAATCCATCCAGTGAGCTACAGCCTGGCCCTCCATTCAGCCATTACACCACAGGATCATTTGCAGGATTGCTTTGAGATTCAACAAACCTAAAAAATACAAAAAAAACATATATAAGTGTTTTTTTTTTATTCTTATTGTAAGAAGATCGACTTAACTGCTTAAATATTAAAATTGCTTTAACTTAACCTTAATGATAATATATGGATATTGTTATAGTGAGGTTCTGAGTTTGATCCCCACTGCTTTCATGTTGTTGTGCAATTAAATAAGGCACTATAAATAGTATAAACACCTGCTGAGCCAAAAATAATTAAGCAATTATAGTCAATAATATCCCAACCGTTACCCTGACCCAGTTCTAAGTTGCGTTTGGCAGTTTGGATATTATAAATAATAATTTCCGCTAATTAAGCTGCTGATTAGGTATTGGCTTAGCAGAAATTGATAGCGTTTAAAGCGCCTTAGCCAAGGGCACTACCTACATCATAAGAGCAGTGGAGATCAAACCCAAAACCTTAAGTAGTAAAACAAAGTGTTTTAACTACTACACTATGCTGGCGATCTAAAATGCTAAATTCTACTGGTATATAAAAACATTTGGAAATTAGTTATTAAACCGACAGCGTGGTGTAGTGGTAAGAACACTTGCTACACCACACATGAGGTCTTTGGTTTAATCCCCACTGATCCCATGCTGTAGTGCCCTTGAGTAGATGCTATAAACGGTATAAACTCCTGCTGAGCCAGCACTTAATCAGCAGTATAATTATTGGGCAATTATAATTTGTAATATCCCAATCTGCCACAGGCAACTCAAAACTGGGTCGGAGTAACTGATGTTACCCTATGTTTAAGTCGCGCATTCGACTTTCCCACATTGAAGATAAAGATATATACAAAAAAACATGATTAACTACCAGTAATGAAAATGCTTAGAAGATGTAGCATCAAGATAACCGGAATATTGTTTAAAACTTGTCATAGTTGACAAGCCCGGTAAACTCTTCACTTCATCTTCGGCAGGAGCTCCAAAAGTTAAAGTAATTACCAAACTTAAGATTAATAATTGTAACATGATTTTAGAAAACAAACTGAATAAATCTTAAAAATATGTCATTAAATATATCATTAAAAATATATTATTTTATTAAAGTATATTATTAGGTTATTAAAATAATATTAGTATTAAAATACAATAATTCCTATTAAAAATACAGATAATAAGAGCATTATGGTCTAATGGTTTTAAATCAACTGATCACTTTATGTTGTTTTAAAATATATACATATATCCTTGATGTGGAAAGGTCGAATGCGCTACCTAAACATAGAGTAACATCAGTTACTTCGACCTAGTCTTAAATTGCCTTTAGCAGTTTGGGATATTATATAGATTATAATTGCCTGATAATTATGCTGCTGATTAAGTGCCGGCTTTGCAAGAGTTAATACCGTTTATAGCATAAGAGCAGTGGGGATTAAACCCACAACCTCATGTGGTGTAGCAAGTGTTCTTACCACTACACCACACTGCCATCCAGTCTGGAAAGTAGGGCAGCGTGCACGCACAAGATTTTTTCTCTTTGAAAAAAATGCACGCCTGAAATTGTTTTTTCTGCACGCCTGGCTTTAAAAGTAAATGCAAAATTAAGGTAAACATGCTAACATAAATCACGCGTGCATGCGTAGCCCGGAAATTTTAATATGCATGCACGTGCAGTCACGCCAATTTTTACGCTTGCACGCACAAGATCTCGTCGAAAACTGCCCTACTTTCCAGACTAGCTGCCGATGGCGAGATATTTATATTTACTTATATATATACTCAAGCTCTATGAACCTTTACCCTAACTTAATATTTACCATACATCCAATAATGAATTATTATTATTTTAAATTCCTGATAATAAATATATATTTTCTTGTTACTTTCATCTTACATTTCTAGAAAAGGGTAATTCTGAAATGATTTAAGTTGAGGTATAAGGTTTAATAAAAAAAACACCGACAACACTTCCTAATAGAAGAATAGGCCAAAATTCAGTTAACAAAATTTTGTACAAGAATAAAAAAAAGAGTTTCGATTTTACGATACTGGTTTTTAAATTTCTAGTAACGATTCAAATTTTTGCCATCACCAATCATTACATTCCGTTAAACAAGATACTAAACATTGTCAGACTGTCTGCAAAGAATTGCCGTGTTAATTAAATTTATGGCGAGCTTGTATTTTGCAAAAACTTTTTAATTTTTGCCTTTTTTTTATTCATTACACAAAGATCGCGAGATTGTTGGGACTTCCCGGTTTTGCAGCAATTTAACTCGCTACAGCGAGTAAACCAAATGCCCGAAACGGCATTTTACCAACAATTTAGAATTAGTTAAATACCATTATAAAGGATGTAGTCGATATACGAAAGACGTTTTTTTTTGTGTTATGTTTATCGCTATGTATGTAACCTAGAAACCAGATTTTGTAGTGTGTACGTGTAATACCGTTTTGTATATGTGTAGTGTAACTTTCGGGATAATTATGTGATGAACGTACTTGATTAATAAATAGATGTTGTCTGTAGATTCAGTTTGCTATTTTTGACCATTTTTAACGGGTCTTAAACCCCATTTTAGACATTAGAGACTTATACTTTATACGTTATTGCCATATTATTTTGATAAGAGCACCCTTAGGAGTCGATACTTTTTATGATTAGATTTTTCTTGACCTCAGTCCCTACACACCCGTTATGCGGTTCTTCTGTCCGAATATATTTATTATTTTAGTTTAATGATAGCGAAGCTTGGACAATTTTGCTTCCATATTTTTAAATTCATTTTTTAAGTATGATTTCAAGACATTATTTAATCCTAAAAATCTTTTAAAATTGGGACTTATAAGTTTGATTATACATAAAAACAACTTTAAAATGCAAGACTTAAAATCCTATAAAAAAACAACAAAAATGCAAAGCACAAAATTTTTGTTATAGTGAGATTTAAAGCAACTAAAATAAAGCGCTAAAACATAAAAGCGACAATAATTGCTATAAAAGAATAAAGAAAAATGTAAAATTTATCTAAAGCATAGTTGATTACAAAAAAATATTTGAAAAATAGATACAAATTTATAAAAATATAAAATAAGTCAAAAAATAAGTACTGTTTTGGTATAGAAAATAACGAATTAAAAAATACTGCAAAATAATGACCCAAAAACAAAGAAATTTAATGGGTAATTATCTGTTTAAAACTATGAACAATATTTATGACACCTTTATTGTGTTTTAAAACGTTTAGAAAATTTTTACATTAAAACAATAAATGTTTCACAAAAACTAGCACTTAAGTTTCTTTTAAAAAAATTGTACGTTTATCTACAAAGTGTACAAACGATAAGTTTTAACTAAGATATACCAAACCCCAATCCATCGACCCGTTGATAAGTTTAATGTCAATTTCCCTTTTTGTTGATCTAAAAATTTTGTTTTTTTGCAAGAACAGATATCTGGTTAGCACTGCAGGCAGTTAATTTGTGAAAAATAATTAAACAAAACAAGTATATGTTGATGGTAATAAACCTTATCACTTGCAAACTAGCCCTCTTTTCTTACCCACAACCAGTTGTGCCAAAATGCAATAACATACATAAAGATTAGCATGTTTATTTAACAAAAACATTAAAGTGCTAGATTATTATTATTAAAAGCTTTTTTTATGTTACCTTGATGTGAAAGTATGCTTGATACTAAGCCATCGTTGTTGCCCTCTAGCGGACCTTCGTTCGCCTGTGCTCCTTTCACAAATCCCGTGCGGTGGCGCTGTGGAGCAGAAACACCTAAATCACGACAGGTGTTTCAAGTTGATTTTTGTAAAACAATATTGTGTAAATGGGTCGTGTTTTTTGACCTTTCGTAATGTGGGTTGAACCAGAACCTTTTTTTAACCAGTACGCTATACTACCGTATATGCTAACATTATTAATATTACAAAGACATTAAGCTAGCCCACTAGCCCACTTTCAAAGGCCTAATGTAATAAGGGGTCATATCTTACCATACAAGCTAGCCCCTTACAACGTACCAAATTTCCAACTAATTAACCAGCCTTCAACAATAGTTTAATTATTAACTTTCTTAATAGTATGAGGCTTGACATGCAAAATAATAAACAATGAGAATATGTTATTGAATTGTCTGTGTTCTAAAAATGGCAATGCCATTAAGTAGACTTTATATTAAATTAGAACATCTACAAATATACACATTGAAACTTAGTGGATGATATTTTGTTTTGTATATATTTTTATCCTCAATGTGGGAAAGTCAAATGCGCGACTTAAACATAGAGTAACATCAGTTACTCCGACCCAGTCTCAAGTTGCCTGTGGCAGTTTAGGATATTATAGAATATAATTGCCCGATAATTATGCTGCTGATTAAGTGCTGGCTCAGCAGGAGTTCATACCGTTTATATCGCCTTACTCATGGGCGCTACAGCATGAGATCAGTGGGGATTGAACTGTAGGGACTGAGGATAAAAAAATCTAATCATAAAAGTATTGACTCCTAAGGGTGCTCTTATTCGAATATAAATGCATTGATGTATAAAGTATAAGTCTCTAATGTCTAAAACAGGGTTTAAGACCCGTTAAAAATGGTCAAAAATAGCAAACTGAATCTACAGACAACATCTATTTATTAATCAAGCACGTACATCACATAATTATCCCGAAAGTTACATTACACATATACAAAAATGGTATTACACGTACACACTACAAAATCTGGTTTCTAGGTTACATACCTAGCGATAAACATAATTACGAGTACATTACACACACAAAAAACGTTTTCCGTATATCGACTACATCCTTTATTACGACTGAACAGAAAATTAGGCACAGCTTTCACTGGCTCTACATAACAAATAGCGACAATGTTTACAAGGGCACGCGAAAAATATACAATTGGACCATGTTCAATATAATAACGATTAAATTTAGAGCGTGTAACTGCCTTATGGGCGTTAGACTTGTCCTTGAATAAAGGTTAATTTGTTGGTCCCCTTTATAACCTGTATATATTTAAATATACATAAATACAGCCTCTATGAGTTTTTTCATATCAATAAGTCTTTTGTACGGTGTTTAAACCGCACGGGATGGTAGCGAGTTTGCACTGTTTCGGTTCGCCGAACGAAAGTTATTATTGCGCCTGTGAAAATGGGTTTCTTACGTATTTCTTTTGTTTGTTGAATCAATATCAGTTGATTCTGGTTAATAATGTTCTGTTTTTGGTACCCCAGTGGCCAACGCTGTATTTTATTGTCCAAGGCCACCAACAGGTCATACGGTTTTCTCGTCGTTCGGTGTGAACCGGCATCAAGTCTGGTTTGAGGCTAGGAAAGCCTTGGCATTAGAATTGATGGAGATGTTAAGCGCTTTTTTATATTAATTCATTAATTAAAATTTCTGAATAAAAAATGACAACAACATAAATTATATATACAAATACCACATCCAACACTTTGTTTATTTACACTTTTAAAGTTTGGTTTCATTTGTTTTGTTCCTTGAATTTGAACTTTCTTGATTGTTATTTTGTTAATTCGTTCTAGCAAAAATCGATTTGATTCTGGCCCAAGCTTTATCTAGCACATTGGAGTACAAAAGTGGGTTGAGTGAGCTGTTAATCGGAAAGAGAATAATAGCAGAAAACGCATAAGCAGAATCAGAAATGTAAACTCCTGAGATTTTTAAGAAAGCCATAATACAAATAGGAACCCAACAACAAAAATCTGTGAACACCAATCTCATAATCTTCTTTTGCATGACTAAAAATAAATATAAATTTCGTTAGTGAATACTATTTAAATATTGTGTAATAAATGCACAGTATTATTTTTTGTATATATCTTTATTCTTGATGTGAAAAGTCAACTTTAACCGGTTGCGTGGTGTAGTGGTAAGAACACTTGCTATACCACACATGAGGTCGTGGGTTTAATCCCCACTAATCTCATGCTGTAGCGCCCTTGAGTAAGGCGCTATAAACGGTATGAACTCCTGCTGAGCCAGCACTCAATCAGCAGTATAATTACCGGGCAATTATAATCTATAATTTCCCAAGCTGCCACAGGCAACTCGAGACTGGGTCGAAGTAACTGATGTTACTCTATGTTTAAGTCGCACATTTGACTTTCCCACATTGAAAATAAAGATATATACAAAAAAAAACTTTACAACCTAAACATAGATTAACAAACGTTACTCCAACTCAATTTCGAGTTGCCTTCGGCAGTTAAAATATTATTGATTATAATTGCCCGATATTTAAGCTGCTGGTTTATTGACTTAACTGGAATTTATACCGTTTATAGCACCTTACATTTTTTTTTGTATATATCTTTATCCTCGATGTGGGAAAGTCGAATGCGCGACTTAAACATAGAGTAACATTAGTTACTCCGACCCAGTCTCAAGTTGCCTGTTGCAGTTTGGGGTATTATATAGATTATAATTGGCCGATAATTATGCTGCTGATTAAGTGCTGGCTCAGCAGGAGATCATACCATTTATAGCGCCTTACTCAAGAGCGCTACAGCATTAGATCAGTGGGGATTGAACCCATCACCTCATGTGTAGTGTAGCAAGTGTTCTTACCACTACACAACGCTGCCGGTATATTACTTACTTCTTTTTTTTAATTCCCTTTGAGCAATAGCATTATCATTTGTAAGTTGTAGGTTCCTGCTTCCTTGTGAATGTTTGTAAATTACAACATAAGCAACAAAAATGTAAAAAAAGGTTGCAAAGTTGAAAGTCATAACAGCAATGGAAAACTGCCAAGAAAGATCTTGTTTAGTTACAAAAATCTTCGGCATACACACACTTTGAGAGCTATAATATCTAAAAAAAAATTTAATAATAATTTTAAATGTTTTTTTTTTCCAGAATTATTACATGTTTTTTTTTTGTAAAACCTACCCAAAATACTTTGATATTTGGTGGGATAAATCTGGAAACCTCTTCATTTGAATGTCTTGTAATTCTGACCATGTTTTTGCAAACTTAATTTGATCAATAATCAAAGGCGATAAGTTTAAATATTCTTCAGTTACATTTGCAGGGTAAATTTCAGTTCGAAGAATAAGAAAGTTTTGAAAATCTAAATCAATTACATTAATGTTACAAAAAGTTGATATTTTAACTAAAAAATAAACTTTAAACTAAGTTAGGGTTCACACTGTCAGCTTGGTGTAGTGGTCAGAACAATTTCTTGGGTTCAATTCCCAGTGATCTCATGCTGTAGCGTTCTTAAGAAAGGTGCCATTAACGAAATAAAATCCTGCCGAGCCAGCACTTAATCAGCAGCTCAATAATAAGATAATCTATAATATTCTAAAGTGCCACAAACAACTTAAGACAGGGTCGTAGTAAATGATGTTACTTTATTCTTTATTTATTTTTTTTGTATATAAATTTATCCTCGATGTGGGAAAGTCGAATGCGCAACTTAAACATAAAGTAACATCAGTTACTCCGACCCAGTCTCGAGTTGCCTGTGGCAGTTTGGGATATTATAGATTATAATTGGCCAATAATTATACTGCTGATTAAGTGCTGGTTTAGCAGGTGTTTATACCGTTTATAGCGCCTTACTCAAGGACGCTACAGCATGAGATCAGTGGGCATTGAACCCACGACCTTATGTGTGGTGTAGCAAGTGTTCTAATCACAACACCACACTACCGTTAAAGATTAGGTCGCACATTCGACCTTTCCATATCGAAGATGAAGATGTATACAAAAAAAACATTAGGAATAAATTTGAAAAATTTTATATTTAAAAATAAATAAAAAAACAAAAATGTTTTAAACTTGACCTTTAAAGCCAACTTCAGTTGAGTTAAAGAAAGGACTTTTAGTACGGAAATTAACTTCTGGAGTAAACATGGTTTGAAAGGCATTCGCAAGTGGTATAAATGCAAGCACAGCAGAAAAACACCAAGTCAACAAAACTGCAACAACTACATGTCTTGTTTTAGGAAAATGCAAAGATGCAAAAGGCTAAAAAAATGTTTTTTTCAGTCTGATAATTTCAATTTATTGCCTGCATGGTGTTGTAGTGGTCAGAACACTTGCTACAGTACATGAAGTCTGGTGTTCGATCCCCACTGTCCTCATGCTGTAGACGACAGTATGAACCCCTGCTAAGCCGACACTTAATCAGCCGCACAATTATTAAGCGATTATTATCTATAATATTAAACTGCCAAAGTCGACTCGAGACTGGGTCAGGGTAACTGACGCTACTCTAGGTTTAGGTAGGTCGAAAGTCGACCTTTCCACATCTAGGATAGACATATATAAAAAAAACTTAACCTTTTGTTACGATTTACCTTTAAAATACAAAAAAGACGATAGGATGTCAATAAAGCCATTGTAACTACTGAAGTCTCGCTTGACAACACAATAAGAATACCCAAGACAGTACACAAGGTGCTAGATCTCCATATTCGACTATATGCACAATATCGATCTAAAAAATCATAAAACTTTCTTTAAAATAAGTAAAGTTGTAAAAAAATTCTGTTTATATAAGTTATATATCATTTTTTTGTTTATTTTCTTGTATATATCTTTATCCTCGATGTGGAAAAGTCAAATGCGCAACTTAAACATAGAGTAACATAAATTTCTCCGACCCAGTCTCGAGTTGCCTGTGGCAGTTTGGGATATTATAGACTATAATTGTCCAATAATTATACTGCTGATTAAGTGCTGGCTCAGCAGGAGTTCATACCGTTTATAGCGCCTTACTAAAGGGCGCTACAGCATGATATCGGTGGGGATTAAACCCACGACCTCATGTGTGGTGTAGCAAGTGTTCTTACCACTACACCACGCTGCCGGTTATTCACCTACATACCTTGATAATACACCCCAACAATGGCGAGACATACTAAATATAATCCCATAAGAAAATCAGCAACTGCCAAGTTTATAACAAATATTTCGTTTGCAGATATAGATTTAGATGCTTCATTTCTTATACTCTTTATGATTCCGCCAATTACAGCCTAAATTTTTTTTATATGTATTTATTCTCAATGTGGAAAGGTTTACTTTATGACCTAAACATAGAGTAACATCAGTTACCCAGACCCAGTCTTGAGGTGCCTTTGGCAGTTTGGGATAATATAAATTATAATTGCCTGCTGATTAAGTATTTGGTTACCAGAAGTTTATACTCTTTATAAAGCCCTACTCAAGAGCATGAGAGCAACTGGGATTGAACCCAGGGCCTGATGTAGTAAAGGCAAGTGTTCTAACGAATGCATTAAGCTGCCGGTTGCACAATGCCGCATTAACATTACAACATATGGCCGGGGTTTGGTGACCATGCCATAACATACTTAAAATCTTTATGTAAACATTAATACTTTTGGCATGTTTTAAATCATTAAATTGATTTTTAAATCATTAAAGTTATTTTTTCCCGTCGCATTGTTGTAATATTAATTGTTTATCGTATTTATTATTTACTTTTATCAATGCGCGTAAAACGAAAAGAAAAATTAAAAAAATGGGCATTAGGAATAAAAAAATCAGTAAAAATTAAAAAGTATTCTTGTTCAAAAGATTTTACCAAATTTCCACAGATAGCAAAAATTCCCATAAACCAAATTCCAAAATATCTTAAAATATTATTTCCGATAAGATTTTGGGTTGATGAAATGATATCTTGTTTTGAAGGGCATTCATCTGTTCCATCTTTACAGTCAAAAACACCGTTCCCTACCTGTTTAATTACAACTTATTATTTAATCAACATAACTAGAAAAAGTGAGTTTTGAAGACAGATTAGAAGACTGTCGTAAACTACCGGCAGCATGGTGTAGTGGTCAGAACGGGGACCAGAAGCTTCGGCCGTGAGAAGCTTCGGCCAGAAGGTTCAGCCTGCAAAAAACGCTGGGGGGTCGGTGACGAAATTGC
This sequence comes from Corella eumyota, assembly GCF_963082875.1. Classification (NCBI taxonomy): domain Eukaryota; kingdom Metazoa; phylum Chordata; class Ascidiacea; order Phlebobranchia; family Corellidae; genus Corella; species Corella eumyota. The sequence goes on from NC_137496.1 coordinate 9,971,347, forward strand.
CGCGTAAAATGTCAGCTTAAGACCATATTTTACTCCACGCTGCCGGTTAAGAAGTTGACCTTCCCACATCGAGAATTAAGATATATATAATAAAAAAAAAAAAATACTCAATAAATTTAAGTTATTAAACTAACTTTTTGTCTTGGTACAAACAATGGAATTTTATTTTCACAATAAAATCTGCCATCATTGGTGCAACTTATTTCATCAGATTGATTAACACAGTTTATTATTCCATCGCAAACTTCTTGTTGACTAATAGACACCTACAAAAAAAAGTCTTATACCATGAGGTCTCAGAATTTCGACATATTTGATCATATAAAATCACTGGCAGCGTAGTGTAGTGGTCAGAGCATTTACACCACTACATTTTTTAAGGTCTTAGGTTCAATCCCCAATGCTTTCATGCTGTAGCGCCCTTCTAGTAAGGCACAATAAACCTGATAAACTCCAACTGAGCTAGCACTTAATCAGCAGCAAAATTATCAGCCAATTATATTTTATAATATTCCAAACTGCCATACCAACTTGAGACTGGGTGAGAGTAACGGTAGTTAATCTATGTTAAGGTCGTGAAGTCGACCTTTCCACATCAAATATAATTTATACAAAAAAAGGCTTACCCTATATCATTTGTCTGACAAAAAAAACGTTTTCTATCATGGCACAATTTTAAATTTTCATCATCCTTTTGATAATCGTCAACAAAATCTTCATAATGGTCGGAAATCACAATGTTATACAAAGACTCTATTTTTCCATTGCAACATTTTGCTACACCCTGTTTCTGAAGGTCCACGCAACAATTAGTTTGATTGTATGCAATTGAAGACATATTACAAGACTTTAAATTGGCATTAAAAACAGACATTCTAAAAAAATGTTTTTTATATTTTTATTCTCGATATGGAAAAGTCGAATGCGCGACTTAAACATAGAGTATCATCAGTAACTCGGACCCAGTCTTAAGTTGCCTGTGGCAGTTTGGGATAATATAGATTATGATTAAGTACTGGCTCAGCAGGAGTTTATACCGTTTATAGCGCCCTACTCAAGGGCGCTACAGCATAAAATCTCTGGAAATTAAACCCACAACCTCATGTGTGATGTAGCAAGTGTTCTTACCACTACACCACCCTGCCGATGCACTACACCACACAGGATAAAATCAGATTTAAAAAATAAAATATTATTTTTGTACATTATTTATAGGATAAAAAATAAAAGTGTAGTTTTATAACGACCATAATTTTACCTGATGTACTCATCATCTATAGGGCACTGATTTAAATGTTGTATATTTCTATAACATTGGGGACTGCATTCGTCATCAAAAAGTACGCAATCTGGAAAACCATCGCAGAATGTACCAATTTTAACGTCACATTTATCGTAAATTTCACACCTACAACCAAATTGTTTTATTTTACTTTTTTTTTGTATATATCTTTATCCTCGATGTGGAAAAGTCGATTGCGCGACTCAAACATAGAGTAACATAAGTTACTCCGACCCAGTCTCAAGTTGCCAGTGGCAGTTTGGGATATTATAGAGACTATAAATGCCCGGTAATTATGCTGCTGATTAAGTGCTGGCTCAGCAGGGGTTCATACCGTTTATAGCGCCTTACTCAAAGGCGCTACAGCATGAGATTAGTGGGGATTGGACCCACGACCTCATGTGTGGTGTAACAAGTGTTTTTACCGCTACACCACGCTGCCGGTTGAAATTGTTTTATTTTACCTTTTTAATGAATAATTCTTGTTTTTATCTTAAGTTTGACTTTACTAATTTTTTTTAAATATATCTTTATCCTCGATGTGGAAAGGTCGACTTCACAACCTAAAGGTAGAGTAACATTAGTTACCCCAACCTAGTCATGAATTGCCTTTGGCAGTTTGGGATATTATAGATTATAATTGTTTGATAATTTAGTGCTGGCTTAGCATGAGAACATTGGGGATAGAACCCAGGACCTTATGTAATGTAGTAGTGTTCTAACTAATACATTACCTGCTGTTTTTTTTTACCTTTTAATAAAAAATCCGTGGTAAAAACACTTGCCAAACCACCATAAGGTCGTTGGTTCAATCCCCACTGCTTAAGTAAGGCGTTATAAATGGTTTAAACTCCTGCTAAGCCAGCACTTAATCAGCAGCATAGTTACCCAACCTTCCCACATCGAGGATAAAGATATATACAACAAAAAAAGAAGAAAAAATTGTTTAAGTCTCAAAATTCACAATTTTTTTAAAATTGCTAAACACTTAATAAAAACTCCACCTGCATTTTTGTCCTTGTTTTAAAGCTCCAGTACACAACACCGGAGAATGGCAAAACTGAGGACTAAACATAGCATGAAAAGTAATCAAATTAAAAAAAAAACTAAAAGTTTTGAAACAAATAGGTATTATAATGTTTTGTATCTTACATGTGGTTTATACAATCATGTTTTTTGTTTTTATGTAAATTTGTCTTTGTTGTGGAAAGGCTGACATCACAGCTTAGACATAAAGTAACATTAGTTACCCCGTCCCAGTCTTAAGTTGCCTTACACAAGGGCACTACAGCATAAAAGCAGCGGGATCGAGCCCAGATATAAACTCCTCCTGAGCCAACACTTAATTAGTAGCTTAATTATCGGGCAATAATATCCCAAACTGGCAAAACTCAACTCCAGACTGAGTCAGGGTAACGATGTTACTGTATGTTTATGTCGTGAAATCAATCTTTCCACACCAGGGATAAAAATATATATAAAAAAATACTGTAAAAAAATAAATTACTTTTCATCCATTTGATTTTCACAATCCACATACCCATTACAGACACTTGTTTTGTTCACACAAGTTGTATTATCACATACGATTTCCCCAGCTTTACAGATGTTGTTTTTTATACTGTAAAAAAATAACAAAAATATTAAAATACTTTCAGTCAGGTTTTAAATGCAACATGATGTTCTGGGTTCCCAAATGTTAAAAATTTTGAATTTCTTTTCGTAAAATTGGTTATGCGATATTGCCAGATTATATCCAGCACCATGGGGTTGTGGTAGGAACACTTGCTACACCATTCATTAGGTCGTGGGTTCAATCCCCACTGATCTCATGCTGTAGCGCTTTTGAGTAAGGCGCTATAAACGGTATGAACTCCTGCTGAGACAACACTTAATCAGCAGCATAATTACTGGGCAATTATAATCTATATAATATCCCAAACTGCCACAGGCAACTCGAGACTGGGTCGGAGTAACTGATGTTACTCTATGTGAAAGTCGCACATTCGACTTTCCCACATCGAGGATAAAATATATATACAAAAAAAAAGCAAATATATACAAAAAAAGCAGAAAATGTTATTTTTACTTCTTTTTTATATAAAATTATCCTCGATGTGGAAAGGTTAACTTCGTGACCTAAACATAGAGTAACAACTGTTACTTCGAACCCAGTCTTGAGAAGTCTTTGGCAATTTGGGATATTATAGATTATAATTTCCTGATATTCATGCTGTTGATTAAGTGCTGGCTCAGCAGGAGATCGTACCGTTTATAGCGGCTTACTTAAGGGCGCAACAGCAAAAGATCAGTGGGGATCGAACCCAGGACCTCATGTAGTGTAGAAAGTAGTCTGATCACTACACCATGCTGCCAAAAAATTGTTACCTTTACTGACATGTTAAAAACATAAGTAATAAAAATTATATTTACCTAGTGTTTACATTTTCTTCTTTGTTAAAACACAAATCTTCTCCGTTTTGACAGTCGGCAATAAAATCATACAACAGAATTTGGGGTAAGAAGTATGGGTAATCACTTGAGCATTGAAACTCTCGATCATAGGAACTTATACAACATGTTCGATAAAAGCCTTCGTATATTTGGTTTCGCAAACAAATTGTTTTGTTTGGGCCGCTCTTACATAAAATTGCATCAGATCGATATGGACATTCAAAAAATAATTCTGGATGAAGATTTGAATATTCATCAAGGGTTTCATAATCATAAAACCTGTATTAAAATTAAAAGGGTGTAATACAAATTACCGTTCTAGATTATTGTGCATATTTTTGTACTGAAGTAACGTATGTTTTTTGCTTTTTTTATTCATGAATTTGATTTTGAAATTTTTCCTTTATTAATTTTTTTTTTGTATATATCTTTATCCTCGATATAAGAAGGTCGAATGCGCAACCTAAACATAGAGTAACATCAGTTACTCCGACCCAGTCTCGAGTTGCCTGTGACAGTTTGGGATATTATATATATTAGTTGCCGATAATTATGCTGCTGATTAAGTGCTGGCTCAGCAGGAGTTCGTACCGTTTATAGCGCTTTACTCAAGAGCGCTACAGATTGAGATCAGTGGGAATTTAACCCACAACCCCAAGGTGGTGTAGCAAGTGTTCTTACCCCCACACCACGCTGCCGTGTGCTACACCACGCTGCCCAAATTTCATTAATTCGTGAAAAATTTAAATATAAAAACGTTTTTTTTTTGGATATATCTTTATCCTCGTCGTGGGAAGTCGAATGCGCAACTTAAACACATAGCAACGTAACATTAGTTATTCTGACCCAGTCTCGAGTTGCCTTTAGCAGTTTGGGATATTATATAGAATATAATTTCCCGATAATTATGCTGCTGATTAGGTGCTGGCTCAGCAGTAGTTTATACCGTCTATAGCGTCTTCTTCGAGGGCGCTACAGCATAGGAGCAGTGGGAATTTTACCCACAACCCGATGGTGGTGTAGAAAGGGTTCTTACCACTACACCACGCTGCCCAAATTTCGTTAATGCGTAAAAAATTAAATGTAAAAAAGCTAAATATAAAAGCGGATTAAAAATAAAAAATTTTAAGTATTAACTTTTTATAAAATTGAAACTCAACCATTAAATTCATACTTTGAAATGTCAATTTTACTAAAATCATAGTCAAAATCATTCCCATAAACTTTCCATCCAAGTGTCAAAAGAGCAATAACCAAGTAGTAGTTCATTTTTAAACTCTAACATAACAAAAAATTTAAATTTAATTTTAAACCTTATAGTTTAGGTACAATTTTTGTTTTCAAAATAAGCAAGCAACTCTAAAGCAACTTTTTCTAACTCCCTAGACACTTGCACATATTGTCATTATATCTATGTTATGGTTTATTTATGTAATAAATTATACTGTAGGGTTTTCTTAACGTTTTAATTAAATTAATAATATTAATAGTAGGATGGTGGTTCATGGTTTATTGAATTTTGGGTTGTGGTTTGTTAATTGTATGATTTGTGGTCACCACAGGCTCTATCATAGCCTTTATTGCTAAAGTCTATAATAAACCTGACTATTTAATTAATAAATTGTTTAAGATTTAAGACTCCGTTTATCTTGAATTGCACCTAAGCTTTCTGTTTAATTTAACTTGATATTAACAAACTTTTAACTAAGGATTGCAAGTTATATTGTACATACAAATAATATAAAACAAGTACTTGATTACACTAAATGCGCAATACTAAATAAAACTAACATTACACTAAATTAATAATATGAAAATTTAAAATCCTTTTATGTATTGGCTTTTAAAGAACGTTGTTAACACTACCCAACCGTAGTCGGCTTATCATAACAACTTTTTTTTATATAGCCGGCAGCGTGGTGTAGTGGTCAGAACACTTTTTACACTACATGAGGTCGTGGGTTCGATCCCCAGTGATTCCATGCTGTAGCGCCATTTACACCTGCTGAGCTAGCACCTAATCAGCAGCTTATTTATCGGGCAATTTTATTCTATAATATCCCTGGGTTAGGGCAATAAATATTACTCTGTGTTTAAGCTGTAAAGTTAACCTTTCCAAATTAAAAATAAAAAAAAACAACAAAATAACCTATTAAATATTGAAAATACAGTTTTGAAATGTAGTTAATTTTGCTTACGAATTTTTATTAATTTAAAAAAATTTTTTTTTATTCTTGTAAAATTAATTTTTTAGTTTTCCCAATTTGTAGATGATCTCTTGTTAGAGCCTGAATCACAGAAAGACCAAAACACCTGACGAGCATTTAAAAATAAACTGAAGGTAATATATCCTTGATTTTTTACAAACTTAACATTTTTTAACCGTGTTTTTTCTAGTCTAAAAACAAAATTTTTGATTTTTAACTTCGAAAAAAAATGTTTAAAAATTGTTTGTTTTAATTTTAAACTGTTAATTTTTTATATTTATTTATTTTTAATATGGGAAGGTTTACTTCATAACCCAAACATAGAATAACATCTGTAACCGCAAATATTACAGATTTGTTGATTAAAGTGTTATGTTACAGAGTTTTGCAATTTTGTGAGTGATGTATATAGCATGTTAGTATGGTTGACACTGAATCACCAAATGGCTTTAAAACCTTTAAAAAATGTCTGTGGTACTTACAATTTAATTTTCAAAAATACTGAAAAATGATTAATAAAAAAATCAGGTTACTGTATTTTTTGTGTCACGTAGAAAGTACTAAGTAGCGTAGTGAATGTATACAAGCTAGTACTTTCTACGTCATCACAAACAGGGCTTCTTTTTTCTTTTTTTTAATTAATTTTAATTTTTTTTTAAAGTTGTATAACTTAAAAAGTAGGTAAAATTATAAAAAGTTAAAATTTTTTTTGTGTTCTGTTACACCAACTTTATTAATTTTTGAATAAAAAAATATTGCTAATATATGACTTTAAGTGTTAGCACTGCAGGATTTTATAATGTTTATAATGTCTTATTAAATAATGCTACATCACAGAATCAGTGGGAATTAAACTTAGGACCCTACGTGGTGAAACCAGGTGTTCTAACCACTACACCACGCTGCCGGTTAAATTTTCTTTACCTCAGCCCTTTCTTGTTGAATCTGCATAGCTTTTGCCAAAGTTTCAATTTTGACATTGACATCATCAGTTGATGACATCACAAGAGAATTTGAGGTGAAATAGCAGAATTCAAGAACAGATAAGCACATCCTAAAAATATTTTTCAGAAAAAAAATAAAAAAAAATTTAAATTAAAAAAAAAATTTTTTTTAAATTGAAAAATTTTAAATGTTTCAAAATTGTTAAAATTTAGTAATTTTTTTAGATTTTATTAAATGCATAAAACACTCACAATCCATGTTGTTGGTTTTCATTCAATTCAACACTTTGTTCCATTGCACTTTGCTGAGATCGGCTTATTGACGGGACTTCAACTAAAAAACAATTTATATATTTTTTTATCCTCAATGTGAAAAGGCCGACTTTACAGCATAAACATAAAGTAACATTTGTTACCCAGACCCAGTCTTAAGTTAATTTTGACAGTTGAGAATATCTTAAGTAGAACAGCCTAGTGTTCTAATTATTACACTTATACTGGCATGTATAATAGTCTCAACTTACTTTTAAAGTACTAGATTATTGTTAAAATTTTTGATCAGAATTTTGAAAAATATTAATAAATTAATATTTATTTTTCAAAAATTCACATTTTTTATATTTATTTATCCTCGATGTGGAAAGGTCAACTTCGCGGCATAACCAAAAGTAATATTTGTTAACCTTATTCAGTCTTAAGTAGGTTTTAGCAGTTTGTAATAATATTAATTACAATTGCCCGGTATTTAATAAGCTGTTTTTTTCATTTATAGTGCCTTACTAAATAGTGTTCTAACATAGAAGCAGTGGGGATCAAACTTATGACTTCATTATGTGAAGCTAAGTGATCTAATTATTATAAACTGCTGCCAATACAGTTTTTATGTACTGTATTAAATCATTAAGTTAACTTTTAACATTAAAATCAATACTGTTAAACCTTAATACAAACACATAAAAATACAGGTGAATAGCTAAAGTTTAATATAAAATTTCAACACACCTGTCATAGCTTCCTCCGAAACAGATGCTTGCAAAGTTTTTAAATTTAAATGCGAGTTTTCACCTAAAAAATCAACTTTCTAGATTAAGTATAAAATGTTTTAAAATAAAAGCTTGATCAAAATATGTTGAAGAATTTACCTAATGCTTTTTAATAGGGATGGGCTAAAATTCAAAAAACACCGACCCAGTCTTGAGTTGCCTGTGGCTGTTTGGGATATTATATAGATTATAATTGCCCGGTAATTATGCTGCTGATTAAGTGCTGGCTTAGCAGGAGTTGATACCGTTTATAGCGCCTTACTCAAGGGCGCTACAGCATGAGGGCAGTGGGGATTGAACCCACAACTTCATGTGTGGTGTAGCAAGTGTTCTTACCACTACACCATGCTGTCGGTTCAAAACTTGAAGGCACTAAAGCATGAAAAATATGAAGATTGACCTAAAGCACTGAAGCCAAGTGTTTAGACCACTACAACATGCTTCTGGCTTTATAAGTAATTTCACTAACCTTTTTTTTGATTGGCCTTTTTTGTTTCAGATTTTAAATTTTTCTTTTTTCTAAAAAACCTGAATTCTAAAAAAAAATTGTTTTTTTTTAGTATATATCTTTATCCTCGATGTGGAAAAGTCGAATGCGCGACTTAAACATAGAGTAACATCAGTTACACCGACCAAGTCTCGAGTTGCCTGTGGCAGTTTGGGATATTATATAGCTTATAATTAACCGATGTTTAAGCTGCTGATTAATTGTTGGCTCAGCAGGAGTTTATACCGTTTATAGCGCCTTACTCAAGGGCGATACAGCATGAGAGCAGTGGGGATTGAACCCACGACCTCATGGTGATGTAGCAAGTGTTCTTATCACTACACCACGCTGTCGGTTTGATAGCCTGTTACAAAACCATAAATATTCTAGAGAAAAACAAAATAAAAAATAATTTTTAAGCCAATAATTAAAATACTTTTTTCAGTTTCTTGTGATTTGCTGGTTGACGAAATATTGTCAGAAAGTAAATGGGTTCGCACCTGACAAAAATAAAAATAAACTAAGTTAATAAGATATACCGGCAGCATGGTGTGGTAGTCAAAACACTTTTTACACTACATCTGGTCCTGAGTTTAAACCCCACTGCTCTCATGCTGTAGCGCCCTTGAGTAATGCGCTATAAACGGTATAAACTCCTGCTGAGCCAGCACTTAATCAGCAGCATAATTACCAGGCAATTATAGTCTCTATAATATCCCAAACTGCCACAGGCAACTCGAGACTGGGTCGGAGTAACTTATGTTACTCTATGTTTAAGTCGCGCATTCGACTTGCCAGATCGAGGATAAAGATATATACAAAAAAAAAAAAAAAAATTATTTAACAAAATCAAAATACTAACACACAAAAAAATATTGGATATTTTAAATCCTCAAAATTCAAAGTTTTACAGTTTAAAACAGTGATTAAAATTTTACTATTTAATTATTGAACTTTGTTTTACAGAAGTGTAATAAAAAAAGCATATACATAGTACATGCTGAAATCTATTATAAATCAGTTAATTAATGAGATAGAATCAAATAAAATTGCACAAACAAAAAACAAAAATTACATTTTATTTATGATTTCGAAAATATTGCAAACAAAAAATTTTTATTAATCTTATCTTGAACTTTTATATATAAGTGATTTGTAAATTTTTTATAAATAATAAAGAATTTAAATGTCTATTGTAATCAGTACTCTTTAAAATTGTGACATTTTATCGGAAATTTTTTATTTTGTAAGGAATGGCTTATCGTTGATGAAGTTATCGAACATGGCATATGCATAGGTGGGTGCCCACTGTGGGACCATATGACCAGCTCCCTAAAAATTAAATATTATATTATATAGAAGCTTAAGTATATGCATAGTCAAAAGGATCAAGAATTTGTAGCATCCCTGAAACAATGTTCTATGGTATTAATTTCGTAATTCAAAAAAGCAATATCGTGGTATAGGACTGGCAGCGTGGTGTAGAGGTTAGAACATTTGCTACACGACATAGGGTTGTGGGTTCAATCCCCACTGCTATTATGCTGTAGCACCCTTAAGTAAGGTGCTGTAAACAGTATGATCTTCTGCTGAGCCAGCACTTAATTAGCAGCATAATTATCGAGCAATTATAATCTATAATATTCAAAACTTTCACAGGCAACTCGAGACTGGGTCGGGGTATCACATGTTTCTTCATGTTTAGGTCCCGCATTTGATCTTCCCACATCGAGGATAAAAACATATATAAAAAAAACATTGATTGGACACTGACAGCAGGACATGGTGGAAC